>NC_041728.1:144175180-144478210 GCF_004115215.2 Ornithorhynchus anatinus
AACGAGCTTACAGTCTTACAGAGGTGGGGAGAAAGATATTAACACACAAAAAAAATTACAGGTAAGTACATAAGTGCTGTGGGGCTGGGAGAGGGAAGAACAGAGGGAACAGGACAGGGCAATGTAGAAGGGAGTGAAAGAAGAGGAAAGCAGGGAGGGAGGCTTAGTTAGGGAAGGCCTCCTAGAGGAGATGTGATTTCAATAAGGCTTTGAAGAATGGCGAGAGTAACTGTCTGTTGGATTTGAGGAGAAAGGGTGTTCCAGGACAGAGGCAGAACATGGATGAAGGTTCGGTGGCGAGATAGGCGAGTGCGAGGCACAATGAGAAGGTCAGCATCAGAGGAGGGAAGTGTGCAGGCTGGGTTGTAGTAGGAGAGTAGCCAGGTGAGGTAGGAGGGGGCAAGGTGATGGAGTGCTTTAAAGCCAAATATGAGGAGTTTTTTGTTTGACGAGGAGGCAGATGGTCTACTGCTAGAAGTTTCTGAGGAGCGGGTAACATGTCCTAAACGTTTCTGTAGAAAAATTATCTGGGTAGCAGAGTGAAGTATAGACCGGGGTGGGGAGAGACAGGAGGCCGGGGGGTCAGCAAAGAGGCAGATGCAGTATTTACTGAGCACTTACTGTGTGCAGAGCACTGTACTAAGTGCTTCAGTCAAGGCAGGACTGGATAAGTGCTTGGATAAGCATTAGTAGTAGTTTGCATGGAGAGGAAAGAGAAGATTTTAGCAATGTTGGGAGATAGAACCAACAGGATTTGGTGACATATTGAATATGTGGGTAGAATGAGAGATGAGTTGAAGGCAATGCCAAGGTTATTGTGAGATACGCAGGATAGTGGTGTTGTTTTCAGTGATGGGAAAGACCGGGGAGGCCATAATTTGTGTGGGAAGGTAAGGAATTCAGTTTGGGATATGTTTAATTTGAGATTCTGGCATGACATCCAAATAGGTATGTCTTGCAGGCAGGAGGAAATGTGAGATCGCAGGGAAGAAGAGAGGTCGGGGCTGGAGATGCAGATTTGGGAACCATCTGCATAGAGATGGGAATTGAAGCCACAGGAGTGAATGAGTTCTCCAAGGGAGTGGGTGTATAGTTGGAGAATAGAAGAGGATCTAGAACTGAGCCTTGAGGCACCCCCACTGTCAGAGGGTGGGATGCAGTGGAGGAGCCAGCAAAAGAGAATGAGAAGGAGCAGTCAGAGAGACAGGAGAACCTAGAGAGGACAGTGTCAGTGAAGCCAAGGTAGGATAGCGTTTCAAGAAGAAGGGGGTGATCTACAGTGACAAAGGTGGCTGAGAGGGCTAGGTGAATTAGGATTGAGTAGAGGCTATCAGATTTGATGAGAAGGTCATTGGTTAGAAAAGGGGATTTCTGGGGAGTGAAGGGAGCAGAAGCCAGGTTGGAGGAGATCTAGGAGAGGACTGGAGGAGATCTAGGAGAGGAATGGAGGAAAGGAAGTGGAGCGGGTGACTGTAAACAACTCTCTCAAGAAGTTTAGAAAGAAATGGTAGGAGGGCGATGGAGCGATAACTAGAAGGAGCCATGGGGCCAAGGAAGAATTTTTTTAAGACAGGGGTTACATAAACAAGTTTGAAAGCAGTGGGGAAGAGGGCTTTAGAAAGTGAACAGTTGAAGATAGCAGTGAAGGAGGGAAGAAGGGAGAGGGTGAGTGTTTTAAAAAGGTATGAAGGGATGAGGTCAGAAGCACAGGTGTGGGGGGAAGATTTAGAGAGAGATTTCATCTTGAGTTACTATAGGGAATAGCGGGATAGTAGAAGAGGGTGGAAGAGGGGGGATTGGAAAGGAGCGGGGGAGATTTTAGGCTTTCAATTTCGTTGATAATGTAGGTGGTCAGGTAATTAGGGGAAAGAGATGGTGAGGGTGGGGCGAAAGGAGTTGAGAAGGGAGTTAAATGTCTGGAACAGCTGGCGGGAGCAGGGGTTATGGGAGTGAATTAGGAAGGGTAAATATTGTTGTTAGGCAGCTTGAGACAGCCGAATTGAGGCAAATAAGAATGAATTTAAGGTGGATAAAGCTCAGAGGAATGTCTGGATTTCCTCCAACAGCACTGTGCAGCAGAGGGGCACAGGAGCAGAGGAATTGGACTGTGGAGGTGATCCAGGGTTGAGGGTTAGTGGTAGGAGACTAACGGAGGGACAGGGGAGCCAGGGAGTTCAGTTCAGTGGAGGGGGTGGTGTTGAGTATGTCGATATGTGCGTCAGCAGACAGTAGTTTGGGTTTGGAGACCAAATGGGGTAAGGATGTCTACAGAATACTGCAGGGGGTCAAATGAACAGAGGTCTCTGTGGGATAAAAGGACAGATTTGCCTGATGTGGGTGTACGGGAAAGAGAGCAGGCGAGAGGTTGTGGAGGTTGTGGTCAGGTAGAGGAATTTCAGAATTAGTGATGGTGGAGACTGAACAGTTACTGGAGATTGTGTGTCCAAGTTGGTGAGTGTGTGAGGTGGGGTGGAGCAGGAGGTCACTGGAGTAGAGAGATGAGAGGAGGTGAACAGTGGAAGGACCATCGGGGACATCCACATGAATACTGAAGTCCCCAAGGATCAATGCAGGGAGGGAGTATAAGAAAAGGAATGTGAGAAAGGGATCAAAGTGGTTCAGAAAAGTGAAGGTGGGGCTGGGGGGGTGATAGATGACTGTGACTAGTAATTGGAGTGGGTGGTAAAGGCAGACAATACGGGCTTCAAAAGAAGCAAATGAGAGGAATGGTGGGGGGGGTGGGATAGTGCGAAAGTAGTACTGGTCCTGGGAGTCAGAAGGAGCTGGGTTCTAATCCCGGCTCCGCCACTTGTCTGCCATGTGACCTTGGGTAAATCACATCACTTCACTTCTCTGGGCCTCGGTTACCTCATCTGTAAAGAATGAGAAGCAGCGTGGCTCAGTGGAAAGAGCACGGGCTTTGGAGTCAGAGGTCATGAGTTCGAATCCCAGCTCTGCCACTTGTCAGCTGTGTGACTGTGGGCAAGTCACTTCACTTCTCTGTGCCTCAGTTACCTCATCTGGAAAATGGGGATTGACTGTGAGCCCCACGTGGGACATCCTGATTCCCCTCTGTCTACCCCAGAGCTTAGAACAGTGCTCGGCACATAGTAAGCGCTTAACAAATACCAAAATTATTATTATTATTATTAAAATGGGGATTACAACTGTGGGCCCCATTTGGGACATGGACTGTGTCCAACCTGACCAGCTTGTATCTAACCCAGTGCTCAGAACAGTGCCTGGGACATAGTAAGCACTAAACAAATACCATAAAGAAAAAATGGGGGAGTGAGAAGGAAGCTGACTTCTTCCCCTTTCCCAGTGAGTCTGAGGGAGTGAGAGAAGATGAGGCCCCCTCTAGAGAGAGCAGGAGAGGAGACTGTGTCGTCGGGGGAGAGTCAGGTTCAGTGGTGGCGAGGAGAAGCAGCGACTGGGTCAGGAGCAGGTCAATAATGAAGGGAAGATTCCTCATGATGGAATGAGGGGGGTCCTGGCTGAAGCGAGGATGTGTGTGGTGAGGACGGTGTGAGGGATAGGAAGGGGATGAATGGGGTGAGCCAGTGTGGGGGAAGGATGACAGAGATGGGAAGAGGGAGAACGGTGGGGGCGGTGCAAGGGGTGGGGAGGGGTTGGATGGCATTGCACTGAGGTGGGCCGGCCTGTGGGGAAGGGAATGAGGAGGGGTGCTGGGCGAGGAGGACTGAGAAGAGGTATTCAGAAGGAGGGAACTGAAGACAAAGAAAGTCCTGAGCTGCGTGGCAAGTTCCTCTAATAGGGGGCGACTCAGTAGCCTCCAGCTGGGGGGGAATCCACAAGTTTTGAGCTGCAATCAGTGAGTCATTAAAGCTAGAATACACAAAATAATACTCGCAAAGAGAAATCTGAAGCGAAAAAAAGAGAAGCAACGTGATTTAGAGAATAAACGAGATGCAGTTTGAACTAGTGGAAGGGAGCACGACCTGGGAATAAGAGAACCTGGGTTCTAATCCCAGCTCTGCCACTTATCTGCCGTGTGACCCAGGGCAAGTCACTTGACTCCCTCTGTGCCTCAGTTGCCTCATCTGTAAAATGGGGATTTAAATCCTTCTCCCTCCAACTTAGACTGTGAGCCCCTGATTATCCTATATCTACCCCAGTGCTTAGAACACTGCCTGACACATAGTAAAGTGCTTAACAAATACCATAAAAATATATATTTTCAAAGAAAAAACCCCAAAACATAAAATCAAAAAAACTTTCATTCAACTCTTTCTATTCACTAAAAAATTTGACAAACCAAATTCTTTATGGCTTTCTACTACTGTTACGGAAAAATGAAATGATAACCGTGGTATCGGTTATTTACTTACTATGAGTCAAGCCCTGCACTAAATGCTAGGGTCAATCCAAGATAATCAGGTCAGAGAAAGGAGAGTAAAATGCTCAATCCTGCAAATAGGCCCATTTTGACCGCATATAACCAAGGTACCTCCCCTCTCAGGGTCACACCTAGAGAGTTTCCAGTACTCTACCAATCTCGGCTGTGGGAGGCGGAGTCAAGCAGAGCCATACCCTCCCCCAAGAGGCCTTACCAGACTGAGCTCCCCTTCTCCTCTACTCCCTCCACCCCAACCCTTCACCTCTCCGCAGTTAAACCCTCTTTTCCCCCCATTTCCCTCTGCTCCTCTCCCTCTTCCGTCCCATCCCCTCAGCACTGTACTCGTCCGCTCAACTGTATATATTTTCATTACCCTATTTATTTTGTTAATGAAATGAACATCGCCTTGATTCCATTTATTTGCTATTGTTTCAATGAGACGTTCATCCCCTTGATTCTATTTATTGCTATTGTTCTTGTCTGTCCGTCTCCCCCGATTAGACTGTAAGCATGTCAAAGGGCAGGGACTGTCTCTGTTACCGATTTGTACATTCCAAGCGCTTAGAACAGTGCTCTGCACATAGTAAGCGCTCAATAAATACTATTGAATGAATACCCATTCCATTCTTAGCTTGGGCAGTGGCTAGCCAGTGGAAGGCAATCTGCTAAAGTCAAAACTCACCTGTGCTGGGCAGCAGCAATATAGGAGAGAGTCGAGGGTGGAGACTCAAGTTTACCGTGAGGAAGGAGGCAATGGGAAACCACTTCTGTATTTTTACCAAGAAAACTCTACGGATACGCTACCAGAGCGATTGCAGATGGAGGTGGGGTGTCTGAGGAGAGATGTTTCCATGGTACCGCTCTGGGTCGTAGACAACTCGACAGCATAAGACAAAAAAATAAAACAAAAAAAAAAAACCAAGGTTACCTGCATTATTCTGAACCGCATACGGAGTTCTCCTATTCTGCATCATCTTGTATTCATTCCCTTCTTTCCGGGGCCGCCGTTTGCCGACATCCGATGGATCTCTGCAGGTGAAGGAACGTGAGCATAAGAAACACTTCCCGTTAGAAGTCCTCTCTGAAGCCTTTTTCTCTCCAAAAGTTCCACCCGGCACATTAGCCTTATAGAAAGTCGGGCAATACCTACGGGAATGAGTTGCTCTGAGCCTCAGCGAGCCGCAGCCTTTTGGCGTGATTTTTCCCTTGATAGTGAGCCTGGGCCACAGCTGGGGAACTGAACGAGGCGTCACAGAGTTTACAGTAATCGTTCTCTGTGGCCATTATTATTCGGCCTCCCGGCTTGGAAGAGCCCATCTGATATCAAAGAAACAAAAACAACATGATAAATATCCTAATTTACTACAGAGCTTCTGAGAAGGTAATTAGGATCATTTAGCCTAAAAGATAGAGGACCACGGGATGTCACAACGATGGAGACATCTGTATAATGGTCCTAATAGTATTTATTGAGCGCTTACTGGGAGAAGAGCACTGTACTAAGCACTGGGAGAAAATACACAGGTGGGAATTGAACTCGGTCCCTGTCCCTCTTGGGGCTCACAATCTAAAATCTAAGGAGCAGCACGGCGCAGTGGATAGAGCACGAGCCTGGGAGTCAGAAGGTCATGGGTTCTAACCTCCACTCTGCCACTTGTCTGCTGTGTGACCTTAGGCAAGTCACTTAACTTCTCCGTGCCTCAATAACCTCATCTGTAAAATGGGGATTGACACTGTGAGCTCCACATGGGACAGGGAGAGTATCCAACCTGATTTGCTTGTATTCACCCCAGTGTTTAGTACAGTGCCTGGCACATAGCAAGCACCAGATACTATTATTTATTTTTTAACAATGACTTTCTTCGAACTATTATTGCGAATCCCTTTTCAGACCCAGCAATTTGTAATCATCTACCTGTCTCCTTGTAGGTGTACTTCTATAGCAGCTCCTCAGATTTTTCAATAATGCTCTTAGTCTGCTGAGATGGAAGAGTTTCCCAGAGGATTAAAATCATATTCTGACATCAGCTTCCAGAACTTTTATCATGTTCTCTTACACATGCCTCTGTAGAAGAGGTTAAATCTCAAGGGACCTGATTCACAGGTTGCTTTACTCTAATGGTAATGGAAAAAGATTAGTCAAGACCTGTAGAAGATAGCTTCGACTCTGATGGGGCCAGTGTATCATGAAGGAGTAATCAAAAGATTTTAATAAACTTCTTGAATAGCCAGATATGTTTAGCAATAGCCAACATCCAGGTCTCCTAATAATGCTAAATGCTTCTGCACGGTTTACAATAAAAGTACAGCTCTTTAAAGTTTTTCATAATTCTGAATCTGACATGCAAAGAAGATCACATCTGCTCTGCTCTGGTGTAGTTTGAAGCTACATGATTCTGGAAGGACACGGTTAAAGGCATTCTGCAGAACTCGGAATAGGAGGACCCTGGCAGGGATGATGATGATGATGATTATTATTACTATTACTGTTAATTATATTAGGCCATAGGGTAGTTGAAGAACAGAGTCTCTCTCCCATACGAGGCTCACAGTCTAAGTAGGAAGAAGTAATAATGATAATAATGTTGGTATTTGTTAAGCGCTTACTATGTGCCGAGCACTGTTCTAAGCGCTGGTGTAGATAGAGGGTAATCAGGTTGTCCCACTTGAGGCTCACACTCTTCATCCCCATTTTACAGATGAGGTAACCATGATTTCATCCCCATATTGCAGATGAGACAACTGAGGCCCAGAGAAGTTAAGTGACTTGCCCAAAGTCACAGAGCAGACGAGTGGCAGAGCTGGGATAAAAACCCTTGTCCTCTGACTCCCAGGCCCATCTCTTTCCACTAGGCCACGCTGCTTCCCTGATCTTGATGGCAGCAGAGAGTAAAATTTTGGGATAGCTGGCCGGAGACCCTTTCTACAGGAAAATGATGATAAAGACGGAACTTTTGAAATCGTCTGGCATTTTTCCACAATTCCTCATGCCGAGGAGTAGCCATATGGACACCTGAGCAGAATATGCCTTTCCCTCTTGTAGATTTCAGCAGGTAGTCTATCAGTTTGAGGTGTTTTGTGATTCTTCACGGCGCCATCTTCACTAACTTTTAATGAAAACACCACGGAACAGGCTATGACCTATTAGTAAGTACATCATGTTAAGATCTCATTTATAGTGCATAATCCTCACTAGTGGAAGACGTGTCAAGGAAATAGTTTAAGTGTTCATGCTAAGACTTTTCTCTTTGTCAGTGACAAATTTTTTAAATGGTGCTGTGATGATGGGCACGGGTTCAAATGCACTCTTCAGAGATGCTGAAAATGTCACAGAAACTGTTGAATCAATGGTATTTATTAAGTGCTTACTGTGTGCAGAGCACTATACTAAGGGTTTGAGAGTTGGAAGACAGGTTCCCTACGCACAACGAATTTAAAGTCTAAAGTTGAATTGTTGAAGTTTTCTTGCAACAATTTTTCTCTTTGCCAGTGACAAACTCTTCGATGGTTCTGTGATAATGGGTACAGGTTCAAACGCATTCTTCAGAGCGCTCGTTACGGACACGGACCCTGTCTGCTACTTCTGTTGTACTGTACTCTCCCAAGCCCTCAGTACAGTGTCCTGCACAAAGTAAGCTTTCAATAAATACCACTGTGATTGATTGCTGCTGGAAGGTTTTGGTCCGTGGCTGCACAGCCCTGTATCTTGTCAGCCTCAGCTTGTTCTTTCTGCTCCAACACAGACTTTGGTAAACATCCTCGTGTCAGCATCGCAAGGTTGCTAAGCTGCAAGAAAGTCTTTTATGCCAGAGTCTTTCTCGTCCAACAGTCCTAGTATGGTCAGCTAACACTGCCCACTGTCTTCGCCGCTTGGCAGGCAAATCTTGGACCTGATAGTTCACTAGGCACATTTAGCACTGGGACAGGAAAATGGGGCTTCTTGCATGGACCAGGCTTGCTTTGAGTTGACTACAAACCTCTCACTGATGTCTCCATCCTCTAATAAGAACAACTGTGATATTTGTTAAGCGCTTACTATGTGCCAGACACTGTACTAATCGCTGGGGTAACTGGGTTGGATACAGCCCTGTCCCACACAAGGCTCAGTCTTAATCCCCATTTTACAGATGATGGAACTGAAGCACAGAGAAGTGAAGTGACTTGCCCAAGGTCACACAGCAGACAGGTGGCAGAGCCAGGATTAGAACTCAGGTCCTTCTGACTCCCAGGCCCATGCTCTATCCACTAGGCCACACTACTCCTCTAGTTCTCCAGTGTTTGGATTTGGGACTCGAATGGTACATTGCGATGTACTGATTCTAATAATTTCCGAAAAACAGCAATGGGACAAGCAATAACCGGTCCAGTGCTTGGTGAAATGCAGAAGAGCAGGTACATGAGAATCCTTTAGGTCTCACTGTTGCATAATGTTGTAGTCAATAAAGTACCACTGCTTAAATTGCGAGTGCATCTAAAATGTCTCTTATTTGGTAAGTGGAATGTTGTAATAGCAGCATATTAGCTGGGCAAAAACAGATCATTCTTATTTAGCTTTCTCATCTCATATGGCTCAATATTTTCTGTCTGTGTCAGCATTGCTGTCTACAGCATCTTACAGTCTTCCATCAGCTTGTTGGGAATAACCACTGCTGTGATGTGAATGTCAATATCTTTATAGATGCTTTCTTCCCTTCTCATTAGTGTCACTCTAAATCTGGTAATTGTAGAATAGCACTTCTGTTTCAGAAGAAGCCAATAACAGACAATCGCTAATGTCTTGGCAGGATTGGAAGACATGAAAAAAAGCATTTGCCCAATTGTGAAGCCTACAGTTGCAAGCCTTCATTCAAAGGTGGGCAGGAGAAGACTCGCAGAAGAAATGTACCTGACAGCTCTTTCTGGAAACTCTTCTGAATCTCAAGGTCTTGTTTCTCTCAGTCTATTACACTGAATCAGGCAAGAGCAAACAAATCTTATAAAAAAAAAAGAGCAATTCCAATTTGGGGCCAGATCTGGCATTTTTAAGCGACTGTTGGGCTGGGCCTCTGTTTGGTCCAGAATATCATATATTCATAGCACATTCAGTTAATCCAGACATTTGAAGTTTTGGTACAGTCAGTTCTGCTAAAACACAGGTTTTTCATTAAAAAATTTGGATAAAATGCAATTTAAAAACCCGCTTTCCATAATACACATCTACCTGGATTTAACTCATTGGACTAATTGGCGCAAACAATTTTGTTATAGAAAGAAATGATGGCGCATATGCACATGATCTTAGTCAAGGCACGCGATCTCAATCTCGCAGCTGAACCACGTCCTGCATCAGGCCTGGAACTCCTTTCCCCTTCATATCCGAACGATGACCACTCTCCACATCTTCAAAGTCTTACTTATTTGTGGAGGGAAAACATGTCTACTAAGTCTGCTACAGCCTAGGCTCCCAGGCGCTTAGTACAGAGCTCTGCACACAGTAAACACTCGATAAATCAATTCAAAGTCTTAAGAAAATCACATCCCCTTAAAGAAGCTTCCCCAACTAAGTCCTCACTTTCCCTACTCCCTTTCCCTTCTGGGTCACCCTTGCTTTTGGTTTTGTATCCTTTATTCACCACACACCCTCATTCCCATAGCACTATATCTCAGTCTTGTCTATCTTGCTCCCAATCTCTCACCCACATCCTGCCACAGGCCTGGAATGCCCTTCCTCTTCATAGCTGACAAAAGATTACTCTCCCTGCCTTTGAAACCTTATTAATAACAATAATAATGGTATTTGTTAAGTGCTTACTATGTGCCAAGCACTGTTCTAAGAGTTGGAGTAGATACAAGGTAATCAGGTTGTCCCAAATGGGGTTCACAGTCTTCATTCCCATTTTACAGATGAGGGAACTGAGGCACAGAGAAGTGAGGTGGCTTGCTCAAGGTCACACAGCAGACAAGTGGCAGAGCCAGAATTGGAACCCATGATCTCTGACTCCCAATGCTCTTTCCACCGAGCCACACTGCTTCTCTACAATGCACATCTCCTCCATGAGGGTTTCCCTAACCCCTAATTTCCTCTTCCTCTCATTCCCTATGTACTCTTAGACACATATATATGTAACTGTAATTTATTCATTAATATTAATGCTTGTCTCCTCCTCAAGACTGGAAGTTCATTGTGGGCAGGGAATCTGCCGACCACCTCTCCTATATTCTTCCAAAAGCTTAGTACAGTGGTCTGCATAAAGTAAGTGCTCAATAAATAGGATTTATGGATTACGTATATATCCATAATTTAATGTCTGTCTCTTCCTCAAGAATTTCACCTCCTTATGAGCAGGGAATGTTATCTACTGTTAAAGTGCACTCTCCCAAGCACTTAGTACAGTGCTCTGCACACAGGGAGAGCTTAATACTACTGCGTGATTTTTCTTTAACAAATTGAGTGATTTAATTGACTGACTCACGTAGACTTTTTTTTTCATTTTGGTTGCACCGCATGCTGAGTTGCCTTACCTACTGGGTCCACAAGCTGAATTGATTGACAATATTTACTGAGTGCCTGCTGTAGGCAGAGCCCTGAATACACCTAAATAAGAGACTCACCCACTACCTTTGAGGGGCTTTATTCGAGAAGCATGGGAAACACAAGAAGAAATGTGGCTTAGTGGAAAGAGCACAGGCTTGGGAGTCAGCGGAGGTGGGTTCTAATCCCGGATCCACCACTTGTCTGCTGTGTGACCTTGGGCAAGTCACTTAACTTCTCTGTGCCTCAGTAACCTCATCTGTAAAATGGGGATGAAGACTGTGAACCCCGCTTGAGACAACTTGATTACCTTGTATCTAACCCGTTATATCCCGGCTAGACTACTGTGTCAGCCTTCTCTCTGACCTCCCTTCCTCCTCTCTCGCCCCGCTCCGGTCTATTCTTCACTCCACTGCCCGGCTCATCTTCCTGCAGAAACGATCTGGGCATGTCACTCCCCTTCTTAAACAACTCCAGTGGTTGCCTATCGACCTCCGCGCCAAACAAAAACTCCTCACTCTAGGCTTCAAGGCTCTCCATCACCTTGCCCCTTCCTACCTCTCCTCCCTTCTCTCTTTCTACCGCCCACCCCGCACGCTCTGCTCCTCTGCCGCCCACCTCCTCGCCGTCCCTCGGTCTCGCCTATCCCGCCGTCGACCCCGGGTCACGTCCTCCCGCGGTCCTGGAACGCCCTCCCTCCTCACCTCCGCCAAACTGATTCTCTTTCCCTCTTCAAAACCTTACTTAAAAATCACCTCCTCCAAGAGGCCTTCCCAGACTGAGCTCCTCTTCCCCCTCTACTCCCTCTGCCATCCCCCCTTTACCTCTCCGCAGCTAAAGCCTCATTTTCCCCTTTTCCCTCTGCTCCTCCACCTCTCCCTTCCCATCCCCACAGCACTGTACTCGTCCGCTCAACTGTATATATTTTCGTTACCCTATTTATTTTGTTAATGAATTGTACATCGCCTTGATTCTATTTAGTTGCCAGTTTTTACGAGATGTTCTTCCTCTTGACGCTGTTTAGTGCCATTGTTCTTGTCTGTCCGTCTCCCACGATTAGACTGTAAGCCCGTCAAACGGCAGGGACTGTCTCTATCTGTTGCCGACTTGTTCATCCCAAGCGTTTAGTACAGTGCTCTGCACATAGTAAGCGCTCAATAAATACTATTGAATGAATGAATGAATGAATAACCCAGAACAGTGCTTGGCACATAGGAAGCGCTTAGCAAATGCCATAATTATTATTATTCATTTATTCAGTCAAATTATTTATTAACTGAGCGCTTACCGTGTGCAAAGCACTGTACTAAGTGCTTGGGAGAGTACAATATAACAACTGACACATTCCTGCCCACAATGAGCTCACAGTCTAGAAGGGGAGACAGACATTAATATACATAAATACATAAATTACAGATACATACAAATATATACATAAATTCCACCATGGCTCAGTGGAAAGAGCACAGGCTTGGGAGTCAGAGGTCATGGGTTCAAATCCCGGCTCTGCCACTTGTCAGCTGTGTGACTGTGGGCAAGTCATTTTACTTCACTGTGCCTCAGTTATCTCATCTGTAAAATGGGGATTACGACTGTGAGCTTCACGTGGGACAACCTGATTACCCTGGATCTCCCCCAGTGCTCAGAACAGTGCTCTGCACATAGTAAGCGCTTAACAAATACCAACATTATTATCATTATATTCTGTGGGGATGGGAGGAAAGATGAATGAAGAAGCAAATAAGAGCAGTACAGAAGGGAGTGGGAGAAGAGGAGAGGAGGGCTTAGTCAGGGAAGGCTTCTTGGAGGAGAGGTGCCTTCAATACGGCTTTTAAGTGGGGGAGAACAATTATCGGTCCAATATGAGGAGGGAAGGCTTTCCAGGTCAGAGGAAGGATGTGGGCGAAAGATCGGTGACAAGATAGACAAGACTGAGGTACACTGAGAAGATTAGCAGTAGAGAAACAAAGTGTAGAGGCTGGGTTGTAGTAGTCTAATGGAGCAGAGGAGCCAGAAACCACAGTCGTCAAAACCCGAAGTAGAGGAGGAAAAATAGATAAATAAAAGGCAATCTAAGCGAGAATATGCAGACGTGTTAAGGGCGGCTGATGGATGGACGTGACCTAAGGAGATGGGAAGTTGATTAGAACAAGCGTACGGGACAATATGTGTTTTCGGGAAGGCTTTGAAGATGAGGAGAGCTAGGGTCCCTCAGATCTGAAGGAGGACAGAGTTCTAGGCAGAGGAAAGCCATGAGCATGGGCACAGAGGTAGGAACTTCCCATTTCAGTCAGTTACTCGTATTTACTGAGTGCTTGAAAAAGTACAATATAGCAGACACAATCCCTGACCACAACAAGCTTACAGTCTAGAGGTCGGTAGGTCAATCCTATCTATTGAGCACTTACTGTGTGCAGAGCACTGTAGAAAGCACTGGAAGAGTACAATATAACAATACAACAGACACATTCCCTGCCCACAACAAGCTTAGTTAACGAGGAGGAGAAAGTAAGTCAGTCAATCATATTTATTGAGCGCTTACTGTGTGCGGAGCACTGTTCTAAGCACTTGGGAGAGTACAATATAACAGACACATTATCTGCCAACAGCAGGCTTACAGTCCAGAGGCAACCTGAACCTCATTTAATACCACATTTAAAATTGCTTTTTAGAGGGGAGAAACGGTAACGAACCCTTCTGTGTGACTTACCTGAGGAGAAACTGGTACAATCGAAGTAACTGCAGGCTCTACTGAATTATTCATTCTGGCAGGAGCTGGACAACTATTCGCTGCATAGTAGTTTCGAAGTTTCTTACTGTGATTTTTACCCTGGAAATAGAACTCTATGAGTCTCCAGGCAACCTGAAGGTTTTTAATCAATTTAGCCATGAAATCATTTTTTTTTCCCAAAAGCACTGCAGAGAAGTACATATTGCATCCCTGCAACCACTCACATCAAGGGAGAGTCATGCTTTGGTCCTGGCAGTTTTAAATTGAATTTTAAGATGCTGGGATAGAACTGCTTATTCAGACCTCTGAAACAAAAAACTCTGTCCCATGGCCTTGAGTAAAGTCATCACAAAGTATTAAGGAGTTGAATAGGCGGTATCAAACAAAAGCAGTCTGAGAAATGAATTCCCATAGTCATTCTGAAAATGTCACAACCACCCATAAAAACTCCCCCCCATTCCTTCTCATTCACACGTTACTGCCACGGCTTGAATCCCAAGAGCGATACTGTGAAAACCAGAAAAGCTGAAAACTCTAATAAATCTGCATATTTCAAGCAAGAAAGTCAGTCATTAGGCCTCTGTCTGAATAAGCGGAGTGAGCTGAAATCCTTAAGGATTTGAAAAAAAAAAAAAAGACGGAACTTTATTCATGTTTACATGGCATATTTGTAGTTCAAAAATTCAGAAAATTGCTTCCAGAAGTTACTGCTCGAGAAACTTGGTTTGACTCTTCAGGTGTAAATCAGTTTATTAATAATAATAATTACAGTATTTGTTAAGTGCTTACTATGCTTCAAGCACTGGGGTAATCAGGCCAGACACAGTGCCTAACCCACATAGGGCTCCATGGTTGCCCGAGATCACCGACCAAGTTAGGAGCAAAGTGATAGTTTGCCTAATGGGAAAAGAATTTCATATTTTCAACCTTAGATAATTTAGCTTACTATGCTAAATTCTTCTGAAATTCAAAGAGGCGGGTCCTCTACTTTTGAATGGCTCTCTGGACTTTGAATTGATCCATGTCTTCAGCCCCATTTTAAAAATCAAACACTGACTTAGTAACTTACCAAATGGGCAGCATTGAAGAAGCTAAACTGGGGGATTTGGAAGGTCTCTTGATTTTACAGAGTTTTAAATTGTTGACAGAGGGCAAGCATTTTGTTTTAATGAAAACGCTGGGCAAAAGTTGCCTTTTGAAATGTAACCGTTCGTTTTAAATCATGTGTAGGAGGCCACTGCATTCCCTGGTGTGCATTAAAATAGCTATACGGGTCCTAATACCTCAGGTAGTAGATGTCAAGATTGCTGGCTTAAATTTACTTATTTAATCCCTCCACACTTTCTAAATCAAGCCATCCAGTCACCTCAGCAATAATATTACTAGTTTTTTTTTTATTCAGTTGTGTCTGTTGCCTACTCAGTCGTTGATTTACGTCTATCTTCTCTCCAATTAAAAGCTTCTTGAGCACAGGGATGACATTCCTTAAGCACCTAGTACAATATTCTTCTTGAGGTAGGTGCTCAATAAATAGTTGGGCAAAGAAGATTTTAAAAGTAAATATTTTAGATACTAGGGAAAATATTAAATTCATGTCAAAGAACCAACACTTTGGAAAAAAAGGAAGCTAATAACCCTTACCTGTTCATGCATTTGTAGTACAGTGCTCTGCACACAGTAAGCACTTAATAAATATGACTGAATGAATGAATTGACCCTGATTTATCAATCACACACTAAGGGGGTATCGTGAATGCAAACCAGCAGGCTTGTAGTTTATGTTCCTGAGAGGGTGAATTTGCATTTTTTTAATGGGATTTAATAATGGTAATAATAATTATGGCATTTGTTAAGCGCTTACTATGTGCCAAGCACTGTTCTAAGCGCTGGGGAGGATACAAGGTGACCAGGTTGTCCCACGTGGGGCTCACAGTCTTACTCCCCATTTTACAGATGAGGTAACTGAGGCACAGAGAAGTTAAGTGACTTGCCCAAAGTCACATAGCTGACAAGCGGCTAACAAGTGGCTGAACCGTGATTTGAACCCATGACCTCTGACTCTCAAGCCTGTGCTCTTTCCATGGAGCCACGCTGCTTCTCTATTTGTTAAGTGCTTACAGTGCCAGGCACTGTACTAAGCACTGGAGTAGATACAAGCTGATCAAGTTGGACACAGTCCATGTCCCACACGGAGCTCACAGCTGTAATCCCCATTTTACAATGAGGCTCAGAGATGTGAAGTGACTTGACCTAGGTCACAAAGCAGACAAGTGGCAGAGCTGGGATTAGAACCCAGGTCCTCCTGACTCCCAGGCCCATGCTCTATTCACTAGGCCACACTGATTCTCCGATTCACTCAGAAATCATTATGGTTGACAGCTGACGCCCAGAGGGGCTTTGCTGCCTCTCTCCCCTAACCCACTTGAACTTTTTAGACTTCTATGAGGCCATCTGGAGGGGCAGCAAGATGGAAGACCCGATAAACATGCAGCCTACAGACAGATTTTAAGCGGATTTTAAATTAAATTCAAAACTAAAGCCACAATTTCATGTCACTAAAAATAGATAAGTGCATTAAAAATAAAGTCATAACAGGGTGTGCTGGAGCAGAATGACCACTCTAAAACTCTTAAAATAACTAAATACATTCCTGGTTTTCAGTAAATATGGATTATTCCCATATTTGCACAGACCAGTCTCATTCTTACTCCCTGGTCCTCCCAATTTCAACAACGTGGCCAATGTCTATTTTAAAAAGTTTTCGTTTCCTAGAAAAAAATCTTAGTATATCAAGTCTACTCATACTCCTTGCTTTCTTTATGCTCTCTTTATGACCTCCACCTTTCAACTTTCCTATTCTTGTTAACCAGGTTGCTTAGCTCACTGTCCTTAATGCCTGCCTACTAGACTTTCGGTGCTTCCCATTCTAACATCTGTCACCTACTCTCCTTTCCATCTCCTCCTCATCACTTCCATCCCTTATCGGTTCACCTCTTCTCTCCCCTTCATACCTTGTTTTTCTGCAGAATTTGCCTTTCCAGATTTTCTTTCTTTAGGGCTGCTCTATTAAAGCTAGTCTTCTCTTTCCAATTCTGGGTGGTTTTCCCTCATATGTTTTCAAGTCAGAGTATTTAATCTGCAGAGCTCCCAATAACATTAGCGCTCCTTCGATTTCCTATTTCCAAAACCATACTTTAGAGAAACTGTTCCTGTGCATAAACAACTCCACTGCAAGCTCCCTCCTTCCCTCCTGGCCTACCTTAATTTCCTCCCCTGTCCACAGACCACTCTTCCCCTCCCCACCTGCTGATTTTACTTGCTGCTGCTTAGGAGGAGGCTGTTGCGGCTATAAAGGGTAATATCTGTAGAGTACTCTCCCAAGCACTTGGCACAGAGTAAGCACTCAAATACCAATAACTGATTGATTAAATTGATTACTGGCCTTCACCCTCTGTCACTGCACCCTCCAACTTCACATTTACATTCCCTGTTTCAGAACCCTCAGAAATATTAAATTTTTGTACTCCACGCAAACTATCCTGAATTCCCTTCTACTCTCTATTGCATATGAGCTCCTGTGGAGAGAGATAATGTCTACCACATTTATTGTATCTCTCTCCCAAGTATGGTGCTCTGCACACAGTAAGTGCTCAATAAAAATCACTGATTGATTTGGGTTTTTGTTTTTTTTTTTTTTTTTTTACTAGACACTCTGCCTCTTTCTCCCTGCCTCCTCACTTTCAGTTCTATTCCCCACTGGACGTGGAGCCCCAGACAGATTCATGCACATATTAGGTAGCTTTCTCCTTTGACTGTTTCCTTAGAACTCTGAAAAAGCACTACTTTTTATTTTCCTGTCTGGTGTTTTTTCCAAATGCCTTTATTCGCTATATCATGAATACCTCCAGAGAGTGGTGGGAAAGGGTGGAAAGAGGTAGAAAGGAATAAGAGCCATAAGAAGCTGTATTTATGGAGAAGCTCCAAATGAATCAATCAATGGGATTTATTGAGCACTTGTTGGGGCACAGCACTGTACAAATGCATTCTGAGTTTCTCCCTAATTCAGAATGCATTTCTGTCCCCTTCGAGAGATGAGGAACAGTGAGGTAAAAATGTACATGCTACATGCTAACATGTAGGATGCTAGCTGAGGGCAGGGAATGTGTCTGTTTATTGTTAGCTTGTACTCTCCCACGCAATCAGTACAGTGCTCTGTATACTGTAAGCACTCAATAAATATGATTGAATGAATAATGAATGCTAGTTAACTGGTCAACAAGAGCAGACCTAAAACCTATATCCAGGAGAACACGGGGAATTTTTTGCCGACAATCACGTACTTATTACATTTTCTAGACCAAGATCAGAGCTATCTGTGTGGACTTTCTTTAAAACAGAAACTACTCCCAGGAGGAATGACTCAGGTCTTCCTTCAACGGATAGGGAGACATCAAATATCAGTCGATTTATCTGGGAGGTATTTTGAGAGCCGAAGTTACGAACCGGATAGCTATTGACGCAGGCACTCTGTACCCTGTTAACCTAAAGGCCTGTAGGACTCCTAGAAGGTAAGCATCTGAACGGCCAACAAAGTCCCTTTCCAAAGTAGAACATGCCCCGTAGCGGAGGGCAAAACGTGGACCGTCTGAAACTCCCTGTCCCGGAAAAGCAGGATTCTACGCGACAGATCTGCGGGTCCTTCGCTGTCCTTACCTGATAATGAGCCTGGGCCTGCTGGGCCGAGTTCAAGGTGACATTACAGAGTTTACAGAACAAGGGTTTGCATAACCCCTCCAGTGCCGAATCTTGTTCCACAGCCTTTGAGAGTTCTTCTTCCCCGGGGAGAGGCAGAGCGGCCCCCAGTCCCAGAGGTCTCGGCAGGGAGAACGGCAAGGAGGCCGCTGAGCCAGGAGCCACTGACATAGAAGGAGGCGGTGAGAGCTGCTTAGGGGCAGGAAGTCCGGCGGGCTGCAACAGTATCATTGGGCAGGAGGGCCGCGGGCATATCAGGGTGGCAGAAGGAAACCTCGTCTTCAGATCTAAATCAGAAAGACAGGCATTCATTCTGTGGGAGCTATCATCTGAGGAGAAACACCATACGTTGAGCAAGCTGACATTTCGGAGACGGAGTCTAATTCGGCTGCGAATACTATCCAGAAATTCACCTCTCCCGCCCTCGCCTTTCTTCCCCCCTTGATTTCCTCTCCCGCTCTCATCTTTGGGTTTTTTCCCGTACGGCCACCTCTGTCCAGAAAAGGCAAGCCCCACTCCTTTCATCCTCCACAGTGAAAGCTCTGAAGAGACCCACATCTCGGATCCGTTCTTTCTGGCATCACTGTGCGTTACACAACTGATGTTCCACTGTGAGGGGTTTGGGGGCTAGGCTTTATTTTTGCTTGACACGGCTCCATCTATTGCCCTAGGCATATTTGCGACGCTTCATTCAAGACAATTTAAACCACAGGTATTACATGTCCAGAAAGAACTCAGAGGTCATTTAGTAGAAACCTTTGACTCTGGGTGGCATCGGTACCCATTCCACCGTCATGGTATTGGTTCACCGCTGACCACGGGCCAAGCCGTGACCTGAGCACTCGGGTGGATACGAGGTAATCAGGTCATACCTCATCCCTATCCCACATAGGGCTCTAGACTGTTATGGGCCGGGAAGTGTCTGTTATACTAATAATAATAATGATGGTATTTGTTAAGCGCTTACCATGTGCAAAGCACTGTTCTAAGCACTGGGGGGGCTACAAGGTGATCAGGTTGTCCCACATGGGGCTCATAGTCTTCATCCCCATTTTACAGATGAGGTAACGGAGGCACAGAGAAGTTAAGTGACTTGCCCAAAGTCACACAGCTGACAAGTAATGAAGCCAGAATTTGAACCCATGATCTCTGACTCTCAAACCTATGCTCTTTCCACAGAGCCAGGCTGCTTCTCATAATAATAATGCTGGCATTTGTTAAGTGCTTACTATGTGCAGAGCACTGTTCTAAGCACTGGGGTAGATACAGGGTAATCCGGTTGTCCCATGTGAGGCTCACAGTCTTCATCCCCATTTTACAAATGAGGTAAATGAAGCACCAAGAAGTTAAGTGACTTGCCCAAAATCACACAGCTGATAAGTGGTAGAGCCGGGATTAGAACCCATGACCTGACTCCCAAACCCGTGCTCTTTCCATTGAGAGGCACTGCTAAAAATGTTTCACTGCACTCTCCTAAACACTTAGCACATTGCTCTGCACAAAGTAAGCGCTCACTAAATACGAATGACTCACAGTCTAAATAGGAAAGACAACAGGAATTTAATCCTCCCAGGCCCCTGCCTTTTCCATTTAACCTGAAAATAAAACTGAACAATTGCTAATAACTTTACAAAAGAAGTAAACAAGACTCGGGGAAGATCTTCAGAATTCTTATTTTCCCCTCAAAATGACCAAACACTTTGGCCTTGGGGTAGCTTCACTACTTTCACAGTAATTTATTTATTAATGGAGATTAATATCCATCTCCCCCTGTAGACTGGGAGCTCACTGCGGGCAGGGAATGTGTCTGTTGTTATACCTTACTCTCCCAACTGCTCAGGACAGTGCTTTGCACATAGTAAGCGCTCAATAAAAACAATCAAACGAGTGACTGACACCACAAAAATCACATGGGTACAATGTATTTCATCCAAGAATCTGAATGCTATACATAAAAGATCAGGAAGCAAGTGTTTTCTCTCATTGGCAAAAAGAAGGGAAAAAAAAGACAAAGCAGTAGAGGGTCTTGCCCAGAGTGACCCGATAACAGAGCCCGAACTCAGCAGTGATGCTCACAATCCAAGATTCCTTCCACCACAACAGTGGGTCACAACGTGCCAGCGATCCGTTCAGCCTGTCACTTTGGCGTAGTGGACAGAGCACGGGCCTGGGTGTCAGAAGGTCATGGATTCTAATTCCGCTCCACCAGTGGTCTGCTGTGTGACCTCAGGCAAGTCACTTCACTTCTCTGGGCCTCAGTTACCCCATCTGTAAAACGGGGATCGAGACCGTGAGCCCCATGTGGGGCAAGGGACTGTGTCCAACCCGATTTGCTTGGATCCACCCCAGCGCTTAGTACAGTGCCTGGTACATAGTAAGCGCTTAATACCATAATAATATATTTTATTTTTTTACACCCCACCCTCCACCTGCCTGGTCCCTTTCCCCTCACGAACCATACCTAGTGCTGCCATAGCCCAGCAATTTCCACATCTTTGCATCTATTTCCCCCTTTTCATTCAATTGACTGTTCCTTTTCTCTGTCCCTCAGAAAAGTCCCTGCAAGACCAACCCCTTCTCAATTCCCTTCCCACCCCCAACTACCAAACATTTAATGTACATATCTTTAAATTATATTTTCACACTATTCATAAAAAATGAATAATTATTTATGTCTGTCTCCCCCTCTAGACTCTAAGCTCACTGTGGGCAGGGAATGTGACTATTTATTGTTATAGTCTACTCTCCCAAGCAGTTAATACACTGCTCTGCGCACAGTAAGCGCTCAATAAATACAGCTGAACGAATGAATAAGCTCGTTACAGGCAGGAAACGTGTCTGTTAATTCTGCTGTATTGTACTCTCCTGAGTGTTTAGTCCAGTTGCTCTGCACAGAGTAAGCGCTCGAATACCATTGACGGATTGATCGATTACGACCCTGATTTCTCACAATTATGTCTCTCGGCCCTATTTTGGAGACCCCTTTTGTCCATCGAGGTCCGGTGAACCAAGGTGGACCTTCTCAGGCAATGCTTCATCTCAGTTTGGGGAGAAATACTTACAACCTTGCTTTTCTTAGCTTCGAGTGAATTGCTCTTTCATTTCCCAATCTACTATCCAGCCCAGACCTTCTCCACCAGCAGAACAGCCCCTTTCCCTAAAAACGATAACGGAGGTATTCGTAAAGCGCTTACTGTGTGTCAAGCACTATGCTAAGCGCCGGGGGAGATACAATACAAACAGATCAGACACAGTGCCTGTCCCACGGGGGGCTCACAGCAGAAGGCAAAGAGAGAATAAGCAGCGTGGCTCAGTGGAAAGAGCCTGGGTTTGGGAGTCAGAGGTCATGGGTTCTAATCCCAGCTCCACCACTTGCCAGCTGGGTGACTTTGGGCAAGTCACTTAACTTCTCTGAGCCTCAGTTACCTCATCTGTAAAATGGGGATGAAGACTGTGAGCCCCACGTGGGACAACCTGATCACCTTGTATCCCCCAGCGCTTAGAACAGTGCTTTGCACATAGTAAGCGCTTAACAAAAAATGCCATTATTTAATCCCCAACCCAGAGATGAGGAAACTGAGACACCCGGAAGCAAAGTGACTTGGCCAAGGTCACACAACGGGCACGTGGAAGAGCCGGGATTAGACCCCTCAAGTCTCCTGACTCCCATCCTTTTGCTCTTTCTTCTGGGCCCTGCCACTTCCCAAAGCACCTTGACATTTAGACATTCAAAACCCCTGTAAAGGTCAAATCTGCCATTTGGGAATCCGCTGTGTATATTTTTCAAGCTTGATAGACTTACTAAATGGAATAATGGATTTCCAAGGTGAAACTATCCATAGCATTTTCTTTGAGACATAAGAGATTGGTAGTTTGAGTAAAAGGACAAATAGCCAAAATACTGAAGGCAATAAGGTAGTGGCACAGATATTTACGAAGTTGGAGAAAGAAGGGAAAATAACATCAATGATTCCCATTATTTGCTTTCAGCATTTATAATAATGGTAATGCTATGCGCGTCTATGGAAAGAGAATGCGGTCTGAACTGCTGGGAGAGGATTCGATAAAAACATGGATTTGGAATAATAAAACATTAGGTGCTTCCCAACGAGGTTAATCCTTTCAATTAAATCAGGCAGAAACTTAATTGCACAGATGGGTCTCTCATCACACCCTGAAGGCACAGGCAGATGTGGGCTTTTAGAAAGGGACGGCAGAAGAAGCAGGCCACTTTTTTGACATTGTCATGGCTAAATGGGTGCCATCAAAAGAGAACAAAAGCCATCACTGCTAAGTCATGTCGGGGAGAGTTCGAGGCAACTGCAAGATGGAGTGGGAAAGAACTGAGTTCGAAAGGAATCAGGGTCAAAGGGAGAAGGAGGAGTAACTGAATCTACACTCTGCACTTGCTGTGTGCTGAGCAGAGGAACGGCAGTGGTACCTATTACGCACTTACTATGTGTGCGAAGCAGAAAAGTGGCATTAATAGTATTAAGTAAGCACGTACTGTGCGCAGAGCACCATGCTAAACACTGGGAAAGAGCACACAGGTAAAATTAACACTAGAGAAGATGAATTGCGGGAGAAAATGCAATACATTATTCTATAATAATAATAATGTTGGTATTTGTTAAGCCCTTACTATGTGCCAAGCACCGTTCTAAGCGCTGGGGTAGATACAGGGTAATCAGGTTGTCCCACGTGAGGCTCACGGTCTTAATCCCCATTTGACAGATAAGGTAATTGAGGCACATAGAAGTTAAGTGACTTGCCCAAAGCCACACGGCTGACAAGCGGTGGAGCCGGGATTAGAACCCATGACCTTTCATTCAATAGTATTTATTGAGCGCTTACTATGTGCAGAGCACTGTACTAAGCGCTTGGGATGAACAAGTCGGCAACAGATAGAGACAGTCCCTGCCGTTTGATGGGCTTGCAGTCTAACTCCCAAGCCCGGGCTCTTTCCACTGAGCCACGCTGCTTCTCCTATCATTTACTGAGAGTGTGTTTCCTAGAAGTACTTCCATCCCTTTGTGTTTACCAACAAAAAATATATTGCCCAAATAGTGGAATGTGGGTACAGTGTTTAATCAATCAGTGATATTTATAGGACGCTTACTGTGTGCAGGGCACCGTACTAAGCCTTGAAGGAGTGCAATAAAACAGAGTTGGCAGACACGTTCCCTGCCCATGAAGAGCTCCCAGACTAGAGGGGGACAGAGACATTAAAATAAACAAATAAATTAAGGATATGTACCTAAGTGCCGGGCGGCAGCGACACAGGAGCGAGTTGAGGGCGGAGACTCAGGTTTACTGCGTGGACAGGGGCAATGGTAAACCGCTTCCGGATTTTTACCGAGAAAACCCTACAGCTACGCTAACAGAACGACTGCAGATGATAATTATGGTATTTTTTAAGCGTTTACTATGTGCCAAGCACTGTTCTAAGCGCTGAGGTGGGGCATCCCGGGAGAGACGTGTCCACGGCATCGCTAGGGGACGGAGGCGACTCGGCATAAGGCAAGAACTAAGTGCTGCGGGTATGAGGCTACTCTATAATATTAAGACACGGAAGAAATAAAGTAAAATGAAGGCACATGGGTGTCTTGAGGGCAGAAGAGACTTTATTACTGGTTGGGTGGGAAAATGGGGATTGAGACTGTGAGGCCCACGTGGGACGGGGATTGTATCCACCCCAATTTGCTCGTAGTCACCCCGGCACTTAGTACGGTGCCTGGAGCAGAGAGTAAGCGCTTCACAAATACAAGAGCCTTGGGCGGAAGGGTGGGCATCCACGCACAGAACTGTGCCGAGGCTTACCAACTCTGTGACCCTGTACTCTCCCAAGCGCCTACTTTGTACAGTGCTCCGCCCACAGCAAGCACTCGATAAAAACCACTCATTGATTGAGGCCTATTCCTCGCTTTCCTTTCGGAGAAAAGGTCCTCAAGAGGGAAAGGACGGAGAAAAGAAACACACTGAGCAAAAGGGAAGGACGGGGATGGGATTAAGTAGTTAGGACGGCCTATGACGCCATGGGGAGAAGAGAAAGA
The DNA here is from genome assembly GCF_004115215.2 of Ornithorhynchus anatinus. Lineage (NCBI taxonomy): Eukaryota > Metazoa > Chordata > Mammalia > Monotremata > Ornithorhynchidae > Ornithorhynchus > Ornithorhynchus anatinus. Next base: position 144,199,588 of record NC_041728.1, read on the forward strand.
GGAGGGAGGTGAACAGAAAGGCTGCCCGGTGGGCATTCAGAGACCGCTGAAGAGAAGAAGCAAAAGGTGCCAAGCCCGGAACAGCGGAGGATGGAGCGACCAGAAATTGATGAAGAGGTGTGGTTCCTTGGAGAGCATTTTTCACCTCACGAATCCCACAGGAAAACGGGGCTATGACTCTAGCTACTGAGAATAATAGTAATAATGATAATAATGGTTCTTAATAATAATAATAATGTTGGGATTTGTTAAGCGCTTACTGTGTGCCAAGCACTGTTCTAAGCGCTGGGGTAGATACAAGGTAATCACGTTGTCCCACTTAGGGCTCACAGTCTTCATCCCCATTTGACAGATGAGGTCACTGAGGCACAGAGAAGTTTAGTGACTTGCCCAAGGCCACACAGCTGACAAGCGGCGGAGCCAGGATTAGAACCCATGACCTCTGACTCCCAAGCCCGTGCTCTTTCCACTAAGCCACACTGCTTCTTAAGTGCTTACTATGTGCCAAGCACTGTTCTAAGATACAAGGTTATCATGTTGCATTGGCGTGAGAAGCAGCGTGGCTCAGTGGAAAGAGCCTGGGCTCTTCCCATTAAGCCTAGCAGCTTTAAGCGCTTACTACGTGCCAGGCTCTGTACTAATCGCTGGGGGAGATAGAAGCAAATTGGGTTGGATCCAGTCCCCGGCCTGCACAGGGCTCAAAGTCTTCATCCCCATTTTACCGATGAGGAATCTGAGGCACAGAGAAGTGAAGTGACTTGCCCAAGGCCACACAGCAAACAAGCGGTGGAGTCAGAATTAGAACCCAGGTCCTGCTGACTCCCAGGCCCGGGCTTTATCCACTACACCATGCTGCTTCTCTAAACTCTGTTTGTAGGGGAGAGAGAGGGGGGTTTTTATTTACCTCTGCCCTGGCAGTACCAAAAGACTGTAAGCTTGTTAGGGGCAGGGACAGTATCTGCTTATTCTGTTGCACTGTACCCTCCCAAGCGCTCAGTCCAGTGCTCCGCACATAGTAAGCGCTCAATAAACAACACTGATTGGGAAACTTTAAGAGCACGTTGCATTAGCGTGAGAAGCAGCGTGGCTCAGTGGAAAGAGCCCGGGCTTGGGAGTCAGAGGTCGCGGGTTCTAATCCCGGTTCCGCCACTTGTCTGCTGTGTGACCTTGGGCAAATCACTTCACTTCTCTGTGCCTCAGTGACCTCATCTGTGAAATGGGGACTGAGATTATGAGCCCCATGTGGGACAAACTTGTATTTACCCCAGTGCTCAGAACAGTGCTCTGCGCACAGTAAGCGCTCAATACGATCAGTAAGGAGAAGAATAGAAACCGAGAGGGCCACTGGCGGCCTAGAAGGCGACCAAGCGCTTAGTCCAGAGCTGTGCACACAGTAGGTGCTCGCTAAATAGGACTGAATGACCCTGGCAGCTGGGGGCTGGGGGCGGGGGGCTGAGGATGGAGGCCCCTTGGCATTGGATCAACCCTGCCCAGGTGCTCGGGGGTGGAGGGGAGAGAGGAAGGGGATTGGGGGGAGAGGGGAAAGGAATTGGGGGGGGCGTAAGGAGGGAGAGGGGAAGGGGACAAGGAGGGGGGCAAGGAGGGAGGGGGAAGGGGACAAGGAGGGAGAGGGAAGGGGACAAGGAGGGAGGGAGGAAGGGGACAAGGAGGGAGGGAGGAAGGGGACAAGGAGGGTTGGGGAAGGGGACAAGGGGGAGGCAAGGAGGGAGGGGGAAGGGGACAAGGAGAGGGGAAGGGGACAAGGAGGGAGGGGGAAGGGGACAAGGAGGGAGAGGGAAGGGGACAAGGAGGGAGGGGGAAGGGGACAAGGAGGGAGAGGGAAGGGGACAAGGGGGAGGCAAGGAGGGAGGGGAAAGGGGACAAGGAGGGGAGCAAGTAGGGAGAGGGGAAGGGGACAAGGAGGGAGGGGGGAAGGGGACAAGGAGGGAGGGGGAAGGGGACAAGGAGGGGGACAAGGAGGGAGGGGGAAGAGGGGAGGTGGAGAAAGAGGGGAGGAGGGAAAGGGGAAAGGGAGGGGAGAAAGAGGAGGGGAGGAGAGGGGAAAGAGGGAGAGGGAGGAGGGACTGCCGGCCCGGCCCTGCCCTGCCCTGCCCTGCCCTGCCCTGCCCTGCCCTGCCCCGCCCCGCCCGCCCCCGGCCCGCGCGTCCCCTTCCTTACCGTGGTGTTCCGGAGGTGGGAGCGGGGCCGGGAGCCCGCAGCCCCTTCGCCCCGCCGCGCCCCCCGGGGCATCCCCGGCCGCGACACCCTGCGCTACACGATCACACCCGCCGCCGCCTCCGCCCGCCGCCAGCACCGGGATGCGGAGCAGCGGGAGCAGCGGGAGGACGAGGAGCGGGATGGGGATGGATGACGGGGATGACGGGGATCCGGGCGGGAGCGCGCACGGGGAGGAGCCACCCGGGCACAGCCGTCCTACTGCGCATGAGCCGCGGGTCGCTGGTGGAGACACGGCCGGCGCTCAGCCGTCCCACTGCGCATGAGCGCCAGGGTGCTGGTGGAGACACGGCCTCAGCCCCCCGTCCCACTGCGCATGAGCCGCGGGTGCAGACACGGCCTCAGCCCACCCGTCCTACTGCGCATGAGCGCCAGGATGCTGGGGGAGACGCGGCCTGCGCTCAGCCGTCCCACTGCGCATGAGCGCCAGGGTGGTGGAGACACGGCCTCAGCCCACCCGTCCTACTGCGCATGAGCGCCAGGGTGCTGGTGGAGACGCGGCCTGCGCTCAGCCGTCCTACTGCGCATGCGCCCCGTCGGCGGGACCCGACTGAGCAGAACCAAGGCCTAGTGGCCAAAACGTGGCTCTGGGGGTCAGAGGTCGTGGGTTCTAATCCCGCCTCCGCCATTCCCCTGCTGTGTGACCTATCACCCTATTTATTTTGTTAATGAGATGGACATCACCCTGATTCTATTTATTTCCCATTGTTTTTATGAGATGTTCTTCCCCTTGATTCTATTTATTGCCGTTGTTCTTGTCTGTCTCCCCCGATTAGACTGTGAGCCCGTCAAAGGGCAGGGACTGTCTCTATCTGTCACCGATTTGTCCATTTCAAGCGCTTAGTCCAGTGCTCTGCACATAGTAAGTGCTCAATAAATACTACTGAATGAAGGAATGACCTTGGAGAAATCCCCAAATTTCTCCGTGCTTTAATAATAATATTAGTATTTGTTAAGCGCTTACTATGTGCAGAGCACTGTTCTAAGCGCTGGGGGAGACACAGGGTCATCAGGTGGTCCCACATGAGGCTCACAGTCTTCATCCCCATTTGACAGATGAGGGAGCCGAGGCACAGAGAAGTGAAGTGACTTGCCCACAGTCACACAGCTGACAAGTGGCGGAGCCGGGAGTCGAACCCATGACCTCTGACTCCCAAGATGATGCTTCTCTCATCAGTAATTTTAATTTTAATTACCTCATCGGCAAAATGGAGATTAAGACTCTGAGCCCTATGTGGGAAAGAGACCATATCCACTCTGATTACCTTGTAATCATTCATTCATTCAATCCTATTTATTGAGCACTTATTGTACACGGAGCACCCTACTAAGTACTTGGGAGAGTACAATACAGAGACTATATCCACTCTGATTACCTTGTATTCATTCATGCAATCCTATTTATTGAGCACTTATTGTAAGCAGAGCACTGTACTAAGCACTTGGGAGAGTACAATACAGACACTGTACCCACTCTGATGACCTTGTATTCATTCATCATAATAATAATGTTGGTATTTGTTAAGCGCTTACTATGTGCAGAGCACTTTTCTAAGCTCTGGGGCAGATACAGGGTAATCAGGTTGTCCCACGTGAGGCTCACAGTTAATCCCCATTTTACAGATGAGGTAACTGAGGCACAGAGAAGTGAAGTGACTCGCCCACAGTCACAGAGCTGACAAGTGGCAGAGCAGGATTCGAACCCATGACCTCTGACTCCCAAGCCCAGGCTCTTTCCACTGAGCCATGGTGCTTCTCATTCATTCAATCCTATTTATTGAGCACTTATTGTACGAGGAGCACTGTACTAAGCACTTGGGGAGTACAGTACAGAGACTATATTATTAAAACCATTAAAACCTTATTAAAACCATCGCCCCTGCCCTCCTACCTTCCTTAACTTCTATTTTTAACCACTCAATCTCCAAGGGCTCCTTCCCCTCTGCCTTCAAACACGCCCACGTCTCCCCCATCCTAAAAAAACCCGCTCTTGACCCCACTTCCCCCTCCAGTTATCGTCCTATCTCCCTACTACCCTTCCTTTCCAAAATCCTAGAACGAGTCGTCTACAATCGCTGCTTAGAATTCCTTAACTCCCATTCTCTCCTGGACTCCCTCCAATCTGGCTTCCGTCCCCTCCACTCTACCGAGACTGCTCTCTCTAAGGTCACCCATGACCTCCTTCTTGCCAAATCCAATGGCTCCTACTCCATTCTGATCCTCCTTGACCTCCTTGACCACGCTGCGTGAAGCAGCGTGGCTCAGTGGAAAGAGCACGGGCTTTGGAGTCAGGGCTCATGAGTTCGAATCCCAGCTCTACCACTTGTCAGCTGTGTGACTGTGGGCAAGTCACTTAACTTCTCTGTGCCTCAGTTCCCTCATCTGTAAAATGGGGATTAAGACTGTGAGCCCCACATGGGACAACCTGATTCCCCTATGTCTACCCCAGCGCTTAGAACAGTGCTCGGCACATAGTAAGCGCTTAACAAATACCAACATTATTATTATTATTACTCTCTGCTGCCTTTGACACTGTCGACCATCCTCTCCTCCTCCATACCTTATCTCACCTTGGCTTCACGGACTCTGTCCTCTCCTGGTTCTCCTCTTACCTCTCTGGTCGGTCATTCTCGGTCTCCTTCGCTGGCGCCTCCTCCCCCTCCCATCCTTTAACTGTTGGAGTTCCTCAAGGGTCAGTTCTTGGCCCTCTTCTGTTCTCCATTTACACTCACTCCCTTGGTGAACTCATTCGCTCTCACGGCTTTGACTACCATCTCTACACAGATGACATGCAGATTTACATCTCTGCCCCTGTCCTCTCCCCCTCCCTTCAGGCTCGCATCTCCTCCTGCCTCCAGGATGTCTCCACCTGGATGTCGGCCCGCCACCTAAAACTCAACATGAGCAAGACTGAGCTCCTCACCTTCCCTCCCAAACCCAGTCCTCTCCCAGACTTCTCTATCACAGTCGATGGCACGACCATCCTTCCCGTCTCTCAGGCCCGCAATCTCGGTGTCATCCTTGACTCGTCTCTCTCGTTCACCCCACACATCCTATCCGTTACCGAGACCTGCCGGTTTCACCTTTACAATATCGCCAAGATCCGCCCTTTCCTCTCCACCCAAACGGCTACCTTACTGCTACGGGCTCTCGTTATATCCCGGCTAGACTACTGTGTCAGCCTTCTCTCTGACCTCCCTTCCTCCTCTCTCTCCCCGCTCCAGTCTATTCTTCACTCCGCTGCCCGGCTCATCTTCCTGCAGAAACGATCGTTGCATGTCACTCCCCTTCTTAAACAACTCCAGTGGTTGCCTATCGACCTCCGCTCCAAACAAAAACTCCTCACTCTAGGCTTCGAGGCTCTCCATCACCTTGCCCCTTCCTACCTCTCCTCCCTTCTCTCTTTCTACCGCCCACCCCGCACGCTCCGCTCCTCTGCCGCCCACCTCCTCACCGTCCCTCGGTCTCGCCTATCCCGCCGTCGACCCCTGGGCCACGTCCTCCCGCGGTCCTGGAACGCCCTCCCTCCTCACTTCCGCCAAACTGATTCTCTTTCCCTCTTCAAAACCCTACTTAAAACTCACCTCCTCCATGAGGCCTTCCCAGACTGAGCTCCTCTTCTCCCTCTACTCCCTCTGCCACCCCCCCTTTACCTCTCCGCAGCTTAACCCTCTTTTCCCCCTTTTCCCTCTGCTCCTCCACCTCTCCCTCCCCATCCCCACAGCACTGTACTCGTCTGCTCAACTGTATATATTTTCATTACCCTATTTATTTTGTTAATGAATTGTACATTGCCTTGATTCTATTTAGTTGCCATTGTTTTTACGAGATGTTCTTCCCCTCGACTCTATTTATTGCCATCGTTCTTGTCTGTCCATCTCCCCCGATTAGACTGTAAGCCCGTCAAATGGCAGGGACTGTCTCTATCTGTTGCCAACTTGTTCATCCCAAGCACTTAGTCCAGTGCTCTGCATATAGTAAGCGCTCAATAAATACTATTGAATGAACTATATCCACTCTGATTACCTTGTATTCATACATTCAATCCTATTTATTGAGCACTTATTGTAGGAGGAGCACTGTACTAAGCACTTGGGAGAGTACAATATAGAGACTATATCCACTCTGATTACCTTAATCATTTATTCATTCAATCCTATTTATTGAGCACTTATTGTATACGGAGCACTGTACTAAGCACTTGAGAGTGTACAATACAGAGACTATATCCACTCTACCTTGTATTCATTTATTCAACCCTGTTTATTGAGCACTTATTGTACGAAGGGTACTGTACTAAGCACTTGGGAGAGTACAATACAGAGACTATATCCACTTCGATTACCTTGTATTCAATCATTCAACCCTATTTATTGAGCACTTATTGTACGAGGAGTACTGCACTAAGCACTTGGGGAGTACAATACAGCAATAAAGAGAGACGATCCTTGCCCACAACGGATTTACAGTCTCGGGGTGGTGGGGGCGGGGAGAGACAGACATCAGTACAAATAAACAGACATCAATATAAGTAAATAAAATGGCAGGGATATACATAAATGCTGTGGGGTGGGCAGTCGGAGAAGAACAAACCGAGCAAGTCAGGGCAACGCAGAATGGGGTTGGGACATGAGGAAAAGTAGGACTTAGGCTGCGAAGGCCTCTCCAAGGAGACATGCCTTCAGTATGACTTTGAAAGGGGGAAGAGTCCTTGTCGGATTTGAGGAGGGAGGGCGTTCCAGGCCAGAGGTAGGACGTGGGCCAGGGGTTGGTGGTGGGACAGGCCAGAGTGAAGTGTTTGGCTGGGTTGTAGAAGGAGAGAAGAGAGGTGAGGTAGGAGGGAGTCAAGGTGATGGAGAGATTTGAAGTCAATGGTGAGGAGTTTTTGTTTGATATGGAGGAGGATAGGCAACCACTGGAAATTTTTGAGGAGGGGGGTGACATGTTCTGAACGTTTCTGTAAAAAGATAATGCGGGCAGTGGCGTGAAGTATGGACCGGAGTGGGGAGAGACAGGAGGTTGGGAAGTCAGCAAGGAGGCTGATGGAGTAATCTAGGCATAATAGCATGAGAAACTGTATTAGCGTGGTAGCAGATAGAGAGGAAGGGGCGGATCTTGGCGATGTGAAGGTGAGACCAGCAGGATGTGGTGACGGATTGGATGTGTGGGGTGAATGAGAGAGTAGAGTCAAGGATAACGCCAAGGTTACGGGCCTGTGAGACGGGAAGGGTGGTGGTGATATCTACAGTGATGGGAAAATCTGGGAAAGGACAGGGTTTGGGTGGGAAGATAAGGAGCTCTATTTTGGATGTGTTAAGTTTGAAGCGATGGGAGTAGATCCAAGAAGAGATGTTCTGAAGGCAGGAGGAGATGCGAGCCTGGAAAGAGGGAGAGAGCTCAGGGAAGGAGATGAAGATTTGGGTATATTCCACATAGAGATGATAGTTGCAGCCGTGGGAGCGAGTGAGTTCTCCAAGGAAATGAGTGTAGATGGAGAGCTGAAGGGGACCGAGAACTGAACCTTGAGGGACCCCCACAGTTAGGGGGTGGGAGGGAGAGGAGGAGCCCTCAAAGGAGACTGAGAATGAACGGCCGGAGAGATGAGGAGACCAGGAGAGGATAGAGTCAGTGAAGCCAAAGTTGGATAATGTACCCAAAAGAAAGGGGGTGGTCCACAATGTCAAAGGCAGCTGAGAGATTGCAGAGGATTAGGATGGAGTAGAAGCTGTTGAATTGGGCAAGAAGGAGATCATTGTTGACCTTTCAGAGGGCGCTTTCAGTGGAGTTAAGGGGATGGAAGCCAGATTGGAGGATGTCCAAGACAGAGTCGGAGGAGAGGAATTCGAGGCAGCAAGTATAGATGACTCGCTCCAGGAGTTCGGAGAGGAAAGGTAGGAGGGAGATGGGCCGATAACTGGAGGGGGCTGTGGGGGTCAGGGGAGGGGTTTGGTTTTTTTAGGAGGGGGGAGACGTAGGCATGTTTGAAGGCAGTGGAGAAGAAGCCACTGGAGAGTGAACAGTTGAAGATAGCAGTTAAGGAAGGAAGAATCAAGAGTTTTTATAAAGTGCAAAGGAATGGGGTCCGATGTGCATTTGGAGGGGGGTGGCATCTGAGAGGAGGAAGTAGATCTCCTCTGGAGAAATTGCTGAGAAGGATGGGAAAGCTGAAGAGGGGGCCGAGAGAAGAAGGGACTGAGGAGAGGGAGAGCTCACACCTGATCGGGTTAATTTTCTTAATAAAGTAGATGGCCAGATCACTTGGAGCAAAGGATGGACCCAGAGGGGCAGGGGCTGGAACAACTGGTGAGGGCGATGGGCATGGGTGTCAGTAAGGGAAGAGAAATAGTTGTGTTGGGCAGAGGAGAGGGCAGAGTTAAAGCAAGAAAGGATAAACTTTAAGTGGACAAGTTCAGCCTGATATTTAGATTTCCACCAGCAGCGTTCTGCGGCTCAAGCACAAGAGCAAAGGAGGCGGACAGTGGTGGTGATCCAGGGCTGTGGGTTAGTGGTGTGAGAGCGACGAAGGAGTAGGGGAGTGAGCGAGTTGAGTTCAGTAGAGAGGGTGGTGGTGAGAACATCTATTTGGTCATCAGTAATAATATTAATGTTGGTATTTGTTAAACGCTAACTATGCCGAGCACTGTTCTAAGCACTGGGGTAGATACAGGGTAATCAGGTTGTCCCACGTGAGGCACACAGTCTTAATCCCCATTTTGCAGATGAGGTAACTGAGGCACTGAGAAGTTAAGTGACTTGCCCGAAGTCATACAGCTGACAGGTGGTAGAGCCGGGATTAGAACCCATGACCTCTGACTCCTAAGCCCGTGCTCTTTCTACTAACCCACGCTGCTTCTCTAAGCATCAAGAGTGGGTAGACTGGGTACGGAGGCTAGGTGAGGGTGTGATGTGCTGAGAGAGATGGATGGAGTCAAGAGAGAGGAGGTCTCCATGGGGGGATAGTACAGATTTACAGGGAGGGGGAGTGTGGGAGAGGAGGCAAGTGAGAAGGTTGTGGTCAGAGAGAGGGATTTCAGAGTTGGTGAGGGTAGAGATTGGGCAGTGGTTAGAGATGATGAGATCGAGTCTGTGTCCAAGTCCCACTTATGGCCCCGTGGGCACAAATTCTTTCCCTCTGCTTGGAATTCCTTCCCCCTTCAAAACCACCAGATTATACTAGACTTCAAAGGATGGCATAATGGATAGAGCACAGGCATGGGAAGGTCAGAAGGTCATGGGTTCTAATTCCGGCTCCTCTACTTGTCGGCTGTGTGACTTTGGACAAGTCACTTCACTTCTCTGGGCCTGTTACCTCATCTGCAAAATGTGGATTGAAAGTGCGAGCCCTGCAAAGGACAGGAACTATATCCAACTCGATTTGCTTGTATCCAGCTCAGCGCTTAGTACAGTCCCTGGCACATAGTAAGCACTTCACAAATACCATTGTCATCATCATCATTATTATTATTAGGCCGTAAATTCGTTGTGGGCAGAGCAAGTCACTTAACTTATCTGTGGCTTAGTTCATTCATTCATTCATCCATTCAATTGTATTTATTGAGCACTTAGTGTGTGCAGAGCACTGTACTAAGCACTTGGAAAGTACAATTCGGCAGCAGATAGAGACAATCCCTACCCGACAATGGGCTCGCAGTCTAGAAGAGGTTAGACAGACAACAAACCAAAACAAGTGAACAGTCATCAATAGCATCAAAATAGATCAATAGAATTATAGATATATACACATCATTAGTAAAATAAATAGAATACTAAATATGTACATATATACACAAGTGCTGTGGGGTGGGAGGGTAGAGCAGAGGGAGGGAGTCGGGGCGATGGGGAGGGGAGGAGAAGCAGAGGAAAAGGGGGGCTTAGTCTGGGAAGGCCTCCTGGAGGAGGTGAGCGCTCAGTAGGGCTTTGAAGGGGGGAGGGGAATTACTTTGGTGGATGTGACGAGGGAGGGCATTCCAGGACAGTGTGGTAAGATGTGGGCCAGGGGTCGTCAGAGGGACAGGAGCAAACGAGGGACCATGAGGAGGTGAGCGGCAGAGGAGCGGAGTGTACGGGCTGGGCAGTAGAAAGAGAGAAGGGAGGTGAGGTAGGAGGGGGCAAGGTGATGGAGAGCTTTGAAGCCAAAAGTGAGGAGTTTTTGCTTCATGCGAAGGTTGATAGGCAACCACTAGAGGTTTTTGAGGAAGGGAGTGACATGCCCAGAGCTTTTCTGTAGAAAGATAATCCAGGCAGCAGAGTCAAGTATAGAGTGAAGCGGGGAGAGACAGGAGAATGGGAGTTCAGAGAGGAGGTTGATGCGATAATCCAGTCGGGATATTATGAGAACCTGTGCCAGCAAGGTAGCAGTTTGGATGGAGAGGAAAGGGCGGGTCTTGGCGATGTTGCGAAGGTGAGACCGGCAGGTTTTGGCGACGGATTGAATGTATGGGGTGAAAGAGAGAGCGGAGTCAAGGATGACACCGAGGTTGCGGGCTTGTGAGATGAGAAAGATGGTAGTGTCGTCCACAGTGATGAGGAAGTCAGGGAGAGGACAAGGTTAGGGAGGGAAGATAAGGAGCTCAGTCTTGGACTTGTTGAGAGTACCATATAACAGCATTGGTAGACTTGTTCCCTGTCCACCATGAGTTTACAGTGTAGAAAGGAAGACAGACATTAATGTAACTAATTTGTAAATATGTACATAGGGTCTGTGGAACTGAGAGTGGGGTGAAGGCCAAATGCCCAAAGCGAACAGATCCAAGTGCAAACACATAATCAGTGGCATTAGGGCTGTCTTTTTTCCAGCAGTGGAAATCACAACTTTCATAATCACAGAAAGAAGAATTCAGGCCACTTTAGATCTCACCCAGATCGGTTGACTCTTCACTTTGCAGAAGATGGGAGAAGTACTGGAAAGCTCATGGAAATAGATACTTCCCGTTCTCTCCAGTCTCTCCAGTCTCTCCAGGTAGGAGGGGAGGGAGAGGGAGGGTTGATGATGATGGTGGTATTTAAGTGTTTACTATGTGACAGGTACTGTACTAAGAGATGAGGCACTGTACTAAGGAAGATGGGAGAGAGAAGAAGCAGAAAGAGGAGACAGGAGGCCGACAAAGAAGAGAGATGATAAACTGCAGCTGGATTGTGGACAAGACATGGCTGACTGTGCACCCGTCTCTTTCAGAAGAAGCTCACAAGGTTGGGGGAGGGGAGCGCTATCCAGGGATAGACAGGAAATCCATCTTCCCGTTGCTCTTCCGCCACAGCGAGTCCCAGCTTTAAAAACAACTTTATTATGCATTTATCTTGGAAGACTCAAAATGAGGTCAGAGTAGCCCTAGCTAGCCATCTAGCCATCTAGGTGGAAAAACACGAGAAGCAGCGTGGCTTAGTGGAAAGAGCCTGGGTTTGGAAGTCAGAGGTCTTTTTACCTTTGGAAGTCAGAGTCTGATTACCTTTTATCTACCCCAGCACTCAGAACAGTGCTTGGCACATAGTAAGCATTTAACAAATACCATAATTATCATTTTTATCATTTCCTTCAGTGCCACAACATTGAACTAGTGCCCTAATCCACGTTTTTCTTTTCGCAGAGACTCTGATGATGGGAGTAAAAATAGCAAGGTAACAAAAGCAATTGACTAAAGTTGAGGCTTTTTCTGACCCTAATGCAGTAATTTTTCTTTACTAAATTGCATCGTTCAATTTTCCCATCAATATCAAAATCTATTTACATAGTAGGATTTCAGATCAGGTTCTTCGAATTTTCATTCTAGCCTCATTTCATTTAAAATTAAACAAGACATCCAAGATATTCACTGTTCTCGGGTTTACCATCACTGTCAGAAAACCCTGTTCATTTAGACAATTCCTTGCTTAGTACTTATTCCAGTTCTTTTGTAACAAAGGTTTTTCAAATAAATAAATGAATTTTTATGATCGAATAAACTCTCGACAACATCAAAATTATTCACTAGATGGCAGCAAAGAATTAGCAGGTTAAGTAAAAAAAAATCCATTTTATGAACTAGACAAATCCACAGGGGGAGAAAAATGTATCCAGAAAGGCTAAGAGGTGAGTCTTTGACCTCCTTCAACAACTTCTAAGCAATTTGCAGTTTTATCGTGTATATATATATATATATATATATAAGAATTAAGAATTCCAGGTCCTATGTATTTCAGCACTGTGTGACAGAAGATTTGGTCAGAGTGAGCAGAGACAGACAACCTCAAGTTGGCGGGATGGTCATGCTTGGCTTGTTTTTTTGGTACTTGTTAAATAATAATAATTTTGGTATTTGTTAATTGCTTACTAGGTGTCAAGCACTGTTCTAAGTGCCGGGATAGATACGAGGTAATCAAGTTGTCCCATGTGGGGCTCCCAGTTTCAGACAAGTTGAGGTTCAGAGACGTGAAGTGACTTGCCAAAGGTCACACAGCAGACAAGTGGTGGAGCTGGGATTAGAACCCATGTCTTCTGACTCCCAAGCCTGTGCTCTTGCCACTAGGACATGCTGCTTCTCTAGCACTCCCTATGTGCCAAGCACTGTTCTAAACACTGGGATAGACTCAAGTTAAATGAGGTTGTATACAGTCCCTGACTCTCACGGGCTCACCAGCATAGTTTAGTGGATAGAACATGGGCCTGGGAGTCAGAAGGTCATGGGTTCTAATCTCGGCTCTGCCACTTGTCCATTGTGTGGCCTTGGACAAATCCCCTCACTTCTCTGGGCCTCAGCTACCTCACCTGTAAAATGGGGATTAAGACTGGGAGCCTTACATGGGACAGGGACTGTGTCCAACCCGATGTGCTTGGATCCACTCCAGCGCTTAGTACAGTACCTGGCACATAGTAAGCTCTTAACAAATACCACGATTATTAATTCATTCATTCAATCGTATTTATTGAGCGCTTACTGTGTGCAGAGCACTGTACTGAGTGCTTGGAAAGTACAATTTGGCAACAGATAGAGACAATCCCTACTCAACAACAGGCTCACAGTCTTGAAGGAGGGAGAAAGACAACAAAACCAACCAAGTAGGCAGGCATCAATAGCATCAATATAAATAGAATTATAGATCTATCCACATTAATAAAGTAAATAGAATAAGAAATATGTACATATGTATACAAGTGCTGAGGGGCAGGGAGGGGGGTAGAGCAGAGGGAGGGAGTCGGGGCGATGGGGCGGAGAGGAGGAGCAGAGGAAAAGGGGGGCTCAGTCTGGGAATCATTATTATTTTACAGATGAGGTAATGGAGGCACAGAGAAGTGAAGTGACTTGCTCAAGGTCATGCAGCAGACCAGTGGCAGAGCCAGGATTCGAACCCAGCTCCTCTTACTCCCAGGCCCATGATCTTTCCACTAGGCCACACTGCTTCCCATGGATTTAATAGCCCATCTGATAGTGCGTGAGTACATGCCCCTCTAGACCATGAGCTCACTGTGGGCATGTCTACCAACTCAGTTACAGTGTACTCTCCCAAGTGCTTAGTGCAGGGCTCTGCACACAGCAAACTCTCAATAAATACAACTGATTGATTGACTGACCGGTAGCAACAGCCCCCAGCGGGAGCAAAGCAAAAGTGGGCCAGTTAAGCCACATTGTCACCCGCACTGCTGCCCTCACTGTCTCCCAAGTCCCCCAATTCTCTCCCGGACCCCCTCTAATCTGGCTTCCGTCCCCTTCACTCCACAGAAACCGCCTTCTCAGAAGTCACCGATGACCTCCTTCTTGCCGAATCCAACAGCCTCCACTCCATCCTCATCCTCCTCGACCTCTGAAATGCATTCAACAATGTGGACCACCCCCTTCTCCTGGAAATGTTATCCAACCTTGGCTTCACTGACACTGTCCTCTCCTGGTTCTCCTCTTATCTCTCTTGCCGTTCACTCTCCATCTCCTTCGCGGGCTCCTCTTCTGCCTCCCACCCTCTAACTGTGGGGGTCCCTCAAGGTTCAGTTCTCACTCCCCTTCTCTTCTCCTTCTAAACTCATTCCCTTGGAGAACTCATTCGCTCCCATGGCTTCAGCTACTATCTCTAATATTAATAATAATAATAATGGTATTTGTTAAGGGCTTACTATGTGCCAAGCACTGTTCTAAACGCTGGGGTAGATACAAGGTAGTCAGATTATTCCACTTGGGGCTCACAGTCTTAATCCCCATTTTACAGATGAGGTGACTGAGGCACAGAGAAGTTAAGTGACTTGCCCCAAATCACACAGCTGACAAGGGGCAGAGCCAGGATTTGAACCCATGACCTCTGACTCCCAGGCCCGGGCTCTTTCCACTGAGCCACACTGCTTCCCGTCTAAGCAGATGATACCCAAATCTACATCTCCTCCCCGATCTCTCTCCCTCTCTCCAGGCTCGCATCTCCCCCTGCCTTCAAGACACCCCTGCTTGAATGTCCTCTCGTCACCTCAAACTTAAAATGCCCAAAACAGAGCTATTTATCTTCTCACCCAAATCCTGTCTTCTTCTTGACTTTCCCATCACTGTGGACGGCACCACCATCCTTCCGTCATACTAGCCCATAATCTTGAAGTTATCCTTGATTCCTGTCTCTCATTCAACCCAGATATTCAATCCATCACCAAATCCTGTCGTTCCTATCTTCACAACATTCCTAAATTCAGCCCTTTCCTCTCCATCCAAACTACTACCAAGTTAGTACAATCACTCATCCTATCCCACCTAGATTACTGCATCAGCCTCCTTGCTGACCTCCCAACCTTCTGCCTCTTCCCACTCCAGTCCATACTTCACTCCTGCCTCTTCACACTCCAGTCCATACTTCACTCCACCGCCTGCATTATCTTTCTACCGAAAGGTTCAGGACATGTCACTCCCCTCCTCAAAAATCTCCAGTGGTTGCCTATCCACCTCCATTTCAAACAAAAACTCCTCATCACTGGCTTTAGAGTTCTCCATTATCTTGCCCCCTCCCTCACCTCGCTTCTCTCCTTCTAATAATAATAATAATAATATTGGTATTTGTAAAGTGCTTACTGTGTGCAGAGCACTGTTCTAAGCGCTGGGGTAGACACAGGGTAATTAGGTTGTCCCACGTGGGGCTCACAGTCTTAATCCCCATTTTACAGATGAGTTAACTGAGGTACAGAGAAGTGAAGTGACTTGCCCACAGTCACACAGCTGCCAAGTGGCAGAGGTGGGATTTGAGCCCATGACCTCTGACTCCCAAGCTCTTGCTCTTTCCACTGAGCTACGCTTCTCTCCTTCTACATCCCAGCCCACACACTTCAGTCCTCTGGCTCTAACTTTCTCACTGTGCCTCGATCTCGACTGTCTCGCCGCCAATCACAGGCCCACGCCAGGCCCACGTCCTGCCTCTCGCCCTGGAACACCCTTCCTCCTCAAATCTGCCAGACAATTACTCACACCCGACAAAACCTCACTGAAGACACATCTCCTCCAAGAGACCTTTCCAGACTAAACCCCACTTTTCCTCATCTCCCACTCCCTTCTGTGTCACCCCAACACAAGTGTCTCTTTGCTGTCCCCGTCCCCAGCCCCACAGTCCTTATGTATATATCTGTAATTTTACTTATTGTATTGATGTCTGTCTCCCCCCACCTCTAGACTGTAAGCCCATTGTGAGCAGGGATCGTCTCTCTCTATTGCTGTATTGTACTTCCCAATCACTTAGTACAGTGCTCCGCACAAAATAAGTGCCCAGTAAATGCGATTGAATGAATCAATGAATGTCTGTTTATAATAATAATAATGTCGGTGTTTGTTAAGTGCTTACTATGTGCCAAGCACTCTTCTAAGCACTGGGGGAGATACAAGGTAATCAGGATGTCCCAGGTGGGGCTCACAGTCTTTATCCCCATTTAACAGATGAGGTCACTGAGGCAAAGAGAAGTTAAGTGACTTGGATCTGTGCCCTTTGGGCATTTGGCCTTCACCCCACCCTCAGTTCCAGAGTCCCTGTGTACATGTCTACAAAATAGCTACATTTATGTCTATCTTCCTTTCTAGACTGTAAACTCGCTGTGGACAGGGAACCAGTCTACCAACTCTGTATTCTCCCAAGTGTTTAGTGCAGTGCTCTGCACCCAGTAAGTGTTCAGTAAATACCCTTGACTGGTTGACTGAGTGACTTGAAGATTGACTGGGCATGGGTAAGAAAAGTCAGTAATAATAATAATAATGATGATATTTGTTTATCTGTATTGATGTCTCTCTCGCCGCCCCCACCCAAACTGTGAGCTCGTTGTGGGCAGGGACTGTCACTATTTATTGTTGTATTGTTCGTAGTACTTAATAAACATGACTGAACGACTGAATGGAAACAACAGAAGTCGTTCTCCCTCCAGCTTAGATCGCAAGCTCACCTCCTCCAAGAGGCCTTCCCAGACCATGCTTCCCCTTTTCCCTCTGCTCCCTCTCTGCTCCCCCTTCACCTCCCCTCAGCTAAGCCCCCTTTCCCTCTGCTCCTCCCCCTCTCCCTTCCCCTACCCTCACCACTGTGCTCATTTGTATATATTTTTATTACCCTATTTATTTTTGTTAATGAGGTGTGCATCCCCTTGATTCTATTTATCGTGATTAAGTTGTCTTGTTTTTGTCCGTCTGTCTCGCCCAATTAGACTGTAAGCCCATCAGTGGGCAGGGATGGTCTCTATCTGTTGCCGAATTGTCCATTCCAAGCGCTTAGTACAGTGCTCTGCACAAAGTAAGCGCTCAATAAATACTATTGAATGAATGAATGTGGGACAGGGACTAATTCCAACTTAATTGCCTGGTATCTATCCAGCACTGAGAACAGTGTTTAACACATATTAAGCTCTAGGAAAGAAAAAAAAAAATGGAGTGCAGTCCCTTCGGCCCTCCCTGACCGGATGGGGTCCAGGTCCACCACAACTGAAGTAGCCACTGTTATTGACCAGGTGGTGGCAGTGAGGGATCGTGGAACTGAAAACACAACTAGAGGAGGAAACCAGTCTGTTTCCCGGCTCCTGCTGGACCCTGCTGGACCCTGCTGGACCCTGCTGGACCCTGAGTGGAGCATGGGAAGGATCCAAGGCCTCACCGCTGGAGACCTGGTCTCCTCATTCAATATTGAGTATGATTCGTGGTTGATGCTGCGGAAACATCTTAGTGATGTGACCCGAATCTGAAATCCATCTACATCTCCCCTCTATACAAAGCTTAGACATCCACAACCGACCGTAGCATAGAGAGTGGTTTGTTTTTCCACAGGTGGTTCTGGAGATTTAATATCTAAAAGAGACGATGTTGATCTGGTCAAGTACATGGTAAGTCAAGGCCATTGGAGACATATCAATCGATCGGTGATGTGCATCGTGCGCAGAGCGCTCTGCTAAGCACTTGGAAGAGTCAGAGGTCATGGGTTCGAATGCCGGTTCTGCCACTTGTCAGCTGTGTGACTGTGGGCAAGTCACTTCACTTCTCGGTGCCTCAGTTACCTCATCTGTAAAATAGGGATTAAGACTGTGAGCCTCACGTGGGGCAAACTGATTACCCTGTATCTCCCCTAGCACTTAGAACAGTGCTCTGCACATAGTAAGTGCTTAACAAATACCAACATTATTAAGAGTAGAAAATAACAGAGTGGAAGTTACGTTCCCTGCTCCCTACAAACTTACAGTCCTATAACCAAAGAATTCACAGAAATAACAGAAGGAGAAAGCAAAAAGCCTGCAGCCGAACACGCAGGGGCATACGGTGGGAATGCAATATGTTAGGATTTGCTTGCTTCAGCAGAAAATACTGCGCCGAGGAGGGGAGATTGCAAAGCGGGTTTTGTTTAGGAATGGTAGAGGGAAGACTAGGCTGTCAAGCAGCATTAATGGATGAGAGGAAGGGGACTTGAAGGCTTAGGATGGAAAGAACATTTTAGTTAAGGGGAGGAGCCTGTGAGAAGACTCAGATTCAGAATCCTGACTAAATAGTAGGGATTAAGGAGCATGTTGGCACTGCTGGAGAAAACGGAATTGGTAAGAGGGAAAGACAAATAAATCAGGTAGTGGCCCGGGAAGGAGAAGACTGGAAAGATTTTGCTGCCTGAAAAGATTTAGACCAAAGAGTAATGAGTTTGACCACCACCCACCTTGAGGAGCAGACCTCCTGGATGTGGGATAGGGGTGGGATTGGGGGGGTGGGGAAGGGGGAGGAAGCCAGGCCTCTAGAAAGACTTGACGTGGTGGAATTTTTTCCGCCCCTGAACTGAAGATGGGGAACAGGAAGAAAAGGGTAAATTCTCTTCTGCTTTCTCCTAAAATAGAGGGCAAGAACAGGCTTTAACCGATACACTTTTTGCATATTCTCAAGTGTTCGGGACATAAAGTAGGTGCTTAACAACCGCAAGAATAGCATTATATGATAGTATAGCACTAATATTAATGATGGTGAACCATTAAAAGATTCTGAAAGGTGACAATAAGACATAGCAATGTAATTTCATATTTTTATATCAACCCTAATTAAAATGGATAGGCAGCTTCTAGATATGCTCTTATACAATATATCCATTAATCCGTTAGAGAAGCAGTGTGGCTTAGTGGAAAGAGCCCGGGCTTGGGAGTCAGAGGTTGTGGGTTCTAATCCCGACTCCGCCACTGGTCATCTGTGTGACCTTGGGCAAGTCACTTCACTTCTCTGTGCCTCAGTTACCTCATTTGTAAAATGGGGATGAAGACTGTCAGCCAGCCCCACATGGGACAACCTGATTACCTTGTATCTACCCCAGCGCTTAGAACAGTGCTTGGCACATAGTAGGTGCTAAACATATACCACCATTATTATTATTATTAATCTAGACTAGGCTCATTGTAAGCAGGGAACATGCCTACCAACTCTGATGTTTTGCACTCTCCCAAGCACTTAGTACAGTGCCCTGCACACAGTAAGTGCTCAATTACTACCACTGATTGATCGATTGATTAATAACTAATAATCATTGTTAGGGCAAATACTGAACATTAAGCGATAGATGGATGCAAAGTTATAAGGTGACCCCCAGCTCCTGCTCCACACAAAACTCACAATCTATTGTTTCCCCACTCTACAAATGAAAAAACTGAGGCCCAGAAAGGATAAGTGACTTTCCCAAAGTCATACAGTAGAACAGTGGCAGAGCTGGGACTCATATGATGAGATGTGGACTCCTGGTCCCCATTGTCTTTCACCTAGGCTATTGGGGAGGACCAGTAAACCCAAATCTGGGTCAGGCAATGCGAATCTTGAATTCAAATTTGAGTAACTAATCTCCTAATGTTCTTTCAAAATTATGAAGGTTTATTTTACAGTGAGTGACCTAGTGTTGACTCTCTCTCCTAAGGACAGAAAAAGAGTAAATGAGCTTGAACTGCAATGAAGGTTTTAGGGAAAAAAACCCAAAACATTTCTGAAACAACTGGGAAATTTTTCATCTGGAAAATGGGGATTAAGACTGTGAGCCCCATATGGGACATAGACTATGTCCAACCTGATTAGCTTGTATATATCCCAGTGCTTTGAGTGGGGTCTGGCATATAGCAAGCCCTAAACAAATACAATAAAAAAGATGAAAATCTGTGTTCTACAAGGTCTACGGTTTGCAAAGCAAAACACCGTTAAAAGTTTCTGATTACCTTGTATCTACCCCAGTGCTCCTTAGACAGGGAGGCCTATTTGGAGCAGGAACTGTCAGATGGGATTAGTTTGTAACTATTGAAATCAATTAATACTATTTATTGAGCACTTCTGGTGTGCAGAGCACTGAATTAATTGCTTGGGAGAGTACAGTACAACAGACATAGTAGATACAGTCCCTGCCCACAAGGAGTTTACAATCTAGAGGGGGAGGCGGATATTTAAATACATAAATAAATTACGGATATATGGACATAAGTGCTGTGGGGCTGGGGGTGAGGTGAATATCAGACATAGAGATGTCACAGAAGGGAGAGGGAGAAGGGGGAAAAAGGGCTTACTTGGGGAAGGCATCTTGGAGGAGATGTGATTTAAATAAACCTTTGAGGGTGGGGAGAATAGCAGTCTGTTGAATATGAGGGGAAAGTTGGTCAACGCCAGAGAGAGGATGTGGGCAGGGGTGAGCACAGAGAAAGACAAGAATGAGGTGCAGTGAGTAATTAGACGTTAGAGGAGTTTAGTGTGCAGACTGAGTTGTAGTAGGAAATGAACAAGGTAAGGTAGGAGGGGGTGAGACGATTGATGGTAAGGAGTTTCTGTTGGGCGTGGAGGTTGATGAGCAACCACTGGAGGTTCTTGAGGAGTGGGGAGACGTGGACTGGATGGTTTTTTAGAAAAATGATCTGGGCAGGAGAGTGAAGTATGGGCTGGAGCAGGGAGAGAGACAAGAGGCAGGGAAGTCAGTGAGAAGGCCGAGGCAGTAGTCAAGGCAGGCTATGACACGAGCTTGAATCAGTGAAGTAGCATTTGGGATGGAGGGGAAAAGGCAGATTTTAACCATGTGGGGAAGGTAGAATGGGCAGGATATTGTGACATTTAAAATGTGGGTTAAATGAGAGAGATGAGTCAAGGAGAATGCCAAGGTTGCAGGCTTTCAAGAGGCCTTCCCTGACTAAGCCCGCCTTTCATCGTCTCCCACTCCGTTCTGCGTCAGCCTGCCTTGCTCCCTCTATTCATCCCCCCTCCCAGCCCCAGAGCACTTATGTACATAACTGTAACTGTAACTTATCCTTAATTTCCCCCAGCGCTTAGAACAGTGCTCTGCACATAGTAAGCGCTTAACAAATACCAACATTATTATTATTATTAATTTATTCATATTAAAGTCTGTCTCCCCCTGTAGACTGCAAGCTCACTGTGGGCAGGAAATGTGTCTGTTTATAGTTATATTGTACTCTCCCAAGCACTTAGAATAGTGCTTTTCACACAGTAAGCACTCAATAGATATGATCGATTGAATGAATAATAATGTTGGTATTTGTTAAGCGCTCATTATATGCAGAGCACTGTTCTAAGTGCTGGGGTAGAAACAGGGTAATCAGGTCGTCCCACATGAGGCTCACAGTTAATCCCCATTTTACAGATGAGGTAACTGAGGCACAGAGAAGTTAAGTGACTTGCCCACAGTCACACAGCTGACCAATGGCAGAGTCGGGATTTGAACCCATGACCTCCTCTGACTCCCAAGCCCGGGCTCTTTCCACTGGGCCACGCTGATGAATGAAAGGCTTGTGAGATAGGTGGGATAGTGGTGTTGACTACAGGGACGGGAAAGATAAGAGGGAGGACACGGTTTGGGTGGAAAGTTGAAGAGCTCTGTATCAGACACGTTAAGTTTCAGGTGTTGGTGGGACATTCAAGTGAAGTTGTCCTGAAGGCCGGAGGAAAGGCGAGACTGCAGAGAAGGAGAAAGATCGGGGCTGGAGATGTAGACCGGAGAATCATTTGTATAGAGATGGTAGTTGAAGCCATAGGAGCTAATGAGTTCTCCAAGGCAGTGGTTGTAGTTGGAGAATTGAAAGGACCCAGAGCCGAGCTTTGAAGGACACCCACTGATAGGGAATGGGAGGGAGAGGATGACCCTGGGAATGAGACTGAGAATAAGTGGTCGGAGAGATGGGAGAAGGATCGGAGATGACAGTGTAGGTGAAGCTAAGGCTGGATGAGATTTCAAGGGGAGGGGGGCCTGGTCCGCAGCCTTGAAGGCAAGTGAGAGGTTGAGGAGGACTAGGATGAATTAGAGGGCATTGAATCTGGCAAGAAAAAGGTCATCGTTGACCTTTGGGAGGGCAATTTCTATGGAGCGCAGGGGGCAGAAGCCAGATCGGAGGAAGCCAAGGAGAGAATTGGAGGAGAGGAGGTGGAGGCAGCGAATGTAGATAACCGACTCAAAGAGTTTAGAGAGGAATGGTAGGAGGGAAATGGGCTGACAACTGGAGGGAGCCATGGGGTCAAGGGAGGGATTTTTTTTTAGGTTAGGGGAAACGTGAGCGTGTTTGAAAGCGGTGTGAAAGAAACAATTGGAAAGTGAATGGTTGAAGAGGGCACTCAAGAAGAAAAGAAGAGAGTGGTCAAGAGCTTTGACAAACTGGGAAGGGATGGGTTTAGAGGTGCAGGTGGAGGGGGTAGTTTTTGAGAAGCATTGCAAGAGCTCCTCTTGAAATGCTGCTGGGAAGGTATACTGCTGAGGGTCAGAGAGGGCACAGGAGAAGGGAGGGACTGGAGACAACTTAAGGAGATTTTAAGGGTATCACGTCTGCTAGTTTCAATTTTATCAATAAAGTATGTGGCCAGGTCATTAGGGGAAAGGATGGGGAGGTGGGGGTACAGCGAGTTTGAGGAGGGAGTTAAAGGTCTGGAACAGCTGGCACAGGCAATGGAAATCAGTGAGGATAGAAAAGTAATGTTTCCAGGAGGTGAGAGCCAGATTAAAGACAGTGAGGTTGAATTTGCGATGGACAAGGTTAGGCTGACGTCTGGATCTCCACCCGCAGTGATCGGCTGTTCGAGCATAGGAGCAGAAGAAACTTATTGTGGATGTGATCCAGGGTTGTGGTTTAGATTGGCCGGACAGGGGAATGAGAACGTAGAGTTCAGTGGCCAGGCTGGTGTTGAGTGTGTCGATTTGTGTGTCAAAAAGAAGGTAGCTTTTGTCTGGAGATTAAATGGAGCGTGATGACTGGAGAAAGTTGGAGGAGAATGAAAGATTGGAGGTCTCTTTGGGGGAACAGGTCAGATTTGCAGGAAATATGTGTATGGGAGAGAAGGCAGGTGAGGAGGTTGTGTTCGGATAGAAGAATTTTTGAGTTGGAGGGGCTAGATATGTACAGTGACTAGAGATGATAAATAATAACACTGATAATCATAGTAATAGCGATATTTGTTAAGCATTTACTACGTGCCAGGCACTGTACTAGGTACTGGGATCAGTACAGGCAAATGGGTTTGGACACGGTCTTAAATCCCCATTTTATAGATGAGGTAACTGAGGCACTGAGAAGATAAGTGACTTGCCCAAAGTCACACAGATGACCCGTGGCACAGCCAGGATTAGAACCCATGACCTCTGACTCCTAAGCCTGTGCTCTTTCCACTGAGCCACACTACTAAAGCAGAAATGAGAAGCGAGAAGGAAGTCGACTCCTCCCTCTGTGCCGTTGAGTCTGGAGGAGTGGGAGAAGATGAAGCACCCCCCAATGGTCAGAGCAGCAGGCCACTGTCATCTGGGATGATCTAATAATAACAATAATAATAATAGTAATAATAATGATGATGGTATTTGTTAAGCATTTACTTTATGCCAGGCGCTGTTCTAAGCGCTGGGGTGGATACAAGCAAATCGAGGTGGACACAGTTCCTGTCCCATGTGGGGCTCAGAGTCTCAATCCCCATTTTACAGATGAGGTGACTAAGGACCAGAGAAGTGAAGCGACTTGCCCACGGTCACAGAGCAGACAGGTGGCAGAGAGGGATTCGAACTGATGACCTTCTGACTCCAGGGCCCGTGCTCTATCCACTCTGCCATTAGTGAGGGGAAGGAAGAGCAGTGACTGGATCAAGAACTGGTCAAGGATGAAGAGAAGCTTTACCCCAGTGGAGCGGGGGTTCCACGGGCTAAGGGGAGCGTGGAAGGTGTGAGCGGTGGGGAGGATTTGAATGGAGAGTGAAGATGTGGGTTCCGGGAAGAAAGGACAGGGGTGGGTTGATCGGGGGAGGGGACTGAGGGGGCATGGTGAGGTCCTAGAAGTTAAGGCTCATAGGCGAGGTTGTCGGCAACAATAGTAGAGTGCTTTCGTTACTTGGTACGTACTAAGTGATGATGATGATGATGATGATGATGATGATGGTATTTGTTAAGTTCTTACTAAGTGTCAAGCACTGTTCTAAACGCTGGAGCAATAATAAGAAAAATGATGTTGGTATATGTTAAGTGCTTACTGTGTGCAGGGCATTGTTCTAAGCCCTGGAGTAGATACAGGGTGATCAGATTGTCCCACGTGAGGCTCACAGTTAATCCCCATTTTACAGATGAGGTGACTGAAGCCCAGAGAAGTTAAGTGACTTGCCCATAGTCGATACGAGGTAATCAGGTTGTCCCACATGGGGGTCCCGGTCTTAATGCCCATTTACAGAGGAGCTAACTGAGGTACAGGGAAATGAAGTGACTTATCCAAGGTCACACAGCAGACAAGTGGTAGAGCCGGGATTAGAACCCGTGTCCTCTGACTTCACGAATACCACAAATATTGTTGTTATTACAGTGTGTGGCCCTGCTTAATAAATATTAGCATGGGCCTAGGAGTCAGAAGGACCTGGGTTCCAATGCCGGCTCCACCACATGTTGGCTGTGTGACCTTTGGTGAGTCACTTGGCTTCTCTGGGCCTCAGGTACCTCATCTGTAAAATGGGGATTTAAGCTGGGAGCCCCACGAGGGACAGGGACTTTGTCCAACATGATTTGCCTGTATCCACCCCAGTGTCTGGCCCATAGTAATCACTTAAGTGAACATCGATCACGGTATTTGTTAAGCGTTTACTATGTGCCAAGCACTGTTCTAAGCACTGGGGGAGATACAAGATTACCAGGTTGTCCCACATGGAGCTCACAGTCTTAACACTCATTTGACAGATGAGGTAACTGAAGCTCAGAGAAGTGAAGTGGTTTACCCAAGGTCACGCAGCAGACAAGTGGGATTAGATTCATTCAATAGTATTTATTGAGCGCTTACTATGTGCAGAGCACTGTACTAAGCGCTTGGAATGTACAAATCGGTAACAGATAGAGACAGTCCCTGCCCTTTGACGGGCTTACAGTCTCTACTGCTGCACTTTCCAGCGGAGGCCTCTTCTCCCATTCCCCCAGACTCACTGGAAAAGGAGGAGGTGTCGGCTTCCTTCTCACACCCCAGTGCCGCTTTCGCACTATCCCTCCTCCCCCTTCCCTCTCCTTCCCCTCCTCTGAAGCCCCTATTATCGACCTCTACCACCCCTTCCAGATTCTTGAAGCCATCTACTTCCCCCCGATCCCACCTCCAACTTCTTTAACCATTTTGACCCCTTTCTCACCTTCCTTCTCTCATTTTCCATGCCCACTCTGATCCTCAGAGACTTCGACATCCACATGGTTGGACCCGGTGACTCCTCTCCCGCCCGCCTTCTATCCCTCCTCGACTCTGCTGACCTCCTGCTCCACCATACCTCGCCCACTCACCAACTTGGTCACACCCTCAATCTCATCATCTCCTTCCGCTGCACTATCTCCACCCTCGCCAACTCTGAAATCCCTCTCGCTGACCATAAACTTCTCACCTGCCTCCTCTTTCAGACTCCTCCCCCCGTAAATCTGTAGTACTCCCCCATAGAGACCTCGTCTCTCTCAAAGCATAACTCCCCATCTTGCCTCCCTAGCCACTCTACCCTTTCCGGATGACCAGACTGATGCTCTCAACTCCACCCTCTCTATTCAACTCATCTCACTGGCTCCCCTTTCTCTCCATCACTCTCTCACCACTAACCCACAGCCCTGGATCACCGCCTCTGTCCGCCTCCTTTGCTCTTATGCTCGAGCTGCTGGCGAAAGTCTAAACACCAGGCGACCCTTGTTCACTTTCAATTTATCCTTTCCTGTCTTAATTCTGCCCTCTCCTCTGCCAGGCAAAATTATTTTTCTTCCCTCATTGACACCCATGCCCCATCACCCCCACCAATTGTTCCGGACTTTTAACTCTCTCCTCAGACTCCCTGTTCCTCCCCCTCCTCCATCCCTCACCCTCAACGATCTGGCCACCCACTTCATTACGAAAATTAACACCAACAGGTCTGAGCTCCCCAAAGTCTCTCCCTGCTTCCTTCCCCATCGCTCTCAACCCTCTCACCTACTTTCCCATCCTTCCCAGCAGTATCCTCAGAGGAGATCTCCTCCCTCCTCACAAGTGCCACCCCCTCCACCTGTGCTTCGGACCCCATTCCCTCCCATTTTATAAAAACTATCACTCCTTCCCTCTTTCCCTCCTTAACTTCCATCTTCAACTGCTCATTCTCCAACGGCTTCTTCCCCTCTGCCTTCAAACATGCCCACGTCTCCCCCATCCTAAAAAAACCCCTCTCTTGACCCCTTTGCCCCTTCCAGTTATCACCCTATCTCCCTCCTGCCCTTCCTTTCCAATCTCCTAGAATGAGTCATCTACACTCGCTACCTTCAATTCTTCAACTCCAAATCTCTCCTGAACTCCCTCCAATCTGGCTTCCATCCCCTACACTCCACCTAAACTGCCCTCTCAAAGGTCATCCATGACCTCCTTCTCACCAAATCCAATGGCTTCTACTCTATCCTAATCCTCCTCTACCTCTCAGCTGCCTTTGACACTGTCGACCATCCCCTTATCCTCCACACTTTATCTCACCTTGGCTTCACAGACTCTGTCCTCTCCTTGTTCTCCTCTTATCTCTCTGGCCGGTCATTCTTGGTCTCCTTCGCAGGCTCCTCCTCCCCCTCCCGTCCACTAACTGTAGGGGTTCCTCAAGGGTCAGTTCTTGGCCCTCTTCTGTTCTCCATCTACACTCACTGCCTTGGTGAACTCATTCGCTCCCACGCTTCAACTATCATCACTACGCAGATGACACCCAAATCTACATCTCCTCCCCTGTACTCTCTCTCTCCCTCCCTCCAGGCTCGTATCTCCTCCTGCCTTCAGGTCATCTCTTCTTGTATGTCCTCCTGCCACCGCAAACTTAACATGTCCAAGACTGAGCTCCTTATCTTTCCTCCCAAACCCTGTCCTCTCTCTGACTTTCCCATCACTGTGGACGGCACTACAATCCTTCCCATCTCATAGGCCCACAACCTCCGTGTCATCCTTGACTCTGCTCTCTCATTAATCCCACATGTCCAATCCGTGGCCAAAACCTGCCGGTCTCACCTTCACAACATCGCCAAGATCCGCCTTTTCCTCTCCATCCAAACTGCTTCCTTGCTGGCACAAGCTCTCATCCTATCTCGACTGGATTATTGCATGAGACTCCTCTCTGATCTCCCATCCTCCTGTCTCTCTCTTCAGTCTATATTTCATTCTGCTGCCTGGATTATCTTTCTGCAGAAACACTGTGGAAATGTCACTCCCCTCCTCAAACATCTCCAGTGGTTGCCTATCAACTTCCGTATCAAGCAAAAACTCCTCACTCTTGGCTTCAAAGCTGTCCATCCCTTTGCCCCCTCCTACCTCACCTCCCTTCTCTCCTTCTACAGCCCACCCCACACACTCTGCCAGAAGCAGCGTGGCTCAATGGAAAGAGCACGGGCTTTGGAGTCAGAGGTCATGGGTTCGAACCCCGGCTCTGCCACTTGCCAGCTGTGTGACTTTGGGCAAGTCACTTAACTTCTCGGTGCCTCAGTTCCCTCATCTGTAAAATGGGGATTAAGACTGTGAGCCCCACATGGGACAACCTGATTCCCCTATGTCTACCCCAGCGCTTAGAACAGTGCTCGGCACATAGTAAGCGCCTAACAAATACCAACATTATTAACCTCCTCATTCTTGCCTGTCCCATCGACCCCTGGGCCATGTCCTACCACTGTCCTGGAATGCCCTCCCTTCTCACATCTGCCAAACTAACTCTCATCCCTTCTTCAAAGCCCTACTGAGAGCTCACCTCCTCCAGGAGGCCTTCCCAGACTGAGCCCCCCCTTTCCCTCTGCTCTCCTCCTCTCCCCATCGCCCCGATTCCCTCCCTCTGCTCTACCCCCTTCCCCTCCCCCACAGCACTTGTGTATATTTGTACATATTTGTTATTCTATTTTCTTAATGATATGTATCTATCTATGACTCTATTTATCTATTTTGATAGCAGTGATGCTTGACTATTTGTTTTGTTTTGTTGTCTGTCTCCCCCCTTCTAGACTGTGAGCCCATTGTTGGGCAGCGATCGTCTCTATCTGTTGCTGAACTGTCCATTCCAAGCGCTTAGTCCAGTGCTCTGCATCCAGTAAGCGCTCAATAAATGCGACTGAATGAATGAAAGAACGAATGAACCCACATCCTCGGACCCCCAGCCCGGGCTCTTACCCCTAAGCCACACAGCTTCTCCAATAAGAAGTACCGTTATTATTCTTACTACTATTGGGATTATTATTCATTCATTCAGTTGTATTTACTGAGCGCTTCATATGTGCAGAGCACCGGCCTAAGCGCTTGGAATGTACAATTCCAAGATATTGGAACAGATATTGCAAGAGATAGAGACAATCCATGCCTAATAACGAGCTCGTAGTCTAAACGATGGGGGGAATAAAACCAACATCTTTAAATCGTCCCAATCCAGTCCTCCTCTAGGGATAGTGGAGCAAGGTTCCCTACTCAGCGTGGCTCGGTGGAAAAAACCCGGGCTTGGGAGTCAGAGGATGTGGGTTCTAATCCTGGTTCCACCACTTGTCAGCTGTGCGACTTTGGGCAAGTCACTTCACTTCTCTGGACCTCAGTTCCCTCATCTGTCAAATGGGCATGAAGACTGTGAGCCCCACAGGGGACAATCTGATGACCTTGTATCCCCTCAGCGATTAGAACATAGTAAGCGCAAGTCACAACTTCTCTGTGCCTCAGTTACCTCATCTGTAAAGCGGGGATTAACTGTGAGCCTCACGTGGGACAACCTGAGAACCCTGTATCTCCCCTAGCGCTTAGAACGGTGCTCTGCACATAGTAAGCGCTTAACAAATACCAACATTTATTATTATTATTATTATTCTTTGGGCCTCAGTTCCCTCCTCTGTAAAATGGGGATGAAGACTGTGAGCCCCACGAGGGACAACCTGATGACCCTGTATCTCCCCCAGCGCTTAGAACAGTGCTTTGCATAGAGTAAGCGCTTAACAAATACCAACATTTATTATTATTATTATTATTATTCTCTGGGCCTCAGTTCCCTCCTCTGTAAAATGGGGATGAAGACTGTGAGCCCCACGAGGGACCCCCCGATGACCCTGTGTCTCCCCCAGCGCTTAGAACAGTGCTTTGCCTAGAGTAAGCGCTTAACCAACACCAACATTATTATGATGATTGATTTAACCCGTGGGGAAGGAAAGAGCCATGGGGCGGCTCCTTTAAACGGGGGGGGGGGGAGGGGGCTGGATGAGCGCGCAGGCGCAGTGAGGCCGCAGGCGTCCGCCGGCTCTCCGTCCGTCAATCAGTGCCCCTGCCCCGCCCCTTTTCCTTCCCTCGCGCAGCTTCACTTCCGGTGGGCGAGGCGTTGGCTTCCGGGCCGGGCGCCCCGCCCCCCCCCCCTCCCCTCGGCCGGGTGACCTCCTCAGGGGCGGGCGGGGCCGGGGCGGCGCTCTGTTTACACGATGTGAGCGGAAAGGGAGGCCGAGAGGGCTGATCGGGGAGAGAAGAGGGAGGTTGCGGGGGAGCGGCGGGGGAGCGGCGGGGGGGAGGGGGGGGGTTGGGCGCTCGGAGCTCCGCCGCCCCCGCGCCGCCGGGCCCCACACGGCGCATGCGCGGACGCCTTGCCGCCACCGCCGCCGCGCCAGGACCGGCCGACGGTGAGTAGCCCTCGCCCGCGCCCTCCCAACTTTTCTCCTCTCCTCCTTCCTTCATTCCGCCCCCGCTCCTCCGCGCACAGCACTGTGCTGACCGCTCGCCACACCCCGCCGGCCCGCGGAGCCCCACCCGTCCCCCGCCTCGCCGTCCGGAGGGGGCAGACGGGCAGCAGGCAGAGAAAGCACAGGCTCCCCCCCCCCCCCCCCCCCCCCCGGGCCGGGGACCCTCCCTTACGGAGAAGGCTCGGGCTCGTTAAGCGCTTACTGTGTGCAGAGCACTGTTCTAAGCGCTGGGGGAGATGATAATAATAATCATGTTGGGATTTGTTAAGCTCCTACTATGTGCAGAGCACTGTTCTAAGCGTTGGGGGAGACGGGAATCAGGTTGTTCCACGTGGGGCTCACAGTCTTCATCCCCATTTTACAGAGGAGGGAACTGAGGCCCAGAGAATAATAATAATGTTGGGATTTGTTAAGCGCTTACTGTGTGCAGAGCGCTGTTCTAAGCGCCGGGAGGGAGATACAGGCGAATCAGGTTGTCCCACGTGAGGCTCCCAGGCTAAATCCCCATTTTACAGAGGAGGGAACTGAGGCCCAGAGAATAATAATAATAGTGATGGGATTTGTTAAGCGCTTACTGTGTGCAGAGCAAAGTTCTAAGCGCTGGGGGAGATATAATAATAATGTTGGTATTTAAGTGCTTCCTGTGTGCAGAGCACTGTTCTAAGCGCTGGGGGAGATAATAATAATGTTGGGATTTGTTAAGCGCTTACCGTGTGCAGAGCACTGTTCTAAGCGCTGGGGGAGATACAGGGGAATCAGGTGGTCCCACGTGGGGCTCACAGTCTAAATGCCCATTTTACAGAGGAGGGAACTGAGGCACCCAGAATAATAATAATGATGGGATTTGTTAAGTGCTTACTGTGTGCAGAGCACTGTTCTAAGCGCTGGGGAAGATATAATAATGTTGGTGTTTAAGTGCTTACTGTGTGCAGAGGACTGTTCTGAGAGCTGTGGGAGATAATAATAATGTTGGGATTTGTTAAGCGCTTATTGTGTGCAGAGCACTGTTCTAAGCGCTGGGGGAGATAAAGCGGCATCGGCTTGTCCCACGTGGGGCTCACAGTCTAAATCCCCGTTTTACAGAGGAGGTAAATCATTCTGTTACCGATTTGTACATTCCACGCGCTTAGTACAGTGCTCTGCACATAGTAAGCACTCAATAAATACTATTGAAATAATAATGAATCCCCATTTTACAGTGGAGGGACCTGAGGCACCGAGAGTAATAATAATGTTGGTATTTGTTAAGCACTTACTGTGTGCAGAGCACTGTTCTAAGCGCTGGGGGAGATACAGGGTCCTCAGGTTGTCCCACGTGAGATTCACAGTCTTCATCCCCATTTTACAGATGAGGTATCTGAGACACCGAGAATAATAATACTGTTGGTATTTGTTAAGCACTTACTGTGTGCAGAGCACTGTTCTAAGCGCTGGGGGAGACCCAGGGGCATAAGGTTGTCCCACGTGAGGCTCACAGTCTTCATCCCCATTTTACAGAAGGGGTAACTGAGGCACAGAGAAGCGAAGTGACTTGCCCACAATCGCACAGCTGACAAGTGGCAGAGCCGGGATTCATTCCCGGGCATCGATCAGTGCTTAGCGCATAGTAAGCGCTCAGAAATACCGTCGCTATGTTGCCGAATCGTACGTTCCAAGCAGACCGTTGTACAGTGGGCAGGGATTGTCTCTATCTGTTGCCGAATTGTACATTCCAAGCGCTTAGTGCAGTGCTCTGCACATAGGAAACGCTCAGTAAATACTATCGTTATTGGTAGTGTTCAACCCCGTCGTCCGTGCCCGGGACGAAGGGTAGAGAGGCGGCTAGGCGAGGCCCCAGGGGGGAGGCCCCCTTGGAGAAAATACCCTAATAATAATAATGATGGTATTTGTTAAGGGCTTACTCTATGCTGAGCACTGTTGTAAGCGCTGGAGCCCGGGCTTGGGAGTTAGAGGTCATGGGTTCGAATTCCGGCTCTGCCACTTGTCGTCTGGGTGACCTCGGGCAAGTCACTTGACTTCTCTGCGCCTCAGTTCCCTCATCTGTAAAATGGGGATGAAGGCTGTGAGCCTCACATGGGACAACCTGATTAACCTGTATCTATCCCAGCGCTTAGAACAATGCTCTGCACATAGTAAGCGCTTAACAAATACCAACATTCCAGGGTACTCAGATTGTCCCACATGGGGCTCGCATTTTTTAATCCCCATTTTTACAGATGAGGGAACTGAGGCCCAGAGAAGTCAAGTGACTTGCCCCAGGTCACCCAGCAGACAAGTGGCAGAGCCGGGATTAGAACCCACGACCTTGGACTCCCAAACCCGGGCCCTTGCCACTGAGCCACACTGCCCCGATGCTTATCTGCCGGGTGACCTGGGGCAAGTCAGTCCACTTCCCTGGGCCTCAATTTCCCCTTCTCCAGAAAACGGGGACCGAGACGGTGAGCCCCACGTGGGACCGGCCCCGTTGGCTTAGACGCCCCTCCCCTTTCCCCCCAGTGCTCAGCACAGTGCTTGGCACGTAGGAAGCGCTTCACAAAGCCCAAAAGGATCATTAATGATTAAAATGGGCCAGGGCCGCAGTGGGCCACTTGCATCAGTCGAGCTGGCCCAGCCCTGGGCTGCTGTTGCTGCTGAATCGTTGCCAATTGGGCCTTTCCAAGCGTTTAGTACAGTGCCCTGCACACGGTCCGTGCTCAATAAATGCCCTGGATTGGATGAATGTATGAATGAATGAATGAATGAATGCTGCTTGTTTTGTTCCTGCAAGCGGCCGGGGTGGGGACTAGGGAGGAATAATAATACGGTAGGAAAAGCAAGACAATGTCTCTGCCTCTCATTTCAGCCCCAACTTCTGAAATTCGGCCGGAGCGGTTGGAAATGTCTTATTTTTTTTTCTTGCGATACCTAGGAGGTGCTTGCCACCGACCAAGTTTCTCACCGTCTTTATCTGCCAATCTGTTAGAGGACAGTTGGGTTAGCCCAAACACAGTCATCTGAACCGGGGGGGTTGAACTTGAACCCGGCTCTTTTGCCTTCCCCTGGGAAGTTTCTTTAATCCAGCCGCTACTGTGTAAAGACCTTTTAAGCTCTGGATTTCTTCTCCTCCTTGCAGAGGCTTTAGAAATTGAGGGCAGATTGGGTGAGGCAGTGGTGAGCCTGTAAGATCTCCAGCGAAAACGTGGCATGACACGAAGGCTTCTGGCCAGCTGTAAATTAGCGCCAATCACAACTCTCTGCCCGTGTGTGGGATTTCCAGTTCGGTTTGAAAAATACCTTCTCTCCCTCAACTCTTGTTTTGGAAGTAGGGGGGGAAATAGCTGTGGCACGACGTTGGAATGTCTATGCTTCGGCTACGAATAAATCCCATTGATTCATGGTTAAAAAACCAACTTTTCGCTTTAAAGGCCTTTGACTTTTCAGACATAATTTATGAGGTTTTTTCTTTTCCCCCCCTCTATGATGTTTTTCTACAAATGCCTATGCCTTTGTTTTATCACAGAGGTATCGAAGCCACAGATGAGGTTGGCTGACACCGTTATGGTTGTCTGTGGTGCTAGTCCCCGGTAGTTCAAAAAAAGTCAGTTCCTTTGTATATTCTTAGAAGTGAGTTAAAAGTGGTTGTGTAGTTCCCAACGTGTGCAGGATCGAGGCCTCTTCGGTTGCGTGTCATTTTCCATCAGCGTTATTTTCCTTTTCGACCGTCCCCGGTGTCGGCTTTATTTTTCAGTCGACAAGGGGAAAAAAAAAATTCCCTACTGGAAATCACCGTACTTATAAACATTATTCAGATCCTATGAAAACTGTTTAAATGACACAAACGGAGTAGTAAGTTCCCCCGCACCGGCGACGCACTCTGCTAGAGGGAAAAACAAGAATGAACAGATGGAGCTTGCACTAGACCTTGAAAATATGTGAAATCGGGCTTGGTCAAGTAAAAGGGAGATTCCGGTTCCAGAACCGAGGGTCTTTTACAGGGGAATGTTGTATATTTTTTTAGCCGTCGGAGCTCCAGGTTTAGAGATTGCCAGTTAGGTGTATCACCCAGGTGTTTAAAAAGATCCCCGCGGGTCACCGGAGGCAGTCAGAAACAAACTCTGCCCAATAAATCAGAAATGATTGAGGTGTTAAAATGGAACCTTATTCACATGCATTACCAGCAGAGACAGTTGAGGAAAACAATGTTTTACAGTCTTCACCGGAGCTATTTATTAGTAATTGCGTTATTGGCGGTATTGCGTGTGGTTATTTGCAGTCATCAATGAACCATGCTAATGATGCCAACCACTGGCGGCTGGAAAATTCCTCATAGGAACTGTTTAGAAAGAGACTTTCACATCCCTCCCCTCCTATCTGTTCCTTCATCTCCTTCCCACTCTTCTGCATGTATGTCGCGCTTCCCTTATACGGCTGCAAGCAGTGCTTTGCGTTCAGTAGGCATTAAGTAAATACTTTCGATGATGATGATGAAAAGTATAGTTGTGCTGACTCCGAAGTCCGGGAGGCAGAAAATAAATCAGTGAAATAGCCTGAGAATCCATCTTGGGTTCTTCATTTCCAAATATGATCGTGAAACCTCCGAAAGTTTGTCTTCTCTAGTCTTGTAGACAGTGCTGTTAAATCGATAGAACGGAATAGCTTAGCTTTTGCCGTGGATCTCCCTTCAGGGAATTATTCAGAGTACTATTATTGACTTGGTTTTAAAGGAGGTTTTGAAGTCTTTCTTCTATATTAAGCAGTTTGGGGCTTAAGGCACTCACCCCCTAGGTGGAGTGTGATTATTTGGATTATGTTATAATGCACTCTTCGAATTTATAGTTATGAAAACAGCCGCAGTTCTGGTATGGCAAAATGTTTCTAATTTTCTTCATTGGTTAAATGGGAATTTATAATACCTGTTATCTCTCTCCCAGAAATGATAGGATTCTGGTCATCTTACATTTTTCATGCAGGTACCATGTGAAATAGTATTCAACGTATGAGTATTGAATAAAGATCCGTATTCGAGTACAAGCATGTCATTCCATGTTTTCTCCAACCTTTTCTGACTACCAGAAAACAAAGCTGAAGTCCGTTTTATAGAATGTAAATGAGTGTGATTAGGGAGTCTGATCCATGTTTTTTAAAAAAATAATTTTGTAGGAGTTAAAAAAACGTATCCTGAAAACGCATGGGACAGAAGAAGTTATTTACATAATTATTTTTCAGAATGAAATTAACGTGGTGGTTCCTCTGAGGAATCATCCGAGAGGGAAGAATTTTCATAGTCATTGCTTCATTGCCAAATGCTATTTGAATCTTGGGGAAAAAATAACTGTCTTTTTTTGCCATTCATAAAATAGTACTTTAAGCAGTCTGAAATGCCCTTCCATGGGAGATGGTGATTGGATTATTTTTTTTTTTTGTCAGTCCCACTAGTGGTTATCAGATTTTGGAAATGTTTCTTTCTTGTTTGTTGTTTGGCCACTTTTTGGGTGGTGGTGGTTTTTTTTAAGGAAATTTAGCATAGTCATCGGGGCCTGAGGGAAGCTGGAAAGATTGTGTAGTGCAGTAGTTTCCGACTGGTGGGTCAGAGCAAAGTGTCATGCATTCAGTCGTATTTATTGAGCACTCACTCACTGTGTGCAGAAGCAGTGTATTAAGCACGTGGAAAGTGCAGTTCAGCGACAAAGAGAGTCAATCCATGCCCACAGCAGGCTCACAGTCTAGAAGAGGGGGAGACAGCCATCAAAACAAGTAAACAGGTGTCAATATAGATGAATAGAATTCATAGATACACATCAAAACAAGTAAACAGGCATTAATTATAAATAGAGTTATAGATATCTACATATATACACAAATACTATGGGGCAGGGAGGGGGGATAGAGCAGAGGGATCGAGTTGGGGCGATGTGGGGGGAGCTGAGGATAAGGGGGGCTTATTAGGCTGGGAAGCCCTCCCGGAAGAGGTGAGCCTTCAGTAGGGCTTTGAAGGGGGGAAATGTGATTGGTGGATTTGGGGAGGGAGGACATCACTTTGTCTGCGATGAGCCCTGTAGGGGGACTGTCAAACAGGCTTATTTGTGGTAGGTGACGTGCTTTATTAATGGAAGCAGTCAGAAGGATCTGGGTTCTAATCCTAGCTCCGCCACTCGCCTGCTGCGTGCCTTGGGCACATCACTTCTCTGAGCCTCAGTTACCTCATCTGGAAAATGGGGATTAAGACTGTGAGCCCCATGTGGGACCTGGACTATGCCCAACCTAATTGGTTTGACTCTACCCCAGCGCTTAGGGCAGCACATAGGAAGTGCTGAAGAAATACCAGAATTATTATTAATTTTTAATACTTGCCTGGCCCATAGGAAGCACTTACCATAAAAAAAAAACAAGCAAATCAGTGAAACACAGCAGGGGAAAGCATTTAAGTAGATACGGGACTAGGATGAGGATGGTGAACAGCAGTCAGATGATACCTTTGGGGACGTAGCACTGTACCTCTCCCTTCATTCTTGCTCTGTCCTCACCCAATTACAGTTTCATCTTCATTCCCTCCCCTTTCTGGAACTTTCTCTGTTAAGTATCCACGGGATTTTCCCCAAACCAAGGAAGTTTTCTTCGCACTTAGGCACTCACACACATTGCCCCCCTCCCCGCGCTGCGCTTGTGTCCTTCTCTTTACCCTCCCTGGCTTTCTCCTAGCAGTAATTTCTGTAATTACCTGTAATTGGTGTCTGTCCCTCCTATGAGATTTTAAGTTTCTCCAAGGAAAGGATCGTGTCTATTAACCCTATTGTCCCCTCTCAAGGGTTCTGTTCAGTGGCCTGCACAGAGCGAAGTGCTCAATTAGTACTGTGGATTAACTGATCTGGGGCCTCTCTTGATTAACTTCCACCTTTCAGAGTGCTTCTAGGAATGGTGGCCCAGCGTGGCACTGGTCACTTGGATCCCGGCAGAGAGAGCACCGGGTGCTGCCGAGTCAGGGCCGCCCAGAAATGCAGCGGGCCACCGGCCTGGAAGAGGGACAGGCGCCGGGGTCGGGGCCGAGCCCCCTTTCCCGTTCACGGGGCCCTTTTCTGTCTTGGCCTCTGACCCGTTGCCAATCCGTGCCCGCGCCGCAAGTGCCGAAACCATTTGGACCTTCTGGGTCCAAAGCTGTCCCAGAGCCATACCTCTCAAGGCAGGGAATGTATCTGTTTATTGTTACAATGTACTCTCCCAAGCGCTTAGTAGAGTGTTCCGCGCACAATAAGCGTTCAATAAATGCGATGGACCGACTGACTCTCTGTGCTCTTTTGGAGCACCAGATCCATTGGGCGTTGGCCCCACGTCAGCACCAGACCGGGCCCTGCCATAGTTGTAGATCCGAGAGACAGACCTACATAGTTGTAGATCCCCGAGAGACAGGGATCGGCCCTGCTCTGGGCCAGCCCGGGAGAGTGGTGTCCTCTCCGGGTTGAGGCCTGCAGCTCCCTGAAGGCTGAAATGGTGCTAAGCCGTGGGCCCGGGCACTAAGATGGCGAAGCTGGTGTGTCCTGGCTGGAGAGGCTCTCCCACCCACAGGATAAGGGCTGGGATGAGCCTCAGAGATGGCATTGCTTATCGAGTTCCTCCAAGTCAATTATTTTCAATTGGCTCTACCCCCTCGCTTTTACCGGTGGTTGATCTGCGCACAGTAAATGCTCAGGAAATACCATCAATAGAGTGTTTGATGGAGGATTGACAGTTTGGCCCCTTTAAGCCCTCTCGGTTGATTTGGCGGAAGCCTCCCACAGTGAGTTTGTTGGAATGGAGTCCTGGGGGTGGGAGGAGGAAACAAATGCACACCAAGGCAGTCATTCAGTCGTATTTATTCGATCGTATTTATTGAGCGATTACTGTGCAGAGCACTCTACAAAGCGCTTGGGAAGTACAATTCGGCAACCGATAGAGACAGTCCCTACCCAACGGACTAACAATCTAGACGGGGAAGACAGACAACAAAACAAAACAAGGAGACAGGCATCAATAGCATCAAAATACATAAAAAGAATTATATGTATATACACATCATTAATAACTAGAATAATAAATATGTACAAGTACTGTGGGGCGGGGAGGGGGGTAGAGCAGAGGGAGTCGGAGCGAAAGGGAAGGAAGGAGGAGCAGAGGAAAAGGGGGGGCTCAGTCTGGGAAGCTCTCCTGGAAGAGGTGAACTTTCAGTCGGTTGGTTTGTTTAAAAAGTGCCCATAACTACAATTTATTAGTTAAATTCACCACACTGCTGGTGGGCATGAAACAAGAGTACACGTTTTGGTTTTGTTGACACTCTGCAAGGGGTATATTTTTGTTGAATTTATTGTAGGGGAAGAGGGTGAGGTGATACTATGTTTACAAAAAAATCAGCATCTAATTGACTTTTGCTTCGATTCTTCAGTCTCTGTTCAGGCGACTCAACAATCCATTGCACTCGTTGCGACGAGCGTTTAGACTGTAAACTAGTCCCATCAATGTCAGTGGCATTTATTGAGCGCTTACTGTGTGCAGAGAGGAAAAAAAAGAGTGCTAAGTACACTAAGGGCTTGGGAGAGTCCCGTACCACGGAGTCAGTTGACACGTTTGCCGTCCGCAAAGCTAGTCTCTAGACTTAAATTGTCCTCGTTAATCTCCGAAGTCATTTGATAGGTTAGATTATCAGGTGGGCAGCAGTTGTCTGCCAACTCCGTTGAGGTGTATACTCCCGAGCATATAGCACAGTGCTCTGCACACATAAGAGCTCAGTAAATACCATCGATTGATGGTGTGTTTTTTCCCCTGTGTACCTTATGTACTAGTGAAGAAAGTCGGATAAGACCATTGGCAGGAGCATGAGGCAGGCCCGGGGTTGGAGGTCTAAGGGCCAGCTGAACTAAGGCTGGATGGGAATCAAAGTTTGCTGGCAGAGATAAAAAATAGAGAGTCAGGAGCCTAGAGAGCCGGTCAATGAATGGCATTCATTGAACCACCCGACCGTATACCGAGCACATCAGAAGCAGAGGACGTGTCCCCGCCCTCAGAGGGGTCAGGGTATAATGGAAATTGAGCAAAGGGATGAAAGGCGTGGCTGAGGGAAAGCAAAGAGAAGTAGGTGCCAGAGGTGGATTCAGGTTGGGGCGAAAGGCACAGACAAGTGGGGGTGGCGGGCAAACCGCCAGAGCAGAATCCAGCCGGGCCGTGGAGCACCACGTTGGCTGGACACTTTGCCGGGAGGCTAACCTCTGACCGAGGGAGGTTGCGGAGGCACCAGGGGAGAAGAGAGACAATCTCTCATAATATCTCGACTGAATTACTGATCAGCCTCCTTTCATTCATTCATTAGTATTTATTGAACGCTTACTATGTGCAGAGCACTGTACTCAGCGCTTGGAATGTACAAATTGGCAACAGATAGAGACAGTCTTTGCCCTTTGACGGGCTTACAGTCTAATCGGGGGAGAAAGGCAGACAATAATAATGTTGGTATTTGTTAAGCGCTTACTATGTGCAGAGCACTGTTCCAAGCGCTGGGGTAGATAGAGGATAATCGGCTTGTCCCACATGAGGCCCACAGTCTTAATCCCCATTTTAAAGACGAGGCAACTGAGGCACAGAGAAGTGAAGTGACTCACCCACAGTCACACAGCTGACAAGTGGCAGAGCCGGGACTCGAACCCATGACCTCTGACTCCAAAGCCCGGGCTCTTTCCACTGAGCCACGCTGCTTCCCCAAGAACAATGGCAATAAATAGAGTCAAGGGGAAGAACATCTCATAAAACCAATGGCTAATAAATAGAATCAGGGTGATATACATCTCATTAAACAAAATAAATAGGATGATGAAGATATATATGGTTGAGCGGACGACTACGGTGCTGAAGGGGTGCTCTCCCCACTTCAGTCTGTACTTCAGTCCGCTGCCCGGATTATCTTTCTGCAGAAAGGCTCTGGGCATGTCACTCCCCTTCTCAAAAATCTCCAGTGGTTTCCTGTCAACCTTCATATGAAGCAAAAACTCCTCACTCTTGGCTTCAAAGCTCTTCCTCAACTTGCCCCCTTCTACCTCACCTCCCTTCTCCCCTCTCACAGCCCAGCCCGCACACTCCACTCCTCTGCAGCTAGCCTCCTCACGGTGCTCTTTCCCGCCTGTCCCGCCGTCGACCCCTGGCCCACGTCCTACCACTGACCTGGGATACCCTCCCTCCTCACATCTGCCAAACTAACTCTCTTCCCCCTTCGAAGCTCTACTGAGAGCTCACCTACTCCAGGAGGCCTTCCCAGATTGAGCCCTTCCTTTCCCTCTGCTCCTCCTCCCCTCCTCATCGCCCCTACCCCCTTCCTCCGCTCTACCCCCTTCCCCTCCCCACAGCACTTGTATATATTTGTACATATTTACTGCTCTATTCACTTTATTAATGATGTGCATTTATCTGTGGTTCTATTTATTTTGATGGAAGTGATGCCCGTCTACTTGTTTTGTGGTCTTTCTCCCCCTTCTAGACCGTGAGCCCGTTGTTGGGTAGGGATTGTTTCTATCTGTTGCCAAATTTTACTTCCTAAGCGCTTAGTATAGTGTTCTGCACGCAGTAAGCGCTCAATAAATACGATTGAATGAATGAATAGAAACTAAATCACCTTAAATGCTTCACAACGCCTTGGCTAGATACTCAGTCTAAATCTCTCCGTTGACCTAAGCCAAGAATTTTGAGATGGCTCAGTTTTGGTTCCGCTCCGGATGCCCGGCACCCTGATCTGAGGATTTGCCAGCACACAGAACAGATGGTTCACGCACAATGCACCCATCTCCCCTTCCCCTTGTTTCCGGCCA
This sequence comes from Ornithorhynchus anatinus, assembly GCF_004115215.2. NCBI lineage: Eukaryota > Metazoa > Chordata > Mammalia > Monotremata > Ornithorhynchidae > Ornithorhynchus > Ornithorhynchus anatinus. The sequence continues at coordinate 144,240,177 of NC_041728.1, forward strand.
AGTTACGGAGGGAAGAAGGGCGGATGGGTCCCCAGACGAAGGACTGAGCTTGTCTCTCCCCTGATTTTCCAGTAAGACCGGAGATGAGACTCCACCCCATCTAAAAGACCTTCAGAGAAGGGAATCCCATAGCCTGCTTTGGATAATCCATTCGCATGTTTAACAGTCCTCCAGAAAATGTTTCCTTATCTCTCCAAGGCCCCACATGCTGTAATTCAGGCCTGTTTACCCTTGTTCTGTCTTTAGTGAAAGTGGAGAAAAATTGATCACTATCCTCTTTCTTCCCCTAAGCAGCGGGTGGCTAGCCACCTGGGGATTTCCCTGAGCCCAAAGATAGACAGGCAGATAGAGATGTAATCAATAGGCCAGAGGTTGACAGAAAATACCCAAGTATAGGAAATGCTCGGTGCCTCGGTACAGAGAAATGCCAAAGGGAAAACTCGATGGAAGTGTCCCATTTTTTAACTCGTTTTTCAAAAATGCTGGAATTCCCACTTTTTTCCATTTGTCTTGAAGAAAACTGTGATTGTTTCCCCCTGATTTTCAGGCTTAAAAGTATTTTAGATCCCCAGCACCTCCTATTTCCCTCCTCTGTTATTTATTGTAATGTTTCTCTGACTACACGGTAAACTCCTTGAGGGCAGGAATCGTATCTACTAACCGTATTGAATTGTACTCTCCCAAGTGCTTAGAACAGTGCTTGGCACACAGTAAGCACTCAGCAAATCACAGTAATTTAGTAGATTCGGCCTACGTAAAAAGGTTCAATACCTTGCAAGAACTCACTTTGGTGGCAAATTTGAGATATCTCTTACGTAGACAGGATGCTCATGAAGCTAGTCATTCCTTCCACACTGGACGTGTCTTTTGCTTTTTTGGCCCATGTTCATCCCAAATGCTTTTCCAACTCCAAATCTTTTTTCAGTTGCCTCATTTAACATCTTGAGAACATTCAAAAAACTTCTGGCCCATACCCTCAGTTCTCCTTTAGTTCTCATTTCTCAGTTATAGCCAAAATGCCCAAGCTTTCGATGTGCATTTTGGTTAGAATGCCATCAGGAGATTAGGGAGTGTTTTCCAGTAACGCAGAGCTGTTTGGTAATGATGTAGAGTGGTATTGGAAGACATGAGAGTGAGTTGGGTGTGCTCGTGTTATTACAGCTTCCCTTTGTACAATCGAGGGTCCACCACCCTACCCACATTTCCCAGGTCGTCAGTCAGTAAATTGTATTTGTTGAGCACTACTCTGTACAGAGCATTGTACTAAGCGCTTTGGAGACTACAGCATAGGTCATCATGCTTAGACTTACCAGATTTGGCATCTCATGTTCGCTCCACCCCCAACCCACAGTGCTTATATACATATCTTTAAATTATACATTGTAAATTATTTGTTCACATTATTGTACATCTCCCCCTTCTAGACTGTGAGCCCATTGTTGGATAGGGATTGTCTCCATCTGTTGCCGAATTGTACTTTCTAAGCGCTTAGTATAGTGCTCTGCACACAGTAAACACTCAGTAAATATGAATGAATGAATGACTCTAAGCTCATTGTGGGCAGGGCAACGTATCTGCTAACTGTGTTGTATTTTGCTGTCCCAAGTGCTTATTACAGTGCCCTGTGTATAATAAGTGCTCAATTTATACGATCGAGTGATTCATTGATCTCACCTCCCAGATCCCATCCCAAACCAGAGACAGACACTGAGAGACCTAGCCCGAGTCTGTGAGAAACTCCTGAGGAAGAGGAGGGGACCACAGAGTGTCTTTGCTCCCGCCACCGCCCCTGGTCTCTGGCTCTGCTGGGCAGGGCTAACAGCATCTGACACAAGTCCCCAAATAGTAAAAGTCAAAAGACATTGGTCTGGAGGCAAAGATCGGGGAGACCGAGGGCTGAGAGGGAGAGGGAACAGGAAGGGCACGGGCCGGGAATCGGGAAGTTGATGTCAGTCAGTCGATGGTACTTACTGAGCGCTTACTGTGCGCAGAGCACTGTACTCAGTGCTCGGGGGAGTGCAGAATAACAATACAACAGACACATTCTCTGCCCCCAATGAGCTGACAGCCTAGAGGGGAAGACGGACATTAATATAAATAAATTGCAGTTATGTACAGTTGGTATGGTTATCTCCAACTTAACTTACGTGCTTGACATCCCCAAATCATGACCTGTGTTGTAAACTGAAATAGGATACACCTTCAGAGACTTCGGAAGTGTCTGAGAAGCAGCGTGGCTCAGTGGAAAGAGCCTGGGCTTTGGAGTCAGAGGTCATGAGTTCAAATCCCGGCTCTGCCACTTGCCAGCTGTGTGACTGTGGGCAAGTCGCTTCACTTCTCTGTGCCTCAGTTACCTCATCTGTAAAATGGGGATGAAGTCTGTGAGCCCCACGTGGGACAACCTGATTCCCCTGTGTCTACCCCAGCGCTTAGAACAGTGCTCTGCACATAGTAAGCGCTTAACAAATACCATCATTATTATTATTATTAAGTGTGTCTGTCTTGGGACACTTAGTTGTAAGATAAGGATGTGCATCGACGTCTCCAAAATGATTTGATACTTTAAATTACCGAGTGGGAGGGAATGTGTCTACCAACCCTGTACTGCAACCTCCTAAGCATTTAGTACAGTGCTCTGCACACCGTAAGTGCCTAATAAATACCACAGATTGATTGGTAGTTTGTGTCATAAAACGTCGGTCAACCTAGACTAGAAACAAAATGTCCTCCTCATTTCTTTCTGCTCACTACTGAAGGCGGGAGGGTTAAAACACCAGTCTATAATGGTGTTTTTGCAGTTTTGAATTAGGCCTGCTTCTGATTTATCTTGGGTCTCGAGGGAGTGAATGCTACTTCATTTTTCAGATTCTCCAGTTTACCGCTAGCTTCGGAAATCTCCGACTCTTTTTTCGAGAGCAGCTGCTACAGCTGTTCTAAGTATGCAAGATTCTAGAGCACATTGTCAGCTGCGAAGTAGGATAAACAGGAAAACTGGAATACGGCCTCTTAAATTTCATTACATATGAGATCAAACTATTCATGTCACTGGGACGGTGCCTGTGGTTTAGTCAACTCAGTTCCAGACCACAGTACTAAAGCAACAAAGCAGCTTTCTAATTATATTCAATTTCTGGAAATCTTACCTGAAAATCTGTTGAGTTGAAGATATGCAATCTAGATTTCCCACAGTCCTCCCTCCCCCCGATACCTTCTCTTGGGGCTTCTGAAGATGGTATCAAATAGTCTTACCCCACAATATTATGTACGTGGGAGGACCATAGCTTTTTGCGGGGGGGGGGGGGGGGGGGGTGGCTTAGACTATCTGAAACCTTACACTTTCTTTCCCTCTAAGTTGCAGTTGCTGAATTGCCCCTTTGCCTGTTTTGGCAAGCTCTCCTGCGCTTAGAACAGTGCTCGGAACATAGTAAGCACTTAACAAATGCCGTCATTATTCTTTTTATTATTCTTTAGCGTCTGATGATTGGAATGTCGGAAGCACCAGGGGGAGTTTAGAACATACTTCAGCTTCCTATATTGAGATACGCCAAAGACTATCTCCTCTACAAATCACCATATGGTTAAGGAGCTCGACATAGTTTAAAACCACATTTTCTTAAATCACCCTACAGAACACTACCCAACTTGCTTCTGAAAGTCCTTATTTTGCACTAGAGTATCGGCCCTCAGGGACAGGGATTGTGGCTCTGGCTTCTGTTTCCCCCTCCCCCCAGGCGTTCAGTACAGTGCATTCTGCCAAATGGGCACTCAGTAAATATCATGACTATTATTAGCCATGTCCGTTACCAAGACCTGCTGGTTTCACCTTTACAGTATCGCCAAGATCCGCCCTTTCCTCTCCACCCAAATGGCTACCTTACTGCTACGGGCTCTCGTTATATCCCGGCTAGACTACTGTGTCAGCCTTCTCTCTGATCTCCCTTCCTCCTCTCTCACCCCGCTCCAGTCTATTCTTCACTCTGCTGCCTGGCTCATCTTCCTGCAGAAACGATCTGGGCCTGTCACTTCCCTTCTTAAACACCTCCAGTGGTTGCCTATCAACCTTCGCTCCAAACAAAAACTCCTCACTCTAGGCTTCAAGGCTCTCCATCACCTTGCCCCTTCCTACCTCTCCTCCCTTCTCTCTTTCTACCGCCCACCCCGCACGCTCCGCTCCTCTGCCGCCCACCTCCTCACCATCCCTCGGTCTCGCCTATCCCGCCGTCGACCCCTGGGTCACGTCCTCTCGCGGTCCCGGAACGCCCTCCCTCCTCACCTCCGCCAAACTGATTCTCTTCCCCTCTTCAAAACCCTACTTAAAACTCACCTCCTCCAAGAGGCCTTCCCAGACCGAGCTCCCCTTCTCCCTCTACTCCCTCTACCACCCCCCTTCACCTCTCCGCAGCTTAACCCTCTTTTCCCCCCATCTCCCTCTGCTCCTCCCCCTCTACCTTCCCATCCCCTCAGCACTGTACTCGTCTGCTCAACTGTATATATTTTCATTACCCTATTCATTTTGTTAATGAAATGTACATCGCCTTGATTCTATTTAGTTGCCATTGTTTTCGAGATGTTCTTCCCCTTGACTCTATTTATTGCCATCGTTCTCGTCTGTCTGTCTCCCCCCGATTAGACTGTAAGCCCGTCAAAGGGCAGGGACTGTCTCTATCTGTTGCCGACTTGTTCATTCCAAGCGCTTAGTACAGTGCTCTGCACATAGTAACTGCTCAACAAATACTATTGAATGAATGAATATTAGCCTTACTCGATTAATCCTATCACTTTCCTGTCCATACCTGTCACCTTAGTTACCTCCCTGCTTATCTTTGAAAGCTTTTGTATGGGTTTCTGTAATTTACCTAAGACAGTCTCTGGGTATTTCTGTACTTAGTTATGCATGGTAGTGTCTGTGTCCCTAGTTAAAGTGTAGCCTTCTTAAGGACAGGGATGGTGTCCCCTTCTCTGTAATTCTCAGTATTCATTCAATAGTATTTATTGAGTGCTTACTATGTGCAGAGCACTGTGCTAAGCGCTTGGAATGTACAATTCGGCACTAGATAGAGACCATCCCTGCCCACTGACGGGCTTACAGTCTAATCGACCCGCTATAGTGATGTGCACAGAATAGGTGCTCGGTAAATGTGGCTGATGGTGATGAAGTGTGATGACTAAAGAATGTCAAGTGAAAAAGTTGTTCCCGAAAGTGAGGGGAAAATATGTTGCAAAAGAAAACCCTGCGGTATACATTTTTCCAGGGATGATGCAATTTCTGGCCTGTTCGAGTGACACAGTGCTAAAACTAACTCTGGTAACCCAGCCCCTTGTAAGTGTAGGAGGGTGAGGGGTGATTAGGCTGAGGGAGAAGAAAATAAAAAAATCTGAGAGAGGAACAGATCCCTTGGGTCCATGTGGTGGAAGGACTCTCCCATCAGGAACGTTGGCTGAACCTCAGACCCTGAGAGCGTAGGAACTGGTGAACGATATTGAAAAATATCTCGGTACAAGCCAAGAAGAACTCAGGTCAGTGAATCGGTAGGATTGATTATGTGCGGAGCACTGTGCAGAGCCCTTGGGAGAGGGCAATGGAGTTAGTTGACAAGCTCCCTGGCCTCAAGGAGGGATAGTGGGGAAGGTTGAATTTAGAAATGTAATGGCCAGTGCATAGGATCATATTGGTAAGGAAGACGTGAATAAAAGTGTGCTACTCACTGATTTTGAAATTTGACTTTCAGCCCTATCTTTAATGGGCGTTTATGCGCAAATGAGAGAAGCAGCGTGGCCCTGTGGATAAATCATGGCCCAGGGAGTCAGAAGGACCTGGGTTCTAAACCTAACTCCTCCAATTGTCTGCTGTGTGACTTTGGGCAAGTCACTTCACTTCTCTGCCTAAATTTCCTCATCTGTAAAATGGGAATTAAGACTGTGAGACCCACGTGGCACAGGGTCTGTGTCCAACGTGACTGGCTTGTATTTACAGTGCCTGGCACATAGTCAGCACTTAAGAAATACCATAAAAAAGAGCATTACTAATCATTAATTCTTTGTGCAGTGTCCACTAGCTAGGGAAGCAGCGGGCTAGTGGAAAGAGCACAGGCCTGAGAGTCAGAGGACCTAGGTCCTAATCCTGGCGCTGCCCCTTGTCTGCTGAGTGACCTTGGGCAACTCACTTAATTTTCTGTGCTTCAGTTTCCTCTTCTGTAAAATGGGGATGTAAAATGTAAAATTCTGTAAAAACCTGTTCTCCCTCCTACTTAGACTGTGAGCCCAATGTGGGACCTGATGATCCTATATCAATCCCAACGCTTAGTACAATGCCTTGGATTTAGTAAGTGCCTAACAAATACCACAATTATTAATTTTGTATTATTTTCTCTATTAACCTTTTAGTTATGTTTGTTTGTTTTGGGTTTTTTTTAATGGTACTTTAGTGCTTAGTATGTGCCAGGCACTGTACTATGCACTAGAGTGGGTACAAGCTAATCAGGTTGGACACAGTCCATGTCCCACATGAGGCTCATAGTCTTGTTGTCCATTTTACAGATGAGGGAACTGAGGCCCAGAGGAAGTGAAGTGACTTGCCCAAGGTCACGCAGCAGACATGTGATGGAACTGGGATTAGAACCCAGGTCATTCTGACTAGCTACTACTATTAGGCACTCACATGCTTTAGCCAAATAGCTATGAAAAAAACTATGACTGATATCAGCTGGGATTCTAGGAATTTGGATAGTATTTTTTGCCTCTTCTACTAATTGGACACATGTTAAAATGATACATCCTGTGGTCTTCTAATGCACTAGGGATCCAGCCTCTTGATAATCCCCCTGGGAATCCTGTTTCCCACACTCTCCATCTCCAGAAACATCGTCTACCATCCATTTCACTGCATAGAATTTGGCTTATGAGATAGCCGCAGAAATAGATTGGCCCACAAAATTTATTACAGCCCCGAGTTCCCCCCGCCATGTCACCAAGGCCGTAATGAGCATCATCTTATGACGGAAAGAGAGTAGCATAGCCATTTGTTTTCTACGGGATGCTTTCTAATCTCAACTCAGCCACTTGCCTGCCGTGTGACCTTGGGCAAGTCACTCAACATCTGTGTGCCTCAGTTTCCTCAGCTGTAAAATGAGGATTCAGTAGTTCTTCCTCTTCCTTAGACACTGAGTCCCATGTGCGTCAGGGACTGAATGGCCTGATTATCCTCTATCTCCCTCAGTGCTTAGTACCGTACTTGCCATAGTAAGTGCTGAACAAATGCCATGGTCACTGTAATTATTACCGTTGTATTAAATTAAAACTTCCTACCTCAAAGGCCAATTTTACTTTAGGCCTGCTGTAATTTTTCTCAACCATGGAAATATTTGGTACCTGCTTCATTTTGCTGATAAAAATTGACTGCAGTTTTTGTGAAAACGTGTGTTAAGTCTTTTTAAGCGTCTTTACAATGGTAACATCGTGACTCCTTGTTTAGATTGTAATTGTGAGGGGACTTTTTTTTATTTTAATCTTAATTTGCTTACCACCGCACTAGGTTATCAAGAGGCCATCCTGGACTAAGCCCTCATGACCCCCACTCCTTCTCCCTTCCGTGTCATCCTTGCACTTGGATTCATACCCTTTATTCACCCCGTCCTTTTAATGCCTACTTCTCCCTCTAGACTGTGAGCTCCTGGAAGTACGTCTCCTAAACGTGGTGTACTGTCCTTTCCCAGGTCCTTAGTACAGTACTTGCAGACAGTAAGTGCTGAAGAAATAGGATTGATTACAAAATGATTCTTGGGGGGTTGGATTCTGGTAAAATCCCGCATTAAGAAAAAATGTGTTTTCCTGATCACCTGATACCACGCCATATTCACCAGCTTTTCTTCTGACAACACATAAAACTAGCTTGGTGGGGGAAGTGCAATCCCTAATTCCTAACAGCGTTCTAGTCAAAATTCATTCATTCATTCAATAGTATTGAGCGCTTACTATGTGCAGAACACTGTACTAAGCGCTTGGAATGTACAAATCGGTAACAGATAGAGACAGTCCCTGCCCTTTGACGGGCTTACAGTCTAATCGGGGGAGACAGACAAGAATAATGGCAATAAATAGAATCAAAGGGAAGAGCAGCTCATTAAAACAATAGCAAATAAATAGAGTCAAGGTGATGTACATCTCATTAACAAAATAAATAGGGTAATGAAGATATATACAGTTGAGGGGACGCGTAAAATGTGTAGTGGAATCCCACATTATGACTGACATCACCGAGTGCACAAGCTTACAGTGGGAGAGAATGTGTCTATGTTGTACCCTCCCAAGCGCTTACTACAGTGCTTTGCACACAAAAAGCGCTAAATAAATACGAATTAATGTTTTTGAAGCAAGACTTTAATTGGCATCCAGTATGCCTGATTGTCATTAAGTACATACATATCTGGATAGATTTCAAACACAGACGTTTCAGACTCCACCTCGTGTAATCAAAATACTCTGTGTTCAATCAATCAATCAGTTAATGGTACTTAATGAGTGCTTTCTGTGTGCAGAATACTCTGCCAAGCGCTTGGGAGAGTACAGCATAACAGAGATGGTAGACACATTCCCTGCCCACAGTTTATAGTCTAGGTTGTTCACTCTACTGTTGACACAGGCGAACTAAAACCCACAGATTATGTCTTCCCGCATTTTCACTGCACCCTCTTCCCGCACCATCACTGCTTGGGGGCTGACAGTCTAGAGGAGGAGGAAGACAATATAAATAAATGAACCACAGGTAAGTTCACAGGTGCTGTGGGGTTGGGGGTGGGATGAGTACCAATTGCCCACAAAGTCTGTAGATCCACGTACACAGAATAGACAGACAAGTGAGGGAGTTGGGGCGGAAAAAGGGCTTAATTGGAGGCCTCTTGGAGGAGATGGGACCTTAACTTTGAAAGTGGGGTTTATTTGGGTGGGAACGTCAGTTGTGATACCAAATAATTATTTTTTTCCAAAAATAATTTCCCCCATTTTGTAAGTCTCACACTGCCTAATAACTTTCAACCCCTCCCTCCGTTAAAAGAGAAAGAGATAACTGCTGCAAAAATGGTGATAAAGGTTCTTAAACCACTTCCTGCTGTATCCTTGTCTCCACTATCTTTCTGGCAATAACCAAACTTTTGAGGGACAGAAACTTCGAAGGAAGAAAGCAAAGTGGCTGAGGGAACTGACTTTTTTCTCTTCCAGTTTCCCATAGCCAGATAATAATAACAATCATAATGTTGTTATTTGTTAAGCACTTACTACGTGCCAAGCACTGTTCTAAGCACTGAGGTAGATACAAGGTAATCAGGTTGTCTCATGTAGGGCTCACAGTCTTCATCCCCATTTTACAGATGAGGTAACTGAGGCACAGAAAAACTGAGTTACCCAAGGTCACCCAGCTGACAAGCGGCGGAGGTGGCATTAGAACCCATGACCTCTGGCTCCCAAGCCCGGGCTCTTTCCACTGAGCCACGCTGCTTCTCAGATCACTTCCCCTTTGTCAGATATTTAGATAGCTAGCTTTTTCTCTCCTCCTCTCTTGCCTCTTCCTCCTCACTCACTCTCCCTCCTTCCATTCCCTCATTTTCTAAGGATATGAATGAGGGATTTCACACCTGTTTCTTTAATGTAGTAGAGTCTTTTTTCTTCTTCAGTATTTTTCTTTTCATTGTGTGTGTGGGGGGTAGGGGCGGTTTTAAAATGCACCAAGAAACCATATAGCAACACTAATCATATTTATTGATCACCTTTTGCATACAAAGTTCTGCACTAAGCCCTGAGGGAAAAAATACCCTTGTGGGAATTGGCTACGGTCTCTAGCCCCCAGGGGGTCACAGTCTAAGCATAATTGGAGGAGGGGGGAGGGGGGTGACAGACACAGAAGAGAGGTGGAGAAGCAGTGTGGTTTAGTGAAGTAGCGTAGCTCAATGGAAAGAGCACGGGCTTGGGAGTCCGAGATCATGGGTTCAAATCCCGGCTCTGCCACCTGGCAGCTGTGTGACTGTGGGCAAGTCACAACTTCTCCGTGCCTCAGTTCCCTCATCTGTAAAATGGGGATTAAGACTGTGAGCCTCACGAGGGACAACTTGATTACTCTGTATCTCCCCCAGCGCTTAGAACAGTGCTCTGCACATAGTAAGCGCTTAACAAATACCAACATTATTATTATTATTAGTGGAAAGAGCATGGGCCTGAGAGTCAGAGGAACTGGGTTCTAATGCAGTTTCCACCACTTTTCTGCTGTTTGACTTTGGGCAAGTCACTTAACTTCTCTAAGCCTCAGTTACCTCATCTGTAAAATGGGGCTTAAGACTGTGGGCCCTATAAAAAATAATGGTATCTGTTAAGCGCTTACTCTGGCCAGGCACTGTTCTAAGTGTTGGGGTGGATACAAGCAAATCGGGTGGGACACAGTTCCTGTCCCACATGGGCCTCACAGTCTCAATCCCCATTGTACAGATGAGGTCACTGAGGCCCAGAGAAGTGAAGCGACTTGTCCAGGGTCACACAGCAGACAGTTGACAGAGACGGGATTAGAACCCATGACCTTATGTCTCCCAGACCCGCGCTCTGTCCACTCCGCCATGATGTGGGACAGGGTCTGTATCCAACCTGATTAACCTGTATCTACCCCAGTGCGTAGTTCAGTGCCTGGCACAGTGTAAGAACTTAACAAATACCATTAAAAAAAAAAACAAGACACAAAAGCAACGTAGAGGGCAAGGACAGTGATAAATACAATATAAGAACCACTGAGTATCCTACTCAGGGCTGACTTATGAAATGGGGGTGGACCCACTGCTGTTGCGTCTGAGAGATTCTCATCTATGACCGCAGGCCCTGTGCAGCCAACTTCCGCTACCCTTTCTCCCTACCAGTCGAGGTATCTAGTTGAGGCCGCCCTAGGGGATTTTGGAGCCCCAGGCAATATTTTTTTTAATTGCCATCATCTAATTAGCCAGTCTGCTTCTTCAGCCTCCTCTGACCCCCCTGCCTCTTGTCTCTCCCAACTCCAGTCCATGTTTCGCGCCGCTGCCTGGATCATTTTTCTTTAAAAAATGTCCAGTCTAAGACTCCCCAATTTTCAAGAGCCTCCCGATCTCCAGGGATTGCCCATATATTTCCACTTCAAACAAAAACTCTTTACCGTTGGCTTCAAAGCACTCGATCAGCTCTCCCCCTCCTATCTTTTTAAAAAATTTTAATGGTATTTGTTAAGTGCTTACTAAGTGCCAGGCACTGTCCTAGGTTAGCACTGTACTAAATTTCCTTGGTGATTTTCTTAGTATAGCCCAGTCGGCTCATTTCGCTCCTCTAAAGCCATCCTACTCACTATACCTCTATCTCGCTGCCGCTTCCTGGAACTTCCTTCCCCTCCATGTAGACCATTGTGCTTTGGGGAAGCAGCGCGGCTTAGTGGAAAGAGCCTGGGCTTCGGAGTCAGAGGTCATGGGTTCGACTCCCGGCTCTGCCACTTGTCAACTGTGTGACTGTGGGCAAGTCACTTAACTTCTCTGTGCCTCAGTTACCTCATCTGTAAAATGGGGATTAACTGTGAGCCTCACGTGGGACAACCTGATTTCCCTGTATCTACCCTAGCGCTTAGAACAGTGCTCGGCATGTAGTAAGCACTTAACAAATACCAACATTAACAAATACCAACATTACTCTCCCCACCTTCAAAGCCTTATTAAAATCCCATCTCCTCCAAAGGCCGCCTTCCCTATTAAACCATCTTTTCCCATACTTCCATCACGTGGGGACCTGGATCTGTTCCCTTTAAACACTCGATAGTCACTCCACCCTCAACCCCACAGCACTAAGAAGGCACATACCTGTAATTTATATATTTACGTTAATGTGTGTCTCCCCCTGTAGACTGTAAGCTTCTTCTGGGCAGGGGACCCAGTTATGTTGTACTGTTCTCTCCCAAGCACTTAATGCTCTGCACACTCTGTCCAACCCGATCTACCCCAGAATAATAGTAATAATAATTATTATTATTAATAATAATATCTTCCCACCCAAACCCTGTCCTCCCCTGACTTTCCCATCCCTGTAGACGGCATCACCATCCTTCCTGTCTCACAAACCCATAACCTTGGTGTTTCTGTCATTCAACCCACATATTTAATCCATCACTAAGTCTTGGCGGTCCCATCTTCACAACAGTGCTAAAATCTTTTCTTTCCTCTCCGTCTAAACTGTTGCCGCGTCAATACAATCACTCATCCTATCCTGTCTGGATTACCGCATCAGCCTCCTTGCTGATCTCCTAGCCTCCTGACTCTCCCCGCTCCAGTCCATGCTTCACTCTGCTGCATTTTTCTACAAAAGCAGTTAGGCTGTTCTTCCCCACTCCTCCAGAACCTCCAGTAGTTGCCCGTCCGCCTCCGCGTCAAACAGAAACTCCTCGCCACTGGCTTTCAAGCACTGCACCACCTCACCCCCTCCTACCTCACCTCGCATCTCTCCTCCAACTCAGCCTTGCACACTTGGCTCCTTTGGTGCTAACCTTCTTACTATACCTCGATCTCGTCTATCTCGCCACCGACCCCTTGCCCACATCCTGCCTCTGGCCTGGAACGCCCTCCCTCCTCAAATCTGACAGACAATTACTCTCCCCCCCCTTCAAAACCTTACTGAAGGCACATCTCTGAGAAACCTTCCCAGACTAAGCTTCACTTTTCCTCCTATCCCATGCCCTTCTGTGTTGCTCCCTTTGCTCTTGCCTCCTTCTACCCCCAAAGCACTAATGAACAAGTCTGTGATTTATTTGTATTGGTGTCTGTCTCCCCTCGTTCTAGACTTGTAAGCTCACTGTGGGCAGGGAATGTATCTGTTTATTGTTGTATTGTACTCTTCCAAGCGCTTAGTACACTACCCTGCACACAGCACTCAGGACGAATGAATGAATAATAATTACGTTATTTAGGTGCTCTTTGTGCCAGGCACTGTACGGAGCACTGGGGTGGATACACACAAATTATGTAGGACACAGTCTCTGTCCTGCATGGGGCTCACAATCTCAATCCCCATTTTCCAGGTGAGGTAACTGAGGCACAGAGAAGTGAAGTGACTTGCCCAAGACCACACAGCAGACAAGGGGTGGAGCCGGGATTAGAGCCCATGATCTTCTGACTCGCAGGCCCATGCCTTATCCACTATGCCACACTTAATACAGTGCCTGGCACATAGTAAGCACTTAACAAGTACCACAATTTTTTATCATTAGTAAGCACTCAATAAATATCCTTTATTGACTGATTGCAATAGAGTGCTATATTGGAAGCCTACTGTGTGCAGATCAAGTTTGACTTTCCAGAACCCTACCACCATCCTCAGCAGAGAAGTGGGTTTCGAGAGTACCTTTAATGTCCTAAAGGGATGGCAAAAGTGGATTGGAAAGGCTGTAGTGAAAGTAGGAAAGCTCTTTACTTAGTACGTCTTTATACTCTATTGCTTCCCCACCTTTAATTTCTATCAAGAAAGGAATGGTTCTTTTTCAAGTAAAAGCTGTGTAAGAAATGAGAGAGAAGGAGGCCATAGGTCTTGCAAACCGTAGCCCAACAGTACCAGAGGCAGACGTTTTGTGTGCAAAATATGGCCAGGTCTGGGGGTTCTGTATTGACCTTTTCAGCCACATGAATTCATTGACGAATTTCACAGTCAGTGGTGTCTTCAAATGTGAAGAGCAACTCTAACACCCTCTCTCTCTGTCTCTCTCTCTCCACACATAATAATAGTGTTGGTATTTGTTAAGCACTTCCTGTGTGCAGAGCACTCTTCTAAGTGCTGCGGTAGATACAGAGCAATCAGGTTGTCCCATGTGAGGCTCACAGTCTTAATCCCCATTTTACAGATGAGGTAATTGAGACCCAGAGAAGTGAAGTGACTTGCCCACAGTCACACAGCTGCCAAGTGGCAGAGCCGGGATTCCAACCCATGACCTCTGGCTCCCAAGTCCGTGCGCTTTCCACTGAGCCACACCGCTCCCTCCCCCCTTAATGTATTTTAATGTCTGTGTCTTCCTTGCGCCCTCCCCACCCCCACAAACACACACACACATTAACTTGTAAACTTCCTGAGGGCAGGGATCATGTCTGTTGTTTTTTGCCCAAGCGTTTGGTGCATTGCTCTTCACGAAATACATTCATTCATTCAATCATATTTATTGAGCAGTCACTGTGTGCAGAGGAGAGTACAGTACAACAATAAACAGTCCAGTAAACACGATTGATTGATTGAGAGCAGTGTAGTAAACAGTCCAGTAAGCACAGTAAACACAGTCTAGTAAACACTAGTGATTGAGAAGGAGCATGGCCTAGTGGATAGAGTACAAGCCTGGAAGTCAGAAGGATCTGGGTTCTAATCCCCGCTCTGCCACTTCTCTGCTGTGTGACCTTGGTCAAGTCTTGGTTTTAGAGTCTTTTGCTAATCTTTTCACTTAAGTGCTCTGTGCCTCAGTTTCCTCATCTGTTCTCCCTCCTATTTAGACTGATCTCCATGGGGGACGGGATTGTGTCTGACCTGTTTATCTTGTTTCTGCCCCATTGCTTAATGCAGGGCACGACATGTAGTAAGCACTTAACAAATGCCGCAGTTATTATTAGTAGTTTTCATGAGAAGCAGCATGACGTCGTGAATGGAGCATGGGCCAGGGAGTCAGAAGGTCTGGGTTCTAATCTCGGCTCCACCACTCGTCCGTTGCGTGACCTTCATACTTGGTTGTAGAGTCTTCTACTAATCTTTTCACTTCTTTGCCTGTTACCTCATCTGTAAAATGGAGTTTGAGATTGTGAGCTTCACGTGGGACAGTGACTGTGTCCAACCCGATTTGCTCGTATCCTCCCTCAGCGCTTAGTAAGTGCCCAGCACAGAGTAAGCGCTTAACAGATACCGTAATTATTGTTATTACTTCTCTGGACCTCAGGTACCTTAACCGTAAAATGGAGATTAAGACTGAGGGCCCCATGTGGGACAGGGATTGTCCAGCTGGATTTGCCTGTATCCACCCCAGCCCTTAGAACAGTGCCTGGCACGTAGTAAGCGCCTGACAAATGCTACAATTATTATTAGTCGTTTTGGTAATAGAGAAGAGGACATAAGTGGGATATTTTTAAACAAGGCAAGCTTCATGTATTTTCTAAAAAATTTGCTTTCAATGTATTTTTTCAACCCATATTTAGAATTTATTTCTGGAAAAATCTTGGTTTGGAATATGAACTGCCTTCACCATGGGTATAGAATTCAGCATAGTAGTGTTGATGGAAATTGGAAGCCAGCTGCAGTCTTCAGGTTGAGAATGTGTCATGGAATACATGGAGCTGTGGTTTAAACTAAATGTTATCAATGAAATATTTAGTAGCAACTGTTATTTTAGAAGAAATGTTTTAGATAATTACAGTCATCTTCTAATATGCACGCACCCAGCTGTCAGCTTTTTCCTTTTTCTGCCATTTTTTTTAAGAGACTGAAAGCTTTGGAACAGAAATCAGGGAAAACTTAAGGATATGTAAAGTATTGAAAATATTATTACATTTAAATAGTTCCAATAGACCCCAATATGCCTCCAGTGAAGACTTGAAAATATTAACTCAGGGCATTAAAAATGAAACAAAAACAATAGTATATTTTATCTGTTTTAGTATTTAGTCTCTATTTTAGTATTTAGTATCTATTTTAGTATTAGTATTTAGTTTTTTAGTATATTTTATCTATATTTATATATTAGATTGTCTAATGATATAAATAGTAATGATAATTGTGATGTTTAAGTGCTTACTCTATGCCAAGCATTGTACTAAGCGCCAGGTTAGATACAAGCAAATCAGTCTGGACACAGTCCCTTCCTACTTGGGGCTCACAGTCTTAATGCAGATGAGGTAACCGAGGCACAGAGAAGTGAAGTGACTTGCCCAAGCTCACACAGCAGACAAGTGGTTGAGTCTGGTTTAGAACCCAGGTCCTTCTGACTCCCAGGCCTGTGCTGTATCCACTAGACCACACTGCTAAATGATCCAAACTATTTTACGTATGTATCAGATAATTTTAAAAGGGCAAATTTGCAGGGTTCTATAGATTAATGAGGAGGTGAAATTTTTTACATGGAGATTTTGAGAATAAATGAAGGAATAATGGTTGTAACCTTTGTATTGTGTAAATCTGCTTCTCTTTGGCTTTTGCAGATTTTAATCCCTTTCTTTTGTTGTAAAACTAAATTAAGGCACTTTGTAAATGTGTTGTGAGAATTAGCTAATATTTATCAACTGCTTTTTTTAGAATTTGTGTTCCTACCATGAACAAGAACACTGCTGTACTCACTTCAGAGAGTAAAATAATCAAACAATGGTATTCATTAAATGCTTACAGTATGCAGTGTACTCTGCTAAACGCTTGTGAAAATACAACTGTGTTGGTAGATGTGGGATTAAGGATAGGGGAAATAGGAGAAATAGTACAGCATTGGCATATCTACTGTGAGGCTGGGGTGACTATCAGGGTGCTTAAAGGGTCCACAGTCCAAACCATAGTCAATGCAGATAGGAGGACAGATAGGAGAAATAAAGAGATTATTCTGGGAAGGCCCTTGAGAGGAGGTGTGATTTTAGAAAGGTTCTGAAGGTGGGGAGAGTGGCGGGCTGTCGAATATGAAGGAGGAGGGAGTTCCAGGACCCAGGGAGAACATGGGCAAGGGATCGGTGGTGGACTAGAGGACATTAAGATTCAGAGAGGTGATTTGGTGAAGCTGTTTACTGCCATTCGCATGCCTTCTTGTGAGGGTGCTGTTGAACACACGCATTTGTATGTAGCAATTCCCCAGTGACCATCTCTGGACTTGACTAACTTTGCATAATGCTTGACATTCATTGAGTTGGAAGAATTTCCCAGAGGGACAGAATTGCATTCTAACCCCTTCATCCAGGCCCCTCCCCAGCTCTGAGATGGCCAGCTGTGCTGTCCTGAAGTAGACTCAGAATCTTAGCGAACTTTTCAGGGCAGCCGTATTTGCTTAGTGATTTTCAGCATTTAGGTCAAAGGTCTGTGAAACCATGTAGCACTGGGGTGGATACAAACAAATCGAGCTAGACACAGTCCCTGACTCACATAGGGCCTACAGTCTCAATCCCCATTTTATAAGTGAGGTAACTGAAGCCCAGAGAAGTGAAGCCACGTGCCCAATATCACACAGCCAGCCGGGATTAGGAGACTTGCCCTTCTGACTTCCAGGCCCATGCTCTATCCACTAGACAAGCACCATGCTGCTTACTATATGCCATTGTGACCGGTCACACCCTGGCCAGGGTAATGAGTTTAGCTCACCATTACTGGAGGGATGTTAGCAGGGAAGAAACATTAACACTTCCCAGATCTCTGGTGCTGCGACCCCAAAGGGGCTGGGTGAGGGATAAAGCCGAAAAATTAGGCCCAGAATAAAAAAAGCGCAATGGGTCTTGTCACACGGTCTTTTTTCCTCCTCCATATGGCCAGCAGAAGCAAAGAAGATCGGGAAGTAGCAAGGTATATCCGGGGAAGGGTCTTCACGAACTCTTGGTAGTTTGGTTGGAGCTCTGTCACACCGATGTGGCGAATCCCCTCTACCCAGAGTTGGGAACGCCCACTCTTGTCAGACCTTGTGTGGTGCCGAGTGACCGATCGGACCGCCTCGTTGGAGCTAGGAGTGAGGATTCCAGGGACTTGACCCGGGAACCTGAAAGGAAGCCCTTTGGGGGTGGTTTGAGAGGTCGCCCGTTTGGGATTACTTCAGAGGAAGCCCATTTGGGGTGGTCTGTGAGGTGTCTCCTTCCCAGTTTTACCAGCTGCTAGAAGTGGGGTACCATGCTGACCAGTGTACTTATTGTTCATGAGCCTAGGAATAGCTCTGCTCCTGAGGATTACCTATCGTGGGTTCTTTGGGCTATCGTCATAATAAACTTGCTTCCATTATCCATAACCCTCAAGTCTGTGAATCCATTTCCAGTCCGACGCGTGAGCTCACGGGTAACCTGGTGGCTGGTTCTGCCAAGTGACAGACAGGCGCTGCCTGTACTGAGCGCTGGGGCAGATAGAAAGTAATCAGGTTGGAAGCTGTCCGGGTCCCACATGGGACTCATAGATGTGGTGGCCGAGGCACAGAGAAGTTAAATGATGTGGCCGAGGTCACACAGCACACAGGTGGCGGAGCCGGGATCAGAACCAGGTCCTCCTGACTCCCAGGCCCATGCTCTATCCACTAGGCCATACTGCTTGTCTACAGTTGGCAAATCGGTATTTCAGTGCCATTGAATATTTATTAAATATTGAAAATTAATGAGCTATCACATACCGTTGATTAGTGTTCATTGAGCACTGACTGTGTGCAGAGAACTGGAAGAAGTGCTAAATACCGTTGAAAGACACGGTCCCTTCCCCACGAGGAGCTTGTAGTCCATAGGGCTTGTCAGCTGTAAGCTTTATGTACACGTCTTGTTCCTAAAGCCAAAGGACTAGACATAGTCACTACCATCAAGGAATGTACCGTGTAAATGGAGGAAATACAGAAAACAGAACTGTTTGGAACTGTACAAAGCCCTTGAGGACCTACACTTAAATGAGCACATTGTAGGATAGAGATTAGTGCTGGGAGACTTTCCCAAAATATTTCTAGTGATTTCTTAACATTTTTTAGCACCGCATATTTTCACAGTGAGTATGTTTTACAGTGTGCGTTCCAATCAGGGATTACCCCTCCGTCCAATCTGATGATCCTATAACGACTGTAATAGGGTTTAGCACAAGGCGCTGGCCATAATAGCTTAATAAATGCCATAATTTAAAATGAATTATAATCTTTATTAAAGGATAAATTCTTGGGTGGCAGCTTGGCCCAGTGGACAGAGCACGGGATCGTGAGCCCTTGTGGGGCAGAGGCCGTGTCCCTTGTGATTCTGTTGGTATCTACTCCGGTATTCCTTAGCAAGTCCTTGGCACAAAGTAAATCCTCGCATTATTTTGATAATATCATGTACCTGCCTCAGGGCTTAGCACAGTGCTTGCCACGCAGCAGGTGCGTCTTCGAGACGTACCGTGCTTGTTACTCACAGCCATACCTCCTCCCTACCAGAACGAATATTGTTGGGGATATCCCCGAGTGACTCTCTGCACATCATCTTTCTTTCTCTCATGCATCCCCGCTTCATATCACCAGATTGCAGCTAGCGTGTAAGAAACTGAAATTAGAGGAAACAAGATATATTATGGAAATAGTCATCTGCGAATGACTCACAGATCTTTATCTCTCGGTGACTGTTGGTCCTAATTGTAGAGTCTGCAGTTCTTTGCCACTCTACCAATTTGACTTCCTGAGCCACTCGACATATTTACTCGAATTGAGCTTACCCGTATGTCTTTTTCCCCTGCTTCTTGCTTCTTTGCCTTCAGCTAGCCCTCGTGACTCTTCAGATCTAAAGAATGATATTATTTCTTGTAATGCAGTAGTTAGATGCTGCTAGTTTGTAAACTGGTTGAATTTTATCGTAGGAGAAGAAACCGAGGTAGGTGACAGATTATCACCAGAAGAGAAGGATGGCATTATGTCCTTGCAAAAAAAAAATCAAAGTTTTTTTTAATCCAGTTTCCTCACTACTTTAAGCCTAGAAAATGACCCAGAAGCCCAAGTCAAGTAGTTTTTAACCCTAACTACCTAAACAAGTACTAGAATATCTGTAGAAGTGTATAAATAGAAAGGAAAATGAGGAAAATGGTTTTTCAGAGCTCAATCCTTGAGATTGGCTTTGTTTAAGGACATCAGAGAAAATAATGTTTCACAATAACAGATGTTAATTCATAAAATGGGTGTGGTTAACAGTGGACATTAGAGAGTAAGCTAAAATAAAATGAAGTTTTAATGCAGTGAGCATGCTATGCTTTGTGTCCACTTGTAAGAATGCCAGTATATCAATAGATATGGTCTCAGGGAAAAGAATGCTGCAGGAGACTACATTAATAGCCTCTAAGAAAGGAAATCAGTTCAAGGACACAAGCTGGGATTGGGACAAAAGGGGAAAAAACAAGGGTGGAGAGAAAAAACTAGACAGAAATAATGGCAAGGAATTAGGAAAAAAAAAACCACTCCCTGAGACAGTGTGCATGCTTTGAGCTGACTTGTCGGGTTTTATACCACATCCTAGTATTCAGGCCATTTGGATCAGTGTATTAAGCTCTGATGCCCACAGAAATTCCACCAGGTCTGTGGACAGACTAGCGCCTGCCCGACACGAGAACGGAGTGAGGCAATCTTTCACTTTGCAACAAACTTGATCTGGTCAGTTTCCAGTTTGGACCCAGATTTCAGGCAGGATCCCAAGAGATGCCAAAGATCCCGGGAGAGGCCAGGTTTGTTGTTCCGTCCCTGGCCAATTGGCATGCCCCGGTCCAGTATACCTTGGGGTTCCCAAAGTCATCTCTGGTTAACCCACAAGTGATCGTAAACCCCTGATGGGAACTTTTCCCTTGTCTGAACTATCCACCTTGGGCAGTGGATTAAAATTAAACTGGGCTTGAGTAGTACCGTACGTACCCATACTTGGGGCAGTTTGTAGACCTACTATCTGTAGACTTCCTGACTTGCAAAAAAGGAATGCAGCTTCTGAAAGAACCAAAATTATAACTGGAAAAAGTTACATTTAGTACATGAAATTCTCATTGCTTTCCAGAGGCGGAACTAAAATATGGGATTTACTTGAAGCGTTCTTGTGTTTCTGACATCCTTTTAAATTATTTGTATACTGTTACAAGTGGTTCCAGAATGCTACTTTGTATGCCTCCCTTCATTATCGTTCTTTCCCCTTGTGTGTTCCTCTCCCCTCCTCGATAACTCTTCATAAGTTAATGCTGAGCACACTTTCAGGTTTTCAAATGTTTAATTAAACACATTGAAATTTCACAAACCTCTTCAGCTGCTCACGGTGAGAATCAGTTAGGGATCACTAATATATGTCCGAAGAAGGAAGGTCTATTTAATCGGGGTAGACTGTAAGCTTGTTGTGGGAAGGGAGCGTATCTGTTTATTGTTATATTGCATTCTCCCAAGGGCTTAGTACAGTGCTCTGCACACAGTAAGTGCTCAGTAAATACTGTTAACTATTAACGTTGAGCATTTGTGTGCAGAACGTTGTACTGATCTCTTGGGAGAGTACTGCACAACAGAATTGGAAGATACGATCCCTGCCCTCAAGGAGCTTACAGTCTAATGGAACTGTCTTATTAAACTTGGGGCAAAAGTCCACCATAATCCACCATATATCCAAACTTCTCTTCCCCAGTTTATAGAGCTATGGTTAGAAATGAATAAAATTGCAATTGCAGGATTTAAAAAAAATCAGACTTCCAATTCAAAGTAGGTGTTTGGTATTTAGTGTATACTTTTCAGACTCTGACAATGCCTTCAGACATTCTGTCCCGGTAGATTCTTCCTCTTTTCAGCATCTCCCTCCCCAAAGAGATATTGTGTGTTTCTTTGACAGACTACCGAGCTTTTTTCTATTGCCCTATGAAGTGTATGTCTCTCATTTCTCAGGGTTTTAATCATTCATTCATTCATTCAATAGTATTTATTGAGCGCTTACTATGTGCAGAGCACTGTACTAAGCGCTTGGAATGAACAAGTTGGCAACAGATAGAGACAGTCGGGCTTACAGTCTAATCGGGGAGACGGACAGACAAGAACAATGGCAATAAAACAAGAACAGTGGCAATAAAATGGTAATCGCCTCCCCACCTCTCGCCTCTAGACTGTGAGCCCCCTGTGGGCAGGGATTGCCTCTCTTTATCACTGTATTGTAATTTCCAAGCACTTAGTACAGTGCTCGGTACACAGTAAGCACTCAGTAAATATGATTGCGGGAACCATGTGGGTCTATAGGCGTATGTTGCGGGGAGAAGTTGTGGAGGCGGAGAGTGGCGAGTGAGGGTGTTTGCCAGGCTTCATCTTAGGCTCCATATCCTTTCGACTACAATTCTCCAAACTGGGTAGCCACCCGATCAGACCGTGGGATGGTCTCTGCCACTGCCGTGTTCATCAGGGTCATTTGTAGCCTCTCTGCTGTCTGGAGCCGTGGAGACTGGATTTGGAGACTGGATCTTCATCTCATTTCCCATGCCCGAAGCTTCACCTGGGCCTCAGTCTGGACACCCGTACTTCTCATTCCTTTTGATCAATCCCAACAGGTAGCTCCGCTGTTTGTTTAGTTAGCTATGCTGTTTATTTAGTGCTTAGCTTGCATCATCTGCAGATGTTGGAAGGAGTATTATTACTCACGAAGCACAGAGGTTGTATATAATCAGTAAACTGAAAGCTCAAGGAGGACTCCAGTTTCTAAAATGTAAACTCAGTTTTTATTGATCAAAAAGATAATCCAAATTATACTTTATTTTATGCACCGAAATATCTTTTCAAAAACACCGATTAATGAATGATGTCATTTGCTCATTCATTCAGTTGTATTTATTGAGCACTTACTGTGTGCAGAGCACTGTACTAAGTGCTTGAAAAGTACAATTCAGCAACAGAGACAATCCGTGCCCAAACGGGGCTTACAGCCTAGAAGTCTGCTGTTTTGAGACAGAAATCGAAACAAGCATCAATATAAATAAATAAAATTATAGATATAGATACGC
Organism: Ornithorhynchus anatinus; assembly: GCF_004115215.2. NCBI lineage: Eukaryota > Metazoa > Chordata > Mammalia > Monotremata > Ornithorhynchidae > Ornithorhynchus > Ornithorhynchus anatinus. The sequence continues at coordinate 144,262,845 of NC_041728.1, forward strand.
CAAAACAAGTAAACAGGCGTTAATATAAATATTATAGATATGTACGTATATACATAAGAGCTGTGGGGAAGGGAGAGGAGGTAGAGCAAAGGGAGAGAGTCTGGGTGACGCCGGGGGTGGGGGGCAGCTGAGGAAAAGGGGGACTTAGTCTGGGAAGGCCTCTTGGAGGAGGTGAGCCTTCAGTAGTGCTTTGGAGGGGGGAAGTATGGTGGATTTAAGGTGGGAGGACATTCCAGGCCAGAAGGCAGCAGGAGATGCGAGCCTGGAGGGAGGGAGACCAGGGGTGGAGATGTAGATTTGGGTGTCCTCTGCCTAGAGATGATAGTTGAAACCCTGGGAGCCAATGAGTTCACCAAGGGAGTGAGAATAGATGGAGAATAGAAGGGGATCAAGAACCAACCCTCGAGGAGCTAGGAGATGGGACGGAGGAGGAGCCCAGGAAGGAGACTGAGAATGAATAACCAGAGGGATTAGAGGAGAAGAATGGCCAGAGAGATGAGAGGAGAAAAAGCTTACACAGTGTCAAGCACTGTTGGAAATGCTGGGGTAGATACAAGATAATCAGGTTGGACACAGTCCCTGTCCCACATGGGGCTCATAGTCTTAATCCCCATTTGGCAGATAAGGTAACTGAGGCCCAGAGAAGTGAAGTGACTTTTCCAAGGTCAAACATCAGACAAGTGGATTAGAACCCAAGTCCTTCTGACTCCCAGATCTGTGCTCTATCCACTAGGCCATGCTGCTTCCCTTTCCCTTTCTTCCCACCCTCTGAGCTCCCTGGACAGTCTTTTTGGTGTCACCTACTCCATTCCCACCCTTTCCTCCTTCTCTTCTCTCGTCTATATTTGTTGGGTTCAAATTCTTGAGGTACTTTGGTGGCTCACTTCTATTCTGCTTCTGCCCTTTCCTCCAGTTTCATCTGTCCTCTCCAGATAACTGTAACCTTTCGCCCCACATTAATTGCATTTTATCGCCCTTTTGCATTCTTTGCTTCCAGGCCCCTGTTGGGCCTCAGGGAAAGCAGCTGACTGTAAAATAGTAATAGTGATATTAGAATCAGAACAATCAAAACAGTGAAGACCTTTCTCAAAAATATCCATTGGTTCCTCAGTCCTTTTGGTGTATAATGAGGGTCCTAACCCTCCGTTAGTTGGTTCCCTGTTAACACGTCTAACTGTCCTGTCTAGTTGTCCTCCAATTCATAATCTACATTCTTTCCAAACAAACCTTCTAATCATTTCTTAATTAAAAATGTATTTTCTCTGACCTATTCCTTGTCCTCTTCCTCTCCCCCAACCTTCACCCCCAACCCCCGGTGTACCATCTCAGTCAGTCCGTGGTATTCATGAACACTTACTGTGTGCAAAGCATTATACTAAACACTTGGGAGAGTACAATACAGTGCAGTTGGTAGACATATTCCCTGCCCCCAGTGTTCAGTGAATTACTATTACTGATGGAGGGAAGCAGAGTGACCTAGTGGAAAAATCACAGTTCTGGAAGTCAGAGGACCTGGATTCTGATGTTTGTTCATTCATTCAGTCATATTTATTGAGGGCTTACTTTGTGCAGAGAGACCACTGTAATGAGCACTTTGGAAAGTACAATTCAAGAATAAACAGACACATTAATTGCCCCCGAAGAGCTTACAGTCTAGCAGGGGAGAGGCAGACATCAGTACAAATAAATAAATTACAGATAAGTATGTAAGTGCAATGGAGCTGGGAGGGGTGAAGAGCAAAGGGAGCAAGTCAGGGCAACTGCAGAAGGGAAGTGGGAGAAGAGGAAAGGGGAGGCTTAGTCTGGGAAGGCCTCTCGGAGGAGATGTACCTTCATGAAGCCTTTAATAATAATAATAATTATAATGTTGGTATTTGTTAAGCGCTTACCATGTGCCGAGCACTGTTCTAAGCGCTGGGGTAGATACAGGGTAATCAGGTTGTCCCATGTGAGACTCAGTCTGTAATCCTCATTTTATGAATGAGGTAACTGAGACACCGAGAATTTGTGACTTGCCCAAAGTCACACAACTGACAGTTGGCGGAGCCAGGATAGAACCCATGACCTCTGACTCCTAAGCCCAGGCTCTTTCCACTGAGCTACGCCGGCTTTGAAGGGGGGAAAGTAATTGTCTGTCGGGTTTGAGGAGGGAGGGTGTTCCAGGCCAGAGGCAGGACCTGGGTCAGGGGTCAGTGGTGAGGCAGGTGAGATTGGAAGCACAGTGAGAAGGTTACCTTGGGTAAGTCACTTGACTTCTCTGTGCCTCATTTTCCTTAACTGTAAAATGGGGTTTCACTACCTGTTCTCCCTCCTCTGACTGAGCCACCTGTGGGACAGGGACTCTGACCAACTTGAATAACCTGTGCCTATCCCAGTGCTGAAAATAGTGCTTGACACATAGGTCGTGCTTAGCAAGTACCATAAAAAGGAACTTATTGTTTAGAGCTGCCAGTCTCCCACCAGTGTCACCGGACCGTGGTAGATACAAGCTAGTCAGGTTGGACACACTCCCTTTCCCACGTAGGGCTCGGTTTTTATTCCCATTTTACCTGAAGCACAGAGAAGTAAAGTTGCTTGCCCAAGGTCACACAGAAAAAAGAGTATCTAAAAAGCCCAGCGCTTCCAAGGGCCGTTCCCTAATTAACCTTTCCGACATCCTGGGTCGGAAAAATGTGCTTCAAGACTCACACATTTATCCATCTCTGACTGATTTTATAATAATAGTTTTGACAGTTATGATTTCTCTCTGGTTTCATACTCTTAAGAATTGAATGTATATCTGCCTGTCTGATTGCCATTCCTGCTCTTGAGGTGCTCTGTGTTGTCCCTTCCCAGTATGTTTGTATCTGTGACCTTTAGACATTTGATTTTCGCCTCACCCCCAACCCTTCAGCGCTGGTGTACATATCTTTAAATGATATACATTATTTATATCAATTTATATTAATATTACCCCCTCTAGACTGTAAGCTCATTATGTCTGCTAATTCTGTTGTACTGTTTTCTCCCAAGCATGTAGTACAGTGCTTAAGCGCTTAGTACAGTGCTTTGCACCCACTGAGTACTCAATAGATATAGTTGAATGAATAAATAAATACCATTGATTGATGGTTATATTGTTGTTATGCTCTCCCAACCGCTCAGTATAGTGCCCTGCACACAGTAAGCGCTCAGTACATACGACTGGTCGATGGATTGATCGACTCTGCACCCCGTAGGGGCACTCTGGACCCCAGCTGGAACCTGACTAGCAGGCAGCCGATCGATCAGTAGTATTTATTGACCGCTCTTTGTGTACACAGAGTTTGGGGGAAATGCGGTAGAGCTAGAAGACGTCATCCACTGCTCTCAGGGAGTTTACCTTCCAGAAACAAAATCCCCGAAAGGAGGAAGAAGATCAGGAAGATGGACGGGAGGACGAGTAAGTGCTTAAATATGGGGTACGCAAGTCAACGTGTACAAGAAATGCCGCACGTGACTGTGAGTGTAGGAGGGCGGAGGTGTTGGTTGGGAAGATCTGACCTAGGGAGAAAGAAAACTAACCGGAGAAGGCCTGAGGTGGGATTTCAGAAAGAGAGAGGGCATGCTAGTGACGTGGCACAGTCCAGGTAGTGTCTGACCAGGGCTCCACACACAGTAAGCGCTCAGTAAATACCGTTGATTGATGGATTGACCTGATGATCTTGTATCTACCCAGCGCTTGGCGCACGGTAATGGTTACATCAACTCCTCCGCACGGGGTCTTGGTTCCGAAGTCCAAGGACAGAGGCTCGTCTGTTGTTCTCAGTGGGAAACAATCATCATCAGGTATTCAGTTAATACTATTTCTGATGATGATCAGCAGCAGCGTGTTGTCACGTATAAAATAGTCTGGTCGTAACTTTCAAATTGCGAACTCTCTCATGGTAAGGATCGTGACCTTTCATTAGTCAATCCATGATATTCTTGGCACGTGTTCTGAGGCCAAACATTATTTTGATGTAATATTTGTCAAGGCACGCGTGTACCCGAAGGCCCTTAATAGATAACTGGGATGGAAGAGACCTGCTAATTATACCAGAAGAATTTTTCCACTATCCCTGGGATGCGAGCTGGCCTTTCCATTCTGGAGAGGTATTCTGTGGCCTTGCTCCGGATTCAGAGCCAAATGAATGAACTGTAATAACCCAGCCATTCCGCCAAAGCACCGTGAGAGAATGAAATCTCCTGGTCAGCATCCAGGGCTTTGTAGAGCACAGCAGTTGAACGGGAAAGGAAATTGGGTGTCTAAGTCAGCGGGAGTGATTGACTGGATTAGACTGTAAACCCATCAATGGGCAGGGATTGTCTCTATCTGTTGCCCAAATTGTACATTCCAAGCGCTTAGTACAGTGCTCTGCACATAGTAAGCACTCAATAAATACTATTGAATGAATGATCCAAGGCTGCGTGAAGCAGAGCAGGGGGTATTAGGTATCTTTCATGGGACCGGTGTAATTAGTCAATCAGTGGTATTTATTGAGTGCTTACTGTGTGCAGAGCACTGTGCTGAGCACTTGGGAGAGTACAGTTCAACAGAGTTAAGAGATACCTTCCCTACTCATAAGGAGCCCACGGTCTAGAGGATCCAGGTGTTCCATCTGACCTTGGTCAAGAACATAGAGCCCATACTGAATTGCAACCTAAAGAAAGAAAAGCAAGTTTAGTGATCCTGCCAAGAGTTTAGAAGATTGCCCCGTCGCTCTGTGAGAAGTAGGTTATATTTGAAATGCCTTATTCTAAGTTCTCTTTTGTGCCTACTCCCAAAATGTTTCTGCCATTCATCCACATCCATACAGCAGAGACGCATGCATTGCCCCCTTTTTCTCCAGGTACTGTCTCTTACCGATGAAGAGCTGGGGGCGAGTCCTGGATTTGAAGGCTATTACTCGGTTTCCTGCTTCTGTACTTCTCCGTGGAAGGTGCTGGGGCTAGGTAACATTGATTCCCAAAATGGGACGGGAAATGATTTCCCAAACAGAAAAATAAAGTTAACAGCTTGCAGTCTGAAGGGCCACATTTTCAGTTCTCATTCAATAATAATAATAATAATGTTGGTATTTGTTAAGTGCTTACTATGTGCAGAGCGCTGTTCTAAGCGCTGGGGGAGATACAGGATAATCAGGTGGTCCCACGTGAGGCTCACAGTCTTAATCCCCATTTTTACAGATGAGATGATCGAGACACAGAGAAGTGAAGTGACTTGCCCACAGTCACACAGCTGACAAGTGGCAGATCCGGGATTCGAACTCATGACTTCAGACTCCCAAGCCCCGGGCTCTTTCCACTAAGCCACTCTCTCAGTTCTCTCAACAGCCGGAGGTCAGCCAATTTAGCCTAATTTATTGCATTCACATTTCCTCTGGAGGGGTTCATGCATTTCTAACAGTGATTAATAATCGATGGTATTTATCGAGCACTTTGTGTGTAAGTGCTTGGGAAAATACTGTACAACAGAGTGGGTGAACACAATCCCTGCCCCCAAGGAGCTTACAGTCTAGAGGGTGACTAATTGTTTTTGTCTGTCTGTCTCCCCCAGTTAGACTGTAAGCCCGTCAGTGGGCAGGGACTGTCTATCTGTTGCCGATTTGTATATTCCAAGCGCTTAGTACAGTGCTCTGCACATAGTAAGCGCTCAATAAATACTATTGAATGAATTAAAATAGATTAGGGGTAGGATCAGTAGTGGAGTATAAGAATATTTAAGGCAGTTCTGTGGGCCTAGTGTGAGCATCAGAGTGCATAAAGGGGATGCACAGCCAAGTACGTGGTCCAGTGCAGGAGAGGTGGGGATGGGGTTGCAAGTGATCATTGGAAGAAGCAGCATGGGCCTGGGAGTCAGAAGGATCTGAGTTCAAATCTCTGCTCTGCCACTTGTCTGCTGTGTGACCTCGGGCAGGTCACTTCTCTGCGCCTCAATTACCTTATCTGTCAAATGGAGATTAAGACTGTGAGCCCCATGTGGGACAGGGACTGTTTGGACGTGATTGCTTTGTATGTATCCCAGCACTTACTATGTGCCAGGCACTGTACTAAGTGCCTAGCAAGTACCATTGAAAGAAAAAGTGACATTTTCAAGTGGCCCTAGAGAAGTAGCGAGGCATAATGATTAGAGCACCGGCCTGGGAGTTGGAAGGACCTGGGTTCTAAATCAGGCTCCGCCACTTGTCTGCTGTGTAACCTTGGGCAAGTCATACACTTCTCTGTGCCTCAGTTATCTCATTTGTAAAAGGGGGATTAAGACTGTGAGCCCCATGTGGGGCATGGACTGTGTCCAGCCTGATTACCTTCTATCTACCCCAGTACTGAGAACGGTGCCTGAGATATAGCAAGTGCTTAACAAATACCATTAAAAAAGCGACAAATTATATGTAGTCTTTATCTATATGCTACCCTACCTTTTCACGCATCTTGTACCTGCCTTGAAAATGCTTTATGTAATTTTATGATTCCCCTTCTGTTTTAGTTTTACAAATTTTCACGTCACAGCACCCTGATTTGGAATCAGTGATTACATTCATTATATTCTGTGTTGGCTTGCAAACCAAATTGTTTTCCTCAGATAGACTTTACCGCAACAAGAATCGTGAAAAGATGGAGGCGAGGGAGGAGGGAGGCGATATAAACACACGTGGGGTGTCATGCAATACTTTTCTTCCTAGGTTTTTAAGGTCCTTCACAACCATTACTTTATTCTCACTAAAGGCATACCCCACAATGCAGCCAGATTATGCTCCCTGAAAATATGATTGTGTCACTGGGGAGGTATTCCTTAGCTATAAAAGTTATCAATTAAGATCCTTCCAAAACCCCTGGAGAAGTAACATGAAATCTCTTTAAATGGAACCTTTGTTAAAGTATTTCAGATCACAACCTCACAATATTATACGCATGAAGAGTCGAGGTATGATTATGAGTGTTTGCAGGAAGCTGCAGACGCAGAAATGTATTCTGCGGTAGTGGTTTTTCAATTTCAGGGAAGAATTTAGCCAACTTGGGTTGAATAGCGGCAGCCTTTTCTTAGAGCATTTTATAGCAGGCTGGTGTCTTCTGAACGCTAATGAACTCCTCTGCCCATCAGTGTTCAGTCACCCTTTTGTTTGTCTCCCACCATTAGATTGTGGACTCGAGGGCCTGGATTATGTGTTTTGTAACTGGTTTGTAGCTTCCAAACACTTGAGTAGGGTGCTTAACTCTCAGGAGCTCAATAAATGTTACCGGGTGATCCACTTCCTTGAGAATAAATGCAAGATTTTTAAATTCCAAGATTTTGGCTGGCAGCAGAGAAACCATAACTACTTCATCCATTTCGGCATCCTGCGATGATGCATTTGAACTGGCCAAGCTCAGTGAGGTCCTCGCTGGACAGTGATTCCTGTGAATAAGGTGCAGTTAAACTAGCCCTCCGACGGCTGCATCATCCACTTCGAAATTGCCACCTCCTTCGCTCAGTAATCCTTTTGGATGTCCGCTCAGGGGTCTTTTCGGTGATTTACAGCTGACACAACCCTTGGTCAGAATTTCTCCCAAGGTCCATTCACTGTAGGTTACTTAATTTCAGCCGAGGCGACGAGGACTTAAACGGTCTGCAGTGCCTAGGCGGAATATTGGGGGCCGTTGACTCTGCCGATCAAGGGCATTTATTGGGCACTCTCTGAGAGGTAGGAGCTTTAACGCAGTGGTCGGGAGACTTCAGGGGTATCAAGGATCTTATCAGATGGGGTAGACAAAGATTATTTACAGAGCATGGAATAGGTCATTGAACTCTATAGGTCGTTTTTCTGGACACTTGGATGTCGAGGTGACTCTACTTTAGGATTTACCTGTAACATTAAGGACACATAATCTATTTTATGGTAGTTCCGTTTTACTGTCCCAGGCGCTTAGTACAGTGACTCCTTCTGACTCCCAGGCCCGTGCTAATATTTATTAAACACTTGCTGAGGGCCACACACTGTAATAAGAGCAATATTTGCGGTATTCGTGAAGTCAGAGGACATGGCTTCTAGTCCTGGCTCTGCCATTTGTCTGCTGTGTGACCTTGGGTAAGTCACTTCACTTCTCTGTACCTCAGCTAGCTCATCTGTAAAATGGGGATTAAGACTGTGAGCCCTACGTGGGACAACCTGATAGCCGCAGCACTTAGAAAAGGGCTTGGCACATAGTAAGCGCTTACCAAATACCATCATTATTATTAGACAAAGATTATTTTCAGAACATGGGATAGGTTATTGAGCTGTATAGATTGTTTCTCTGGACAGTTGGATCTTGAGGTGGCCGTTCCTTAGAATTTACCTGTAACATTAAAGACAAATAATCTGTTTTACGATAGTTCTGCTGTACTTTCCCTATCACTTAGTACAATGTTGGTACACAGTGGAGGCTCAAAAAATACTGTTATTGGATAGGTGATGAGCTGTGAGAAATGAGGCAGTACTAGAAAGCCAGCTTTCCCCCAGATGGCTGTTGTGTCCCCTGGGCTTAGTTTTCTTGAATGTGTGACTTTTTGCAAGCATAGATATTCAATCCCTTTCAAACCTATTTTTATCCCAAATCGCCCACTATTGTTTCTATGCATTTTGAGTTTAGTCCTGCTCCGGCACTTAACAGTACCATCCAGGAAGTTCTGGGAGCAAATTTATAGGAATGATTCATGGTGGGTGGTGATCGTTTTCATTTTCCTCATCCTCATTTCACTGTCAACTGTATATTGAGCCACTCTTCTGTACTGATGTATGTAGATTATTCATGTGGAAAATGTAAAAATTCTTGCTGCCCAGGAATCTAAGGTATGAAGCCAATCCCTGATTTTTTTATTTGAGGTCTGAACCTAGGCAGAATTTCACTTTCCCTAAGTAAACCTGACTGCCAATTTTATCCCAACAAAGTGGACTTTTTATGAATAAATGTAAATTGAGCAGCCACATGGATTTCCATGGAAATGTCAACCTCTCGAAGGCAAAAATAAGGAAGCACAGTTGCCAGCCTGTTCTCGGAATGAATTAATTTTTCTTTCAGCTAATGCTCAATGGGAGTAGATTGAAAATAGCCTTCAAATATTTTTTTTTCTATTATCTGTGGATTTCACTTTCCTCCTCTTCCCACCATCCCTAGGAACATTCAGGAGTCACCAAGAGTAATATTATATTAGCTTTTCAAGGGTATTTTGTAGTTGGGGGGAATTAGCTGCAAGTAGATTATTGCATTTTCATTGTCTAGTGATGCAGATAGAAGATTGAAAGGATAGAGTGGCCTGAATGGAGAAGCATTTAAAAGGGCGGAAGCGATGCATATTTTATGGGCTAATGACCATTTTTTGACATCCATCAGGCTAAGTATTTCTTTTAGAACTTTTGAAAACATCAGAACGGGAAAGAAAGGGGAAATAGGTGAAGGTCCTTGGGCATTGTTATGTCTGTATCGTGAGATCCAGAGATAAGGCCCAGAATGTTGAGGGATGTAAACGGTTCTGTGCTGAACACATTCCAAGTGAACAGTCGAGACAGGGCTTCTGTGAAAGGCAGTTAAGCTATTTCAGACAGGACCATCCCGGTTCTCGGAAATGTGTACAGTTTTCCTCAGACTCCCCAGGAAAATTTCAGGAATCCAAGACTGACCCAGTAAAATGGGGACAAGTGACCAATTGAATTATGATAAATGTGCTTCACGGGTGCTTTATTCTAAGTGTGTGTTTCCTATCTTTAATTTAGGTCTCCCCTTTGTGTCAACAGCACATTTAGTGGCTTGAAGTATTTTTTATTGTGAAGCTACCATCATATTTTGAACAATGCCTCCAAGACCATCATCAGGTGAACTATGGGGCATCCACTTGATGCCCCCAAGAATCATAGTAGAATGTCTACTACCAAATGGAATGATAGTGACTTTAGAATGCCTCCGTGAGGCTACATTAGTAACTATTAAACATGAACTCTTTAAAGAAGCAAGAAAGTACCCCCTTCATCAACTCCTTCAAGATGAATCTTCTTACATTTTCGTAAGTGTTACCCAAGAAGCAGAAAGAGAAGAATTTTTTGATGAAACGCGACGCCTTTGTGACCTACGGCTTTTTCAACCTTTCCTCAAAGTCATTGAACCAGTGGGCAACCGAGAAGAAAAGATCCTCAATCGAGAAATTGGTAAGAGACGTTTGTAATTAGATTTCTTACCCTCCAGGAGCTTTTTCTTTATGCAGAGCGTGCAGGAGTACCCTTAAAGAGGGTCAGTAGTTCGCTTCTCAAGTCAGAATTTTTCTGAAGACGAGCATGAAGGGAGGGGTTAAAAAACAAACGGAAAATAAACGTTTATTCGGTGAAATGTGCTTATCTCTTTTGGTACGTGCCGAGTTGAAGAAAAGGTGGATTTTGTACTTTTTCAGGTTTCGCAATTGGAATGCCCGTCTGTGAATTTGACATGGTCAAGGATCCAGAAGTACAGGACTTTCGAAGAAATATTCTTAATGTTTGTAAAGAAGCTGTGGATCTTCGAGATGTTAACGCACCCCATAGTAGAGCATTGTATGTCTATCCTCCAAATGTAGAGTCGTCACCTGAACTGCCAAAGCACATATATAATAAACTAGATAAAGGTGAGAACAACATATGTGGAAGCGGGAGGCTTTTGATGCATTTAACTTGATCGTCAGAGTGAGGTTGAAGTAGCTTTGATTGTGGGGAGGCCAAATTCAGCTCTTTTTTGGAATGATCGATCTCTTCTCAGAGTACATTGATCAGAGAGTGAAAATCAATTTGTTTGCATAAACTGATAGGTTGGTTTTTTTTCAGGTTCAAACTCGGGAGAGTGGGGTGGTGCTTCCAGGGGAAGGAACTACTCGTTTAAAAACACAGTCCAAGAGGAGGGTTGGGGGAGCAGGTCACAGGGGGAAGAAACGGGAAGTGGTAGGAAGGAGCAAAAAAAAACCCATACAGAGCCGGCCGGGGAACTCACTCTACCATCTCAGCTCCAACCTTTCTTCCGTCTGGCTATCGGCCTGGAGAAGTGGTGCGGCCTAGTGGAAAGAACACGGGCCTGGAAGTCAGAAGACCTGGCTCCCCTACTTGTGTGACTTAACTTCTCTATGCCTCAGTCACCTCATCTGTAAAATGGGAATTAAGTCCTACTCTCTCCTAGTTAAACTGATGGATCACGAGTATCAATCATTTAGTCTTATTTACTGAGCGCTTACCGTGTGCAGAGCACTGTTCTAAGCGCTTGGGAGAGTACAGTATAATAAACAGATTTCCTGCCCACGAAGAGCTTACGGTCTTAAGGGGGAGTATCATCTCTCTTACACTGTGAATCCCATGTGGGACATGGACTGCATCCAACCTGATTAACCTGTGGTCAGTACAGTGCTTAGCACATAGTAAACACTTGACAAATACCATAATTACTGTTATCCCACAACCGTAGCTGTCACTGTGATTTATCACCTCCTCCCACATTCTGACTCTCACTTTCCCTGTGTATCGTTTTCCTGTAGGCTCTGCATATATCAATCACCGAGTGGCATTTATTAAGCGCTTACTACGCACAGAGCACTGTCTTGCGCACTTGGAAGAGCACAGCAGAATTAGCAGGAACGTTCCCTCCCCATAATGAGTGTACAGTCTAGAGTTAACCAGTCGAGTTTCAGTCGAGTTTAGAATCTATGTTAGAGGTGAGCACCTACTTCGCAGGAAGGTGGAGGCAGGCAGAGGTGCCCCGGGCCAAATGAGGAGTTACTCTGTGGTCCCAGAATTTAGTCAGGAAGTGGCACTGAGGTTGAGACTGGAAGCAGCTGTTCTCACCGGACAAAAATGGGGAAGCGGGTATGGAGCCCACGGGACTACACCTCCTCAGCCACCAAAATGGCCTCCTTGTCCCCTAGCAACTTGGTAGAGCCAACTCAAGACAGTGAGTAAGATACCAAGATAGTCCAACCCAAGAATATCCCTCTGAATCTTGGGTAGGTTCACATTTCCCCAAGACATTTTGGATTCCCCCAAGTACAGGGCCCTGCACGCAGTAAGCACACAGTAAATGCGATTGATTTAAAAAATTAGAATCAGTAATCATATTTTTATAGTCTTGGTTAAGCACTTACTATGTGTCAGACCCTGTTCTAAGTGCTGGGGTAGATACAAGTTAATTAGGTTGGCCACTGTCCCTGGCCCACATGGGACTCGCAAGTCCAAGTAGGAGAGAGAAGAAGAGAATGGAGGCACAGAGAAGAGTGACTTAACCAAGGTCACACTGCAAACAGTTGGCAGAGTCAGGATTAGAACCCAGGTTCTCTGGCTCCCAGGCCTGTTCTCTTCCACCGGGCCACGCTGCTTTTACTTGTAATGAGTGCAAAGTTAATATAAATGTCCAAACGTCTTAAAAATCTACACTTTTTCAGTGTCATTTCTTATTCGAGTGAATATTTGTATTCAAGAACCTATGTAAATCAAAAATTCTGTAGTTTGAACTGTTCTTTCCCCACCAGATTCTACATTTCTTGGGACAGGGATCATATCTACTAATTCTTTGGTACTCTACCAATTGCTTGTAATGACGTTCTGCATACATTAGGTGTTTAGTAAATGCCAGGCAGTATCTTAGAATTCTGCTCCAATGTTATTAAAAAAATTTAATAAATGTGGGTAGCTCACATCCCGACCAAAGTGCACAAACCTCAAATTTTATTCTTCTTATAATGACCTCCATTATTGATAGGAAATCATTTTTGTGAACAAAAAGAAAACACACTAATCCCAAACATGGAATATTTTTGAACGTTTATGCAAGTTACATTTGCAAACCTACCAGAGATCCTCATTCACTCTCACTTTGGTACAGATTAGGAAATGGAGATGCAGGATTTGTTTATGGATTCCTTTTTTTCTTTCCTTGAGTCATTTAGATGGTAAATAATTTACAGGCGTAATTGGATTACTTTGGAGACTTGTCTCTTCAAAAATAAAGTACGGATCATTACATGCCTATCTGACAGTGTTTCATGTTGTTACAGGACAAATAATAGTGGTGATTTGGGTGATAGTGTCTCCAAATAATGACAAGCAGAAATACACCTTAAAAATCAACCACGATTGTGTGCCCGAACAAGTGATAGCTGAAGCGATTAGGAAAAAAACACGAAGTATGCTGCTGTCATCTGAACAACTGAAACTCTGTGTCTTGGAATATCAGGGCAAATATATTTTAAAAGTATGTGGATGTGACGAATACTTACTCGAAAAGTATCCCCTGAGTCAATATAAGGTGAGTTATTTGTTTTGTGATGAGGATATCTATAAAAACAATTGGGAAAACTCAACTCTTAGAAAAGTTCTATTTGAAAAGGTGCTTTGTTGTTTCTTAGAATAAAGTAGCTGGAATTTAAAAAAAAAACCAACATCACTAGCAAATTTACCTAATCTCCTTTGCCCTTTAACTTCAGAGACTGAAAATGTTAAAACCACACAAACTGTGGGTGTGAGTTTAAGTGCTGTCTTTTCATTTTGCATGCGGGGATATTTAGGTGATAGATTTGTGTGCTGGGGTGGGACGGGAGGATAGGGGGTGGGGTCAGGTTTCAAAGGGCCAACATTTGGGGGTTTTTCAGAAAGACCACAAGCTCTCATCGCTTGTCCAAAATTAAGCATCGCCTCCGTGACCTCCGTGGAGTTTGGTGTCTATGGGTGTGAGAACAGTTTAGTAAATTCTTCGTGTACTACATTTTGGCATTGTTTCTAAAGGAAAAGTGTATTAAAAAAAAACCCTTTCCCCCTCCCCACTCCTCCCAATCTCTTGCAGTATATAAGAAGCTGTATAATGCTTGGTCGGATGCCCAATTTGATGTTAATGGCTAAAGAAAGCCTTTATACCCAGCTGCCATTGGATACTTTTACAATGCCATCTTATTCCAGACGCATCTCCACAGCAACACCATATATGAATGGAGAAGCTTCAGCAAAATCTCTTTGGGTCATTAACAGTGCATTACGAATAAAGATTCTGTGTGCAACCTATGTAAATGTAAATATTCGAGACATTGACAAGGTAAAGTCTAGCGCTGCTTCCTAAACCTCAGTATTTTAAGTAGGGCCAATTTTCTATTTTACATCTGCACTAAAAATGCCCTGGTTTTCAACAGCCCAGGTGTGTGTTCTACTGCTGGTAAGGAGAGTGGAAGTTCTTTATCGCATATCGAGAGATAGGGTCCCACCTCCGCATTCGACAGAGGTTAAAGTTGAAAGTGTTATTAGATGGGCGTGATGAAACTGACAGTTGATGGACCGATCTGTGGTCAAAATCTCTTTCAGTGCCATATTTTTGACTGCCCGTAGTCAAAAGCCACGGTCAATACAACGCTGCCAAAAGGTGGCAAATTTAAGAGGCCTGAATGGCAACATTTCCCCATTGACTTCAGGGGACATGATTAAGGCTTCTCATAGCCAGCTTTGCGGTGTTCCAGACAGCAAAAAAAGGGGCTTGTACTGCATTACTTGTGTGTTTTTCACGTATTTATTTGGGTGTAGTTGCAGAGAAACACAAGACGTTATATCATCTGGCATCAAAGCCCCTGCAAATTCAATATTTCAGTTCATTCTCCCAAAATTGTTAGAACTAAAAAACAGAAAAATCCCAGCCTTTGGGTTTAGTCATGGAGAAGTAGCGTCCCTAGGTATTAATAATAATATAGCATTCATGTAGCAGATTCCTTTTTAAAATAGTACAGTGCCTACACTCTAAGAAGTAACCTTACCTTCAGCACCCTCATTTCCTTGATTCATTCAAAGCCAGGTCAGTTGTCTCAAGCCTTGATGCGATTCCATCACCCCCATTTTTGTGGACGGGGAAGGAAGTAGAACTTGAATGAAAGCTTTCAAACGTGATATGGGAGAAAGTTTCGGCCAAAAGTATTTTGTATTGAGAACTGGGTATGTTAATCAAATGAGCTATTACTTCTGTACTATTTCAACCTTTAACTGTTTGCAGATTTACGTTCGAACGGGTATCTACCATGGAGGAGAACCATTATGTGACAATGTAAATACTCAGAGGGTCCCTTGTTCCAATCCCAGGTAAAACATTATATTCTCTTTCCAGGTGTCACTCGTGTACTCATTACTTTGCACAGCAATTCTAGAATCTTGAAATCTTTAGCTTTAATCAGTCGTATAAATAACTGGGTCCTTCGTGCTCGGGCAGCAACACCTTTCTGTAAGGTAACTCTTAAGGACAGCGATGTTAAGGACAGCGATGGTATTAATACCTTCTCCTCTCTTATGGATTTTGTAGAGAGTAGGATTTCTTTGCCTTGTCCCTTTAAGTTAGCCAAAGGGAGGTAAAGGAAGAGGAATCCTCCCCATAAACTTAGTGTCTTGCTGGAAGTGAAATTTATGTACTCCCTTTCCCCACTGCCCTATCCCCAATTCTGGTAAGGAGAAAGAAATTGATCAGTTAATCGATCACTCTTTGATTCTACCATCCTTCGAAGCAGTGTCACAAGCGGAGGTCTCCCTCTTCCTACCCTCTGCTCCTGCGCCTCAAACCCCATCCCTTTGCACCTTATCAAAACACTTGCCTCCTTCCTTCTTCACTCCCTGACCTCTGTCTTCAACCACACTAGCTCTCCAGTGGCTCCTTCCCCACTGCTTACAAACATGCCCATGTCTCCCCTATCCAAAAAAAAAAAAAAACCCAAAACCCTCCCTTGTCCCCACTGCACCTTCCAGTTATCACCCCATCTCCCTCTCATCTTTCCTTGCCAGACTCATCAGACAAGTTGTTTACATCTGCTGTCCCCGTTCGTCTCTTCCAAAATCTCTCCTTGACCCCCTCTAATTTGGTTTCCACCTCTTCAATTCTATGCAACCACCCTTTCTAAAGTCACTATTGACCTCTACTCCATCCTGATCCTTCTCAAACTCTCAGCTACCTCTGACTTATGAACC
Organism: Ornithorhynchus anatinus; assembly: GCF_004115215.2. Taxonomy (NCBI): domain Eukaryota; kingdom Metazoa; phylum Chordata; class Mammalia; order Monotremata; family Ornithorhynchidae; genus Ornithorhynchus; species Ornithorhynchus anatinus. Next base: position 144,278,786 of record NC_041728.1, read on the forward strand.
ATCCCCTTCTCCTGAATGTGTAATCCAACTTTGGCTTCAGTGACACTGTCCTCTCCTGGTTCTCCAGTTTCTCTGGCCACTCTTTCTCAATCTTTCTCTGGCTTCTTCTCTGTCTCCCACTTCCTAATTCTGGGGATCCTTCGAGGCTCACTTCTGGGTCCCCTTTTATTCTCCATCTGCACCCATTCCCTTGGAGAACTCGTTTGTTGCCCTGGCACTTGAAGCCATGACTAAACAGATGATTCCCAAATCTAGGCAGCGTGGTCTAGTGTATAGAACACGGGCCTGGGAGTCACAGGCACCAGGGTTCTAATTCCGGCTCCTCCACATGTCTGCAGTGTGACCTTGGGCAAAAGTTCTTTAACTTTTGTGCCGCAGTTACCTCATCTGAAAAATGGAGGTTTTACTGTGAGCCCCATGGGGAACCTGGATGGTATCCAAACTGATTAGCTTGTACCCAACCCAGTGCAGAGTATACTGCCTGACACATAGTAAACAAATACCATAAAAAAATTCTGTCTCTGTAGCCCTGACCTCTCTCCTTCGTAGTCTCAAATTTCCACTTGCCTTCAGGACATGTCTACTTGGATGTCCCTCAAATGTAACTCCTTATCATCCCACCCAGACCCTGTCCTCCCCCTGACTTTCCCGCTGCTGAACACCACCACCATTCTCCCTGTCTCCTGTGCTAACCTTGGTGGTACCCTCAACTCATCTCCCTCATTCAACCCACATATTCAGTTTGTCACCGAATCCTGTTGGTCGACCTTTCCGCCATCTCTAAAATCTGCCCTTTCCCCTCTATCCAAATTGCTACTATTTTGATCTTCAACGCACTTTTACTGCCCTTCCTTGATTGCTGCATCACCCTCCTTGCTGACATCTCTGCCTCCTGCCTCTCCCCACTCCAGTCCTTACTTCACTTTGCTGCCCAGGTCATTTTTCTAAAAATGCGTTAAGTCCTTGTCTCCCCACTCTACTGAATCCTCCAATAGGTGCCCATCCATCTGCAAAACAACTCCTTACAACAGCTTTAAGGCATCCCGTCAGCTCTCCCCCTTCTAGATGATGATGGTGACGATGACAGTATTTAAGTGCTTACTATGTGCCAAGCACTGTTCTGAGCACTGGGGTAGATACAGGTTAATCAGGTTGTTCCATGCAGGGCTAACGGTCTTCATCCCCATTTTACAGATGAGGGAACTGAGGCACAGTGAAGTGACTTGCCCAAGGTCACAGCTGACAGGTGGCAGAGCCGGGATTAGAACCCATGACCTCTGATTCCTAAGCCCAGTCTCTTTCCACTGAGCCACGCTGCTTCGCTATCTACTGCAACCCCACTCTAGTGCTAAGCCCACCTACTATACCCTTATCTCTTTTTGCCTCACCACCGACTCCTTTCCCACATCCTTCCTCCCCGGCCCAAAACTCCCTCCCAGTTCATATCTGACAGTCCACCACTCTCCCCACATTTAAAGCCCTTCTAAAATCACACCTCCTTCAAAAAGCCTTTCCTAACTAAACCTTCATTTCCCCAGTGCACTTTGATCTACCCCTTAAGCACTTGACACTCAGTGCTCTATGCAGTGCTTGACAAAGCCCCACAGGACTTTTGTAACACCCATTTCTCTCAACTGTAATTTTTTTTGAATGTGTGTGTGTGTCCCCCTCTATTCGGTGAGCTCCTTGGAGGCAGGGATTCTGTCTACCAACTCTAATTGCACTCTTCCAAATGTCTTAGAGTGTGAGACACACAGTTAAGCGCTTGGTAAATATCACTGATTGCTTGAGTGATCTAAAGTTCCTAGAATACTAGCTGAGCAGCTCACTGGCTCTCTTGGATTGAACAGAGCACCATTGGCCATGCACCCGTTTTTCATCCCACTCTTCAAAATTTTTAGACTGTGAGCCCATTGTTGGGCAGGGATCGTCTCTATCTGTTGCCAAGTGGTACATTCCAAGCGCTTAGTACAGTGCTTTGCACACAGTAAATGTTCAATAAATGCGATTGACTAAATGGCGCAGCATTGGAACCCTCAAACATGAGAAGAGCTTCCTGTGTATTTCTGCATTAAAAAATAGGAAGTTAAAACATTTTTATTTTCCTGTCATGTGAATCAGTATTTTTTTGGATGATTAAATTTCACTGTGCACATTCTCTGTAAAGCGTGATTAGATGTTAGATAATTCAGCCCCAAATCTAACTGTAAATATGTATAGTTAAACACAATTGTGCACATCTAAGAATTGTGATACAGCTTTACTACAGAGCTGATGATAGAGTTAGGCTGAAATAATATGTAGCGCTAATGGGATGACCGTCATCGTAACAATTGCTTTATCCCCTTGTTTTCAAGAGAATCATGAACGAGATGTAAAGAAAAGAGCCCCCAGTACTGACAGGAACCAGTGTTGCTATTCAAAATTCAAACTCAGTTTATATCGTCATATAAACTGGGCAGATTTTTCTCTAATAATCTCCTACCTCATAACATAGCAACCGTTCTGAGGGGAGAAATTTCCACCTCCTTCCTCTCTGTGTTGGACTGCTCGAAGGCCACTTCTTCACTTAAAAGAAATTAGTTAGTCCAACAAATGGTTCCATCAAGAGGCTGCTGAAGTGGGGACCTAATGCATTTTCTACTTTTCTCTCAGCAATTAACGTTGACAACCCTTATCTCCAATGTAATCAGAAGCGGTCCAGGAAATGTCTTAAAAGGAAGCAGTGGGGAAGAAAGAAAAGTGTATAGGAGAGAAAATAGATATTTCTGTCCTAGTAGTCTGGATAGTTTACATTATCTTTTCAATTATATCGATTGTACACCTACTTTGTGTAGGGCACTAGGGAGAATACAGTTTAATTAAGACACAGTCCCTATTCTCAAAGTTATTGGAGGAGGAAATGGAAGGGAAGTAGACCTAAATTATATGCATACAATAGGACCAGGAGACAAATTGTACATAGAATTGGTAGGTGTAAAAGTCTGGAAAACCTGAAGTAAATGGAGTACAAACATTAGTAAAATATGCATGAGTTAACAGAGACTATATACATAAATTCTGCTGTGGGTGGTGGTGGGGAGAAAAGCGCAACCATGAGTTGTTTTCTCAGGGAGGTGGATTGTGAGGATGGTTGGTTGGGGTCACATTTTACTATTTTATTGGAAGAGTTCTAGTCAGCCCAGCGTGGCTCAGTGGAAAGAGCACGGGCTTGGGAGTCAGAGATCATGGGTTTGAATCCTGGCTCTGCCACTTGTCATCTGTGTCACTCTGGGCAAGTCACTTAACTTCTCTATGACTCAGTTACCTCATCTGTCAAATGAGGATGAAGATTGGGAGCCTCTCGTGGGACAACCTGATGACCCTGTATCTACCCCAGCGCTTAGAACAGTGCTCTGCACATAGTAAGCACTTAACAAATACCAACAGTATTAAATTTACACCTTGTTAAATCAAATATGGTAGTAATAAAAACAGTTTGGGGGTTTTCTGAGCAAAAGTGACCTTTAAAGATTTAAGCTTTTGTAATTTGCTGTGCCAATAAAATAGCATTTTTCTGGTATATAGGAGTCGACCGAGAAGAGAGAAGCAGCGTAGCCTAGTGGAAAGTGGCCGGGCCTGGGAGTCAGAGGACCTGGGTTCTAATCCTGGCTCCTGCTGGGTGACTTTGTCAAGTTACTTCACTTCTCTGTTCCTCATTTACCTCTCCTGTAAAATGGAGATTAAATTTTACTCCCTCTTAACGTACACCATGAAGCCCCTGTGGGACAGAATGTGTTGAATGTGATTATCTTGGGTCTACCCCAGTGTTTAGTACAGTGCTTGGTGCATAGTAAGTGCTTAATAAGCACTATAAAGAAAAAAAAAGTCAATCGATGGTATTTGAGTGCTTGTTGTGTGCCCAGAACTGTACTAAGATCTTGGGAAAGTAAAATAAAACAGAGTTGGTAGACGCGATCCCCGCCCCGCCCCATAGTTTACTGTCTGCCCGGGAAAAGAGTCTGGTTATCTTGGCTATATTTCCTGAAGTACCTGAAAGAATCTAACAGTGTTGAGGGGGGAGAAACTAGCTCAATAATCCAAGATTGGAAATATTCTATTTTTGATTATCCTTCAATACAGAAGTTTTCAATGAAGGATGAAATCCCCTGAGCCAGTATAGCATTAGGGGATTTAACCATTTCATTTTTACATGCAACCCAGTTTCACTGAAAAGCAAAAACAGACTCTGTTCAGGAAATGGTTTGGAAGCATTTAAGAGGTAACCGTAGTAGCTCTAATAATTTCTTACCCTGAATCTTGAGTGTATGCTCGAACTATGAATATGAGGCAATTAAAAATATTCCATCCTCGCCTTCCCCTCTTCCAGCCGTCTCAACTCCCTCCAACTGGGTAAAGCATTTTAGATAGCCTCCACTCCTGTTATAAGAAAGTGAAAAATATTTTCTTTGCAATATGAACTACTATAGAGTTTCTAAAAAAAGTTAATTTCTTTTATGCTATTTGGTAAGTACTACTACTAATAATAATGTTGGTATTTGTTAAGCACTTACTTTGTGCAGAGCACTGTTCTAAGCGCTGGGGTATACAGGGTAATCAGGTTGTCCCACATGAGGCTCACAGTCTTAATCCCCATTTTACAGATGAGGTAACTGAGGCACAGAGAAGTGAAGTGACTTGCCCACAGTCACACAGCTGACAAGTGGCAGAGCCGGGATTCGAACCCATGACCTCGGACTCGCAAGCCAGTGCTCTTTTCACTGAGCCACGCTGCTTCTCTAAGTCGAGTGGAGTATTAAACGCTGGGGTAGATATAAACTGATCAAGTTGGACACAATCAATGCCCTACTTGGGACTCTTGGTGACTTACCCAAGGTCACACAGCAGCTAGGTGGTGGAGCTGGGATTAGAACCCACGACCTTCTGACTCCCAGGCCCGTGCTTTTACCACTAGGCCAAGCTGCTCTCATTAAATCTCATTTAATCTCTGATTAAACTGTATGTCCAGAAATTGTATTACTACCTGGCGCTTATAAAGGCGTAGCATGTCATCCTTTCCACTGCAAAGTGTCTCTCTCTGTCTTGTGCAGATTCTTATTGTTGGTGTGTTCATGGGTTCACCTCGGAAGTTCTTATTTTTAAGCAATGTTTGCCCATGTGAACCTACCGATAGGCACGGTGATAAAAGGAAAAGATAGTGGATATTTTATCCACTGTTAATCTAAATTCTGTAAACATTAGATCAGGTAGTTCTTATTTAACATTACACTTTTTATGACATAACTAGATTGATAAGTCAAATCATCTTGCGTATTTGCAAATATACTTCTTTCAGTTTAGTTTTACTTGCTTCTTGGTATTAGATTTGTGTAGATGTGTAATTTAAGTAGAATTCAAATTGATATAACCAAGAAAATATTTGATAAGGATATTTGTTCAGCAAATGGATTTTTAAATATTATAATATGCGTACATATAAATCATTTAAGTAACGTGATCTGTAATATCTTTATTTGTAACTTTTAGATTGGTAACAATCTCTCTGTGGGAAAATACTGAAAATTTCTTTGTTTGGTCTTTCAGTGTATTTCTGAAAAATTGTAAAAGTTGAGTTTTTTCTATCAGCCTTTTCTCTTTCATTTCTTTGGTTCAGTCTTTCATGTGGTCCACACTATTTTGAGATGAGAGAGAGACCGTGTATATGTGTTATTTCTGAATGATAGTGTACAGACTATCATTAATTTCTGACATTTAAGTGCATAGGGCGTGCCTTCCACATCACTAAGTGCCGGGGAAGGTTTCAAGAATATTGAATCAGGCACATTCCCTGTCCAATAGTGGCATGCTCACTTTTATACTGGCATGCTCCGTCTTTTAGACGGACAGAAAACAGACATATGGGGAGAGAAAGTAACAGAGTAAAATCAGGTAAATAAATCAACCCTCAGAGCTACCAAAAACGTCACAGTTCATCTGGGCTCATTTCTCCGGTCAAGGCCACCTCATCACACTCTTATAAAATTGACATGGCTGGCTTCTTCCCACTGTGCTCAGTCAGCAGCACAGTGTAGTCTAGTGGATAGAGCCCAGCTCTGGCCAAGGACCTGTGTTCTCATCCCGGCTCTGCCATGTACCTGCTGTGTGACCTTGAGCAAGTCACTTCCCTGTGCTTCAGTTCCCTCTTCTGCAGATGAGAAAGGAGATTCAGTCCCTGTTCTAGCTCCTACTTAGACCGGAAGCCTCTCGAGGGGGACTTGATGTTCGTGTATGTATCCCAGCATTTAGTACAGAGCTTGACACATAGTAGCCGCTTAACAAATACCACAGTCATCATCATTATTATAGTGATGGTATTTATTGAGCGCTTACTTTGTGTAGAACACCGAACTGAGCGCTTGGAGTTTACAAGTTCGTGAGGAGGAGAGAGGCTCTTTGAGGCCAGGGTGGACGGAGAGGGAGGGGAAGGAGTCGGCGCTTCCCGGTAGATTCTGAGTTCGTATAAGAGTAGCAAAAATCTGATACGGTTGGTGCGGTGGAAAGAATAGATCACATTTTTCTCGTTTCATTTATTAGCTCTCCGTGCGTAAATATCCCGTTATTTTTAACCACTCTCTTTAATTCCATAGATGGAATGAATGGCTGATGTATGACATGTACATTCCTGATCTTCCACGTGCTGCTCGGCTTTGCCTTTCCATTTGTTCCGTTAAAGGCAGAAAGGGTGCAAAAGAGGTAAAATCCTTATGTAAGAATGAATATTTTTTTCATTTTAAACGCCCAGTGTACCACTGACCTATATTTTAGTTACAGGATGTAGTGCGCAGCAGAACTGTAAAAATAAATTATCTATTTGTGTTTCCTGAGTTATTTGAAATGTGACCGTTTTTTTCCAGATCCCCTTAAAAATAGCCATCACCATCTCATTTGTGTGTGTAATGCCTATCTGAGGGCGATATGAACTGCTTTCTTAAGTTCCATTTAAAATACCTAATTTAAAATTGGTGGAAATAAGAACATTCGCATTGGTGCCTACAGTTGATAGTGTTGTACTTCTTGATTCTTGCATTTATTTCAAGGTATTTCTTGCTAAACTCAAGCTGTATTTGTGGGTATTCTTTTCTTCTAAGGAACACTGCCCTTTGGCTTGGGGAAATATCAATTTATTTGATTATACCGACACCCTCGTATCTGGGAAAATGGCTCTGAATCTGTGGCCAGTGCCTCATGGATTGGAAGACTTGCTCAACCCTATTGGTGTGACTGGCTCAAATCCAAATAAGGTGAACTGAGCATTTGGATATCGGCATTTTGTTACGAAAAGGAATGTATTGTTTTTCCTGTTTTCGTTGTGTTGTGTAATGAGGCCAAACCATAAGTAATTAATAGCTCATCTTTGCTTTAGGAAACTCCATGCTTAGAGCTGGAATTTGACTGGTTCAGCAGCCCTGTGAAGTTTCCAGATATGACAGTAATTGAAGAGCATGCTAATTGGACTGTATCCCGAGAACTGGGATTTAATTACTCCCATGCTGGACTGGTAAGGAACTGTAGTTTTATCTTGGCTTGAGTGAAACTGAAAACTATGGTTGAGTAAGTGGATGTGATTTCCAGTCAATCAGTCGCATTTATCGAGTGCTTCTCTGTGCAGAGCACCGTACCGAACACTTGGGGAGGGTACGGTTCATAGACAGGATCCCTGCCTTCAGAGATCTTAGTCTCGTGGGCAAGATGGATATTAAAACAAATTATCAGAAGGGGAAGCAACAGACTATAAGGATGTGTACGCGAGTGCTCTGCGGGGAGGGAAGGGTGAGTACGTATGCTCATCAGTGCTTAGGGGTGTGACTAAATGCAAGGAGAAGGTAGTAGAAAGGGAAAATGGACTGACAGGCGGATGAGAGCTTAGTCAGGGAAGACTTCCTGGAAAAGAGAGGATTTCCCTAGGGCTTTGAAGATAGGGAGAATGATAGTCTTTCATATGAGGTGGGAAGGAGTTTGAGGCGGGGGCTGTGTGAACAAGGGGTCGATGGAGAGAGATGAGATAGGCCCAGCGAGAAGATTGGTGTTAGAGGTGTTAGAGGAGAGAAGTGTGCAGTCTGGATTTTAAGGGGAAGAAGCAAGGCTAGGTGGGGAGAGAGTTTTAATGCTTTAATCAGGTGAGGAGTTGCTGTTTAATGCAGAGATGGTGGGCAACCTAAGTAGGTTTTTGAGGAAGGGGAGGGTGTGTGCTGAGCAATTTTTTTTTGTTTGTTTTTAGAAAAATGATCTGGGCAGCAGAGCGAAGTATGAACGGGAGGGGGGAGATGCTGGAGGTAGGGAGGTCTGAGAGATGGGAAGGAAGGTGGTGTTTTCAACAGGGAAGGTGCTTGGAGAGGGTTTGCATAGGAAGATGAGGAGTTGTGTTTTGGACCTTTTAAGTTGGAGGGGTTGTCGAGACATCCTGGTGGATGGTGGAGATGCCCTGAGGGCAAGAGGAATGTATGATAGAGTGAATGGGTAGGCATGGGAATTGTCCATGTAAAAATGGTAATTGAAGACATGGCAATGAATCAGATTCTCCAAGAGAGCAAGAAAAGAGAATAATAATAATAATGTTGGTATTTGTTAAGCGCTTACTATATGCAGAGCACTGTTCTAAGCGCTGGGGTAGATAGAGGGTAATCAGGTTGTCCCATGTGAGGCTCACAGTTAATCCCCATTTTACAGATGAGGCCACTGAGGCCCAGAGAAGTTAAGTGACTTGCCCACAGTCACACAGCTGACAAGTGGCAGAGCTGGGATTCGAACCCATGACCTCTGACTCCCAAGCCCCGGCTCTTTCCACTGAGCCATGCTGCTTCTCATAAGGGACTCAGTACTGAGGGACCTCCACAATTTGGGAGTTGGAGGGAGAGGTGGCGAAAGAGACCGAGAAGTCTCAGCCGGAGAGGACATTGTCAGTGAAACCAAGGTTATGTAGTGTTTCCAGGAGAAGGGGATGTCACAAGGTCATGGGTTCTAATCCCAGCTCCACCACTTGTCTGCTGTGTGACCTTGGTCAAATGACTTCCCTTCTCTGTGCCTCAGTGACCGCATCTGTAGAATGGGGATTGAGATTGTGAGTCCCTTGTGAGACAGGGACTGTGTCCAACCCGATTTGTTCATATCCACCACAGCGCTTAGTACAGTGCCTGGGACGTAGTAAGCACTTAACAAATACCACGATTATTATTATTATTAATAAATAGCAGACGACGTAGATATTTTGTACAGAAAGGCCTTCGGAGTAGGCATCGGATATGGTTAAATACACAGTTGGTGTCACTGTCAGTTGCAGGACAACTATTTTAATCCAATAAGGATGTTGGTCGTTTATCAGAAAGTCCTGAGCAGGCATGAGGAGATTAGAGGTTGGCACTTAGGAAGTGCTTAGTCAATTACACTTTTATTATTATCGTTTCTGACCGACCGGCATCCAACTTCACAAACATCTAGAGAGAGCCCATCTGAAGAGGTTTGGGGAAGAGGCAGCAGGGGAACCGGAGAGAAATCTGGCAGTGGGGAGAGCTGAGGAGAGGCTGGCAAAGCTCCCCAGAATTAAGTCTCCCCCAGCCCTTCTGCACCACCCCTCCCTGTAGCCAGCTTCCTCGAGGTGCCTTGGCAACTAACGGCCCGGTCTTAATTTTCCTTCTTATCAGTGCAAAATATTTGCAAGTAAATCTTGGGAAGTTAAATAAGATATGAAGGTCATAAACATGCAGACTTCAGTGTCTCCTCAAGGGAAAATACTGAAAGGCAGATCAAATGATAAGGTTGCCTGAGTGAAGATGGCTATACATTAGAGAAGCAGCGTGGCTCAGTGGAAAGAGCACGGGCTTGGGAGTCAGACGTCATGGGTTCGAATCCTGGCTCTGCCACTTGTCAGCTATGTGACTGTGGGCAAGTCACTTCACTTCTCTGTGCCTCAGTTACCTCATCTGTAAAATGGGGATTAAGACTGTGAACCTCATGTGGGACAATCTGATTACCCTGTATCTACCCCAGTGCTTAGAACAGTGCTCTGCACATAGTAAGCGCTTAACAAATACCAACATTATTATTATTACATTTATAAGAGAGCGTGGGCTTGGGAGTCAGAGGATGTGGGTTCTAGTCCCGACTCCGCCAGCTGTCTGCTGTGGGACCGTGGGCAGGCCACTTAACTTCTCTGTGCTTCAGTTACCTCATCTGTAAAATGGGAATTAAGACTGCAAGCCCCACGTGGGGCATCTTGATTACCTCTTGTCTGTCCCAGTGCTTAGAATCGTGCTTGGCCCGTAGTAAGCTCTTAACAAATGCCATCATTATTACATTTATGGCTTAATTAATCCAAAATTTATCTTAAATTGAGAGAAGCAGTGTGGCTTAATGGAAAGAGCCCGGGCTTGGGAGTCAGAAGTCGTGGGTTCTAATCCTGGCTTTGCCACTTCTCAGCTGTGCAACTTTGGGCAAGTCACTTCACTTCTCCGTGCCACAGTTACCTCATCTGTAAAATGGGGATTAAGACTGTGAGCCCCATGTGGGACAATCTGATAACCTTGTATTTACCCCAGGGCTTAGAACAGTGCTTGGCACATAGTAAGCGCTTAATAAATACCATCATTACTATTATTCTTATTTGTCTTGTTGATTTCCTCCTATGTCTGCACAATTTACATTCAATCCAACTGTTGATGGGATTTCACCTTAGTCTAAAGTTTGTTTTTACAGCACCTATGTATCTTTTAATTATATATTATAAATCACGTTTTTATATTTCTGTCTTTCTCCCCCTGTGGATGTGTAAGCTGTTTATGGGCAGGGAGCATTTCTGCAAATTCTCTTGTATTGTGCTCTCCCAAGCACTTAGTACAGTGCTCGGTACATAATAAGTGCTCAGTAAATATCATTGATTGACTGGTGGTAGATATGAAAATGTGAAAAGGGGACATTTATTTAACCACATCTGCTTCCTCTATTCCTCATATAATTATCTTTCTTCTGCCTTATCAGTGTTAGTCTCTTGGAAACTTGTCAGCAATAAGGGAAATGAGAGGAATGTTTCCAAATTGTCACAAATTGAGATTTTTATTTGTGTGATTATGTAAAGGATGATTCTGGGGTGTCATATTTTGCCTATGTACACAATTTGGGAATCATGAATGCCATTTTATAGATACTGTTGTGCTTTACCAAAAATGGTTATGCAACAGTTCTTTATAATCATTTGTTTAGTTTCTACCCAGTGAATAATTATATATTCAGTTTTTAATATTAGCTTTTTCCTTTGGAGGCTGATAATAGCATTGGAATATTTTAACTGAATTGGTGAGGTTTGATTTTGGACGACTAAATCTTCTTCATCAAGCTTGGCCATTATAAAAGTTATTGGATGCTTTCCTGCAAGCTCTCTGAGAAGTCATTAAACCTCAAAGAAAGAGTAAAAAACCTACTGCCTACGCCACCAATAAACACATACTCTCTTTTCTTTTCTCTGTCTCCCCCCTTTTCTCTAATAGTAGTCCTTTAGTATACACAATTATATTCCCACAGCAGATCCTTTCTCTTGTCTCTTCGATGCACTTAGCCCTACCCCCTAAAATTTAGGTACTCCTTCACCCCCCTTTACCACCCCTCTGCACTTACATATACATCCTTATTCTCCATCGTGACCTCTGTCTGAAACTTATTTTAATAACTTTCTCCCCCGTTAGACTATAAGCTCCTTGAGAGCAGGGACCATGCCTACCAACTGTACTGTACTCTCCCAAAAGCTTAGCACAATGTTCTGCACAGAGTAAACACTCAATTTCATTGATTTCAATTGATTTCATTGATTTCAATTTCATTGATTGATCCTTTTACACAACGTGCTATTTCCCTTTCACTTATCTTGTGCACTTAGAGCAGTGCTTGGCACATAGTAAGCGCTTAACAAATATCATTATTATTATAATTATTATAAAGGTGTTCTTCAGTAATAATAATAATAATGGTATTTGTTAAGCGCTTACTATGTGCCAAGCACTGTTCTAAGCCCTGGGGTAGATGCAAGGTAAGTAGGTTGTCCCACGTAGGGCTCGCGGTCTTAATCCCCATTTTACAGATGAGGTAACTGAGGCACAGAGAAGTGAAGTGACTTGCCCAAAGTCGCACAACTGACATCTAACTCTCTTCCCCTCTTCAAAGCCCTACTGAGAGCTCACCTCCGAGAGGCCTTCCCAGACTGAGCTACCCCTTTTCCCTCTGCTCCCTCTGCTCCCCCTCCACCCTCTACTCCTCCCTCTCCACCCCCCGCACTGTGCTCATTTGTATATATTTTATCGTCCTATTTATTTTGCTAATGAGGTGTACATCCTCTTGATTCTATTGTGATTATGTTGTCTTGTTTTTGTCCATCTGTCTCTCCCGATTAGACTGTGAGCCCATCATTGGGCAGGGATTGTCTCTTTCTGTTGCCGAATTGTACATTCAAAGTGCTCTGTACAGTACTCGTCACATAGTAAGTGCTCAATAAATACTATTGAATGAATGAAGTGGTGGAGCCGGGATTGGAACCCATGACCTCTGACTCTGAAGCCTGGGCTCTTTAACTGACAGTTCAGTTGTAAGAAATTGGAAGTGCTGTCTCAGCCCCATATATGGAGCTAATATGGTGTCAGGGGCAGAGATCTATCGCTGCAGGATAGCATTTTTGTGCTTATTTAAAAAATAAAGACTTGGTCCATGCTTTCTGAAGCCTAGCTAAATGAGTATTAGGGCAGTGACACTGACTTTTCCATATTTTCCAAAGACAGAGGCTCTCATTTTCTCCCCCAGTCATCACTGTAGAATGCTTCCCCTCCCTTTGGACCGCGATGGAGACAGAAATGCCTGCCAGTGTCACTGAGGCAGGGAGGGCCGGGGCAGGCCTGGGCCGAGTGAGGCACTGTTGGGATTCTGCAAAGCTGAGCTCGCGGTACTTCACATGTTCGGTTTCCTGGCACTTGGTCCCGATGTCGAGGGTGGGCTGTGGCAGATCTCAGTTTTTCAAGTAATGATGGTGACAAGGAGACTCACTTGCTAAATATTTACTGACCTATCAATGGCGTCCGCTGAACATTTACCGTGTGCAGAGCACTGTACTAAGCACACGGGAGAGAGTGCACAATATGGAGACGCAGAGTGGCTCAGTGGAAAGAGCCCGGGCTTGGGAGTCGGAGGTCATTCATTCACTCAATCATATTTATTGAGCGCTTACTATGTGCAGAGCACTGTACTAAGCGTTTGGAATAGACAATTGGGCAACAGATAGAGACAATCCCTGCCCAGCGACAGGCTCACAATCTGATAGGAGGAGACAGGTGGCAGAGCAAAACAGAACGAAACTAAAACAGGATAACATTATCAAGATAAATAGAATCAAGGGGATGTACACCTCATTAACGAAATAAATAGGGTAATAAATAATATACAAATGAGCGCAGTGCCAAGGGGAGGGGAAGGAGGGGGGAGCAGAGGAAAAGGGGGCTCAGCTGAGGGGAGGGGAAAGGGGAGGAACAGAGGGTGGAGGGGGAGCAGAGGGAAAAGGGGGATCTTAGGTCATGGGCTCTAATCCCGGCTCTGCCACTTGTCAGCTGTGTGACTTTGTTCAAGTCAGTTAACTTCTCTGGGCCTCACCTCATCTGTAAAAATGGGGATTAAGACCGTGAGCCCCACGTGGGACAACCTGATAACCTTGTATCGCTCCCAGCGCTCAGAACGGTGCTTGGCACACCGTATGCGCTTAACAAATACTATCATTATTATTATGATAGAGTTGGTAGACTGGTACCTCTCTACAAGGAACATGCAGTGTTGAGGGGGAGGCGGACATTAAAATCACTTACAGATCGATATGTTCCTAAGGGCCCCTGGAGTAGAGTGACTGGTTCCCTCATTTGTAAAATGGGGTTTGAGACTGGGAGCCCCACAGGGGAAAGAGGACTGTGTCCAACCCGATTTGCATGTTTCCACCCCAGTGCTTAGTACAGTATCTGGCACATAGTAAGCGCTTCACAAATGACATTACTATTATCAGAGTGTTTAAGGGGTACACACCCAAGGGAATAAGCAATGCAGAAGGGAGGGCTTAGACAGGGAAGCGAGGGCTTGGTCAGATTGTAATTGCCCTTGGCTAGATAAGAAGTGACTTATCTTGACCTTTCTCTAAGTTATTAAATTATTAAATTTAAAATTATTGCTCTACATTATTTACTAGTGCTAAATGAACTAATACAAAAACAGTTCTTGGTACATTACCTTTGATGCTTGGATAAAATAGCTGCACTTACTATTCCTAAAACATCTGTGTGCTCCTCCTTTCCCTCATGGAATAGAAACTAGTCCAATTCAGAATCAGAATGCAAAGGCATCAGTATCTGAAATGAAGAGTACCCCTGTTAAGTTTGATAACATACAGAATTTTGAAAGAAAAATTAAATCCATTGTTTTTGTGGGGACTGTGTAGCACAGATCATCGTGGCCTTATGGACAGAGCATTCATTCATTCAGTTGTATTTTTTGAGCGCTTACTGTGTGCAGAGCACTGTACCGAGCGCTAGGAAAGTTCGGTTCAGCAACAGAGACAATCCCTCCCCAGCAACGGTCTCACAGTCTAGAAGGGGGGAGACAGACAACAAAATGAAACAAGTAAACAGGCATCAATAGCATCAATATAAATAAATAGAATTATAGATATGTACAAATCATTAAGAAAATAGGTAATAAATACGTACATAAATACACAAGTACTGTGGGGCATGGAGGGGGTAGAGCAGAGAAGAGGGAGGGAGAAGGGCGATGGGGAGGGGAGGAGGAACAGAGGAAAAGGGAGAAGCAGCGTGGCTCAGTGACAAGAGCCCCCGCTTGGGAGTCAGAGGTCATGGGTTCTAATCCCAGCTCTGCCACTTGTCAGCTGTGTGACTGTGGGCAAGTCACTTCACTTCTCTGTGCCTCAGTTACCTCATCTGTCAAATGGGGATGAAGACTGAGCCCCACGTGGGACAACCTGATGACCCTGCATCTACCTCAGCACTTAGAACAGTGCTCTGCACATAGTAAGCGCTTAACAAATGCCAACAACAACAAAAGGGGACAGCCTGAGAAGGCTTCCTGGAGGAGGTGAGCTCTCAGTAGGGCTTCAAAAGGGGGAAGTGTGCTAGTTTCATGAGGGAGGGAGGGAGGGAGGGAGGGCATTCCAGTCCCAGATGTGGGCCAGGGGTCGATGGCAGGACAGGCGAGAACAAGCCCCAGTTAGCAGCACCAGAGGAGCGGAGCGTGCGGGCTGGGATGGAGGAGAGAAGGGAGGTGACGTAGGAGGGGGCCAGATGATGATTGAAGCCAATAGTGAGTTTTTGCTTGATACGAAGGTTGATATACATAGGCCTGGGAGTCAGAAGACCTGGATTCTAATCCTGGCCTTGCCACTTGGCGGCTCGGTGATCTCGAGCAAGTCGCTTAAAGTGTTTCTGCTTTGGTTTCCTCATCTGAAAATGGGAATTCAATGTCCTTCTCTCTTCTACATAGACTCTGAACTGTCTGCCTCAGAGTTTAGTACAGTGCATGGCGTTTAGTAAGTGCCTAACAAAAACCAGAGGTATTATCAAATAAACAGGAAGGGTCGCGGGCCCATGCTATTCAGAGAGAGTCCTGTGACTGTTAAAACCCTAGACAGAACTTTAACCATCCCCTTTCCCTATCTTACCACTGTCATGGTCACCGAGAGGAATGTGGAGAAAGGTAATGTAAGGAAGGAGGTGTCGAGCCTTTGTTCGGGTGGCGAAGTTTGGCCCCGGGACAGTTTGAACGCGTTTGCACCCCCAAAGCCTTTAGAATCCACAAAGTAGAATTTCTGTCACCTATAAAAGATGGGAGATTGGAACTCATTCCTTGTTATTACAAGTACATTTTTCTGGGTGTTAATAAATGGTAGATGGAAATAAAGATCAATCAGTGATATTGAGTTCGGTAGACTAGATTGGGGCAACATGAGCAAGCTGGCTCTATAGGAGGGAAGTGTGTGGGCTAAAAATAATAATGATGGTCATTGTTAGGCACACTTTGTGCCAGGCACTGTTCTAAGCTCTGGGGTAATAATAATGATGGAATTTGTTAAGCGCTTATTGTGTGCCAAGCACTGTTCTAAGCACTAGATACAAGGTAGTCGGATTGGACGCAGTTCCTATCCCACACAGGACTCGGTCTTAATCCCCATTTTACAGATGAGGGAACGAGGCACAGAGAAGTTAAGTAACCTGCCCAAGGTCACACAGAGGGGACAAGTGGCAGATACGGGGTTTAGAACACATACCTTCTGACTCCCAGGCCCACGCTCCGTCCATGAGGTTGGCGGTACAGGGTGCAGATGTGGCAGTTGGGAGAAAGTGGGGAAGTTCTAGAGAAGATGTGATTTCAGAAGGGCTTTGAAGATCGGGAGAGCCGTGGTCTGTCAGCTGTGAAGGGGGAAGGAGTTTCAGGCAGAGGGGAGGGCAAGGGCGGTTTGGCGGTGGAAGAGGTGAGAATGAGACACAGCGAATAGGTTAGCTTGAGAGGGACAAAGAGTGCAAGCTGGGTTTTAATGGGAGAAGAGTGAATAAGTAGGAGAGGGAACTAAACGAGTGCTTTAAAGCCAGTACAAGTTTCTTCTCCACACCACACCTCGTTCTGCTCATTCCTTTCCTCCAGACACATTGGAAGAGTCGGTGCTCGAGTCAGCTAAATGCCTAATCTAAGAGTGAAATTCAGAAAACAAAGATTTGGGGTTAAGTAGGGATTTACTCTACTGGTATTAAAAAGGAGACCTTTCTAATGGGGAAAATAATATTCTCCAGCTTTGGCGTAAAAATATTTCAAGATTGTTTTGGTTTATTGAATATAAACAAATCCAGAAATAAGTATTTCAAGGGACTGTGAAATGATGGTTTGTTTTGCAGAGTAACAGGATAGCTAGAGACAATGAGTTACGGGAAAATGACAAA
This sequence comes from Ornithorhynchus anatinus, assembly GCF_004115215.2. NCBI lineage: Eukaryota > Metazoa > Chordata > Mammalia > Monotremata > Ornithorhynchidae > Ornithorhynchus > Ornithorhynchus anatinus. Next base: position 144,295,780 of record NC_041728.1, read on the forward strand.
GAGCAGCTCCGGGCAATTTGTACAAGAGACCCACTTTCTGAAATCACTGAGCAAGAAAAGGACTTCCTTTGGAGTCACAGGTAAGCATTAATTGACAAGCTCTTTTCTAGGATCTAAAGCCTTAAAATACGTATGGATCGAGTAGTGATATATTTTACTGACAACTCTTCAGCCTTAATTTCACTAACACCTAAAAATTACAGACTAGAAGAAATCACTGCTGGGTTTCATTTTCATAGTTATCTTTCCAGAAGGTCACTTTTGGTGATTTGGATAAATTTGTCTAGCATTACGGTACTCTTCAGCAGCTGCGCTTCGCTTTTTTGCTCTACTCCTTGCCTGCTTTTGATAATCTCTTTGAGGTAAAATCAAGATGGTCAAGTTTTGCTACTTGTTGGAAGTTCTGGAAAAGATTTAAGGGAGATAAATTCTGAAACAATTAGCTGGAATGTGATCTGTTAACCAAATGTGAATTTCGTGTACCTGTGTTCTTAGTATCCCCTATTAGTAGGGATAATTTAACTTAAGCAATATGATTAGTGGATAAGACTAATGAGCCATCCAACCCATTACTCTGCCTCCAAGAGTGGCAAAAGGATACTTGGTAAAGCCTGTCTTAACCTTCTATTCTAAATTTTAGACATGTCCTCAATTTTCTCTCCTCTCTCTCTCTCTCCCTCTGTTTCTCTCTCCTCCCCCCCTTTTCTCTTTCTGAAACCTATTATGGACCATTAATCCATCCAAACCCTTCTTGACAATGCTAATATTTGGGACCTGTCCACCTTACTATGTAATAATAATAATAATAATGATGGTATTTTTTAAGTGCTTACTAAGTGCCAAGCAGCTTATCCTATGCTGTGAATGTGTTTCCTTTTATTAATTTTAAAACAGTAAATTAATGGTATTTATTGAGTACTTACTGTGTCCTCCCTTCCCCATTCCCCCTACTCCCTCCCTCTGCTCTACCCCCTTCCCCTCCCCACAGCACTTATGCATATTTGCATATATTACATTTATTACTCTATTTTATTACTGATGTGTAGGCATCTATGATTCTATTTAACTTGATGGTACTGATGCCTGACTACTTGTTTTGGGTTTTTTTGTTTTTGTCTCTCTCCCTGTTTTAGACTGTGAGCCCCTTGTTGGGCAGGAATCGTCTCTGTTGCCGAATTGTACACTCCAAGCGCTTAGTACAGTGCTGTGCATTCATTCATTCAATCGCATTTATTGAGCGCTTACTATGTGCAGAACACTGTACTAACAGCTTGGGATAATACAATACAGTACAGCAGAGTCAGTAGACATGTTCCCTGTCCACAAGGAGTTTACAGTCTATTACCTAACTTGTTGCATTCAAACTGCAATGGTGTTCCCTTACTTTGCTGTGGGATTTGATGAGCAATAATTCTACGTTAGCCCTGCCCAAACCCATCATGTTTTTGTAAACTTAATTATGTTTCCTCCCAGCCTTCATCTTTCTAGAGTGAAGAATTCTAATTTTTTCTATATTTCCTTGTGTGGGAGCTTTTCTGCCCCTCCTTTACCCTGCCCAGTCATCTTTGTTGTCTTTCTATCTTTTCCACATAAATTTTTCTTAAAATATGGCAATGTTAAATTTCAGGTTTGGGCTAACGTGATTTTATATGGTGGCAAAACTCTGCCTTGTGTTTTTGGTCCCCAGGCAGATAAGGTCCTGCTTTTGATTGACTTTTTTAACTGCTGCTGCATATTAGACTGATGGTTATTTTTAAAATAGTCACCAGTAAGACCATTCATTCAATAGTATTTATTGAGAACTTACTATGTGCAGAGCACTGTACGAAGAACTTGGAATGTACAGTTCGGCAACAGATAGAGACAATCCCTGCCCAATGACGGGCTCACAGTCTAATGATCTTTCTTTTGGGTCATGAATGATAACCCATCATCGTGTAGTTGTAATTTGCTTTTTTTGTTTTTGGTTTTTTTTTAATGGTATTAATTAAGTCAGAACTTTCCCATGCTGGGCAGCAGCAGCATGGAAGAGAGTCGAGGGCGGAGACTCGAGTTTACTGCTTGTAAGGCGGCAGCAGTAAACCACTTCCATATTTTTGCCAAAAAGCTCTATGGATTCACTCCCAGAACAATTGCAGATGGAGGTGGAGCGTTCTGGGAGAGTTGTGTCCATGGTGTCGCTATGGGTCGGAAACGACTCGGTAGCCTAAGACGAGATTAGTTAAAACACTTACTAAGTGCCTGGCACTGTTCTAAGTGCTGGGGTAGATACAAACTGAACGGGTTGAACACAGTTCCTGTCCCACATGAGACATTCACTCTTAATCCCCATTTAACAGATCAGGTAACTGATCATATTTCCTTAGGCACAGTGTTACCTTTCCCATTCACAATGTAGCTCCTCAGCTATTTTTCAGTCCACTCTTCCTGCTGTGCATTCCCTGCTTGGGTGGTAAAATGTTACCATCTCACTTTTTCAGAAGTGCTTAGTGTCAGCTGCATGCTCGGAGATTTCACTATATATCCGTCCTCCTTTCAGATCTTCTGTGAAGGTGTTAAACAAAATTGCTCCTCACTCAGTTCCCCGGAGGGCCCCACTATTTACATTTCTCCACTCCGAAAAATGACAGTTTACTCCTCCCTACATTTCTTGGCACTCCACAGCTAACTGAATCACTCCTGGAACACATCTTGTATACAGCAGTTTTCCAGTATAGTGGTCATTGGTTACGCTAGGTTATGCCCCAATACCAGGAATTTTTCCACTTTCCCTTCGAGTTTTTTCGGAACTCCTATCCTGGTGATTTATGCCCACTGAAGCAATGTGTTGTCACAATTTGATCAAATACCTCAGGCTTGTCTGATACAAAAAAATTATTGGCATATGGAGGTCTCTGTAACATTTTCCTTGGTAAAACCTGAAGTAAGGAATTAAGCCTCCTGGTTATATTTTTCGAGTTCCTCCTTTACTTCAAATGGCCCAATGTGGTCTGGGGCAAAACTTTTACCATGGGATCTGAAATGGTGATTTGTTGGGTTTTTTTTAATGGACTCAGGATTTTAATCAAGGAAATGTGTTTGGTGTGAAGGTGATGAGCTTATGATTTTATACATAATGAGCCTGCAGTTTCTTATAGAGAAGATAAATTTTGAATGAAAGGAGGGAAGCAATTTAGGATTTGGAAGTGAGAAGTGGTTTCAATGTTTAAGGGCATGCTTTTGTAATATGCACATAAATAATATTGATATTTTGGTATTTTATATTAGTGTTTGTTGTATTTCATGCTAACTCAAAATATTTTCTGCATAATAATCTTCCCATAGAATCTCTGACAGAATTTTAGAGCTAACTCCTTTGAATAACATGCAATAAATTCAAAGTCTATATTTGTTTTTTTCACACAGACATTATTGTGTGACTACCCCAGAAATCCTACCAAAACTGCTTTTGTCTGTTAAATGGAACTCTAGAGACGAAGTAGCCCAGGTAACCAACCACATGATCAAAAAATACTTAATGCAGAATCAAATGCGATTGTCCCAGGTTATTTGGTAATCTCTTTTCTGGAACAGGTTCCATATGTAAAATGTAGTTGATTTTAAAACTGGGTTTGCTGTTCGGAGTTAACTGTTGGGGATGAAAATATCTTTCTTTTTGAAAACTGATAAAATTTAGAACTTTCAAGTTTAACCACTTATGTATAACATGAGCTGCCGTCTAAATGATTTTTCAATGTAGAACCAGATAGAGATGTCCTTGCTCTCTAAGCTATTTAAATACTCATTTCTGTCTTCACCTAGATGTACTGCTTGGTAAAAGATTGGCCACCAATCAAACCCGAACAGGCAATGGAGCTTTTGGACTGTAACTATCCTGACCCGAGGGTCCGAGCCTTTGCAGTTCGTTGCCTAGAAAAGTATCTGACTGATGACAAACTCTCTCAGTACCTCATTCAATTAGTCCAGGTATGCTAATGTCTTTTGTTGACTGGAGAATTCACCCCCACTCCCCTCAAAAAAAATTTTTTTTTTAAATTATGCTTTCTTAAACTCCGTACCAAAATGTATCTGGACAAGATACTGAAACTCCTCAGTAACTGAGAGGCTCAGGGAAACAAATGAGCTCTGTTCCTAACTCATATATAAAGCAGGCATAATGAAGATGATGATGATAGTTAAAAACTGGGGTGTTTAAGTACATACTATTTGCTAAGCACTGTATGAAGCCCTGGAGTAGATATAATGTATTCTGATCCGACACAGTTCCGGGCCCATGTAGATCTTACCGTCTAAGAGGGGAGGGAGAACACGTCTGGTTTTCTGCTGCCCAAATGGGAGTCCAGATTGATCGCTAATGCATGTCAACACTGTGGTGCCTCCTAAAGCGTCTCTTTGTAGTGGACTAGCAATTTATTGAGCACCCAATTAATGAGTGTGCTGTACTAGGCGCTTGTGAAGTACGGCACAGCGAAGTGACACATTCCCTGTCCACAAATAGCTTACACTACAATAGAGGAGACAAAGAGAAAAATATGTACATCAGAGTGGTCAAAATAAATAAACTGAGCTGATGTGTCTACCCAAGTGCTAGCACTAGAGTGATCAAGTGATCAAAACTTTGACAGAGACTCAAGTTTTACTGTGTGGAAGGAAACAGTGGTAAACCACTTCCGTATCTCTACTCAGGAAACTCTATGGATACACATATCAGAACGATTTTATGACAGAAGACGGGACGTTCTGAAGAGGGTGTGTCCATGCAGTCGCCATGGGTCGGAAACGACATGACGGCATTTGAAGGAGATCTTCCCGAGTTCTAGGGCTAAAGTTGGTAAAAGGGATAAGGCGGCTCAGGGTGCTGGGAAGTGAATCAGGGAAAGCCTCTTGGAGGAGGAGCAGTCTTAAGAGGGATTTGAATTTGGGGAGAGTTGTGGTCAGGCCAGTGTGGGGAGGGACGAAGTTCCAAGTTGAGGGAACAGGCTAAGAAGGTGGATGAGACAACTGTTTCCATTCCTAAAGCATTTCTTTACGTAGTCAACAATGTGGAAAACTTGCTCTGACATGGTGGCGTTTGTTTATTACTAGGTTTTGAAATATGAGCAATATTTGGATAACTTGCTTGTGAGATTTTTACTTAAGAAGGCACTGACCAATCAAAGGATAGGACATTTTTTCTTTTGGCACTTAAAGTAAGTTGTACTTCTATTTCAAACTTATTTTGCACTTGGTTGCAAGTACTTTTCTTGTATGACCATTGTCAGTTGTGTTTTATTCAGCTTCACTTTTATTGTCCATTAGCAGTTTTACACTGTTAACAAAGAATTTTGCTTTGTCTATTTCACCGAAGAACTACTTTCTGCTAAGTAAAAGCACAAACGCCAAGATTTGAAGTTGAGATCAGGTTTTGAGTGCACTTAGAGATATGTATATGGACCCCAAGTCATTCCTGAAAGACTATGTATTTTTTATTTAGAAAAATGCCACCTGATGCTTGATTGCAGACAACACAAAGCTTTCATAAATGTGAATTGTCGTCTTTGATTATTAAGCACTCATATAAGCATTCACAAGAGGTTAAATACCAACTTCTATGGTATTTAGTAAATGCTTGTTATGGGCTGTAAGCACTCATATAAGCATTCACAGGAGGTTAAATACCAACTTCTATGGTATTTAGTAAATGCTTGTTATGGGCTAAGTCCTGTGCTAGGCCCTGAGGTAGTTGTAAATGTAATCAGAGCAGACACAAACCCGATTCCACATAGAGCTCATCTGAGAGCATATAAAAAAAATTACCACACGTGTTTTAACGTGCTACCATTATACTGTTCTTTTAGGTCTGAAATGCATAATAAAACGGTCAGCCAGAGATTTGGTTTGCTTTTGGAGTCCTATTGCCGTGCATGTGGAATGTATCTAAAACACCTGAACAGGCAGGTGGAGGCTATGGAGAAATTGATTAACCTTACGGATATTCTCAAACAGGAGAAGAAGGATGAAACTCAAAAGGTACGTTTACAATCTTCCTGAAATTAGTTAGCACATGATTTAGGCATTTATTCTTGACAGCAAACCTGAGCTAGATGGGTATTGGTATCTGTCTGTTTGAGAGGGGAAAGCGAGGACTGTCTAGATCATTGAGCCCACAGAGCAATTCTGTGGCAGAACCAACATTTAGACTTTTGGTCGCTTAGTTGTTAGCTTGAGATATATATCCAAAATGGACTTTTCTTTGAGTCGTTCACTGTCTCTTCTCACATCCTACTCTCCCTCTCTGAAAAAGCTTTCTGGGGGAATATTCAAATGATTTTAACTCTAAGCGACATATTTTCATGCAATACATTTTAACAAAGATCTCAGATGCCCATTCAGCAGGATGCCCATTCAGCAGGGAGCAACAGCATTTATGGAGCACCTCATTACTTGACTCCTGTGAGATGAGTTAAAGGGGGAAAATCTCGAGCCCAGTTTTATTAGTGAATAACTAAAGACTAGATGAAAGAAATTAACCAACAGTGATATAATGAAAGAGACACTCTAGGATTTCTGACTTGTGTACTGGCCCCCGGTTGCATGTTAGTTCTTCTACCCTTTCATCGTTGAAATGAGTAAAGAATTTAGAATAAAATGAAGACAGTAGTAGCTTTGAAAAATATTCCTTTGTATTCACTTATATTTCCAAAATTTCCATTGCTGTTATTGGTTCAAAGATGGAAGCTCTTCAGGTGAAAGCTGTTATAAAAAAAAATAAGGTGCTATTGAGTTTTGTCCTAGCTGGGCTTTTCTAAGCTAATTGCATTTTATTGAGAAGCAGTTGCAATATTTAGTTCAACAATAGTGGGATTTGATGAGTGATAGAAGCACAAGACACAAATTTCTCAACGTCTAGTGGCAGAGTAGATACAGAAATATCGACTACGCATATGTACGCAAGAGCTGAAGATGGGCGTAAATAAATGCAATAACGTAAGAGGGAGCTGGAAGTTTAATAAGAGTCAAAATGGTGACAGTCGGGGAAAGTTATTGGAGGATCTAAGGTGCTAGGAAGATGTTGAATCAGGAGGACTGGACCCTGATATAAATGTTGGGGGAAGCAAAGGGAGTTCCGGGCCCTGGAGACGTGAGCAAAGGATCAGAGTTGGATGAGACTAGAATGAACTACACCCAAGAAGCGGATAGCCGGAAGGAGCAGAGCGTGTGAGCCGGGGAGGGACGGGTGAGGAGAGCCAGTAAAGAAGCTGGAGGAAGTCTTAAAGACAGTGGTTAGGAATCTTTCTTTGATGCAGAGGGTGATGGGCAACTCTTACAAGATTTTGTGATTGATTGGGCAGCACCAGACGTCTCCAAGTGTCAATTTCTATCAGATATTTATAAGTGGAACTAAGCATTGTTAACATACTGTGGTACTAACTGTATATGTAATAATTACTAAATGAAATGTGTGTCACAGTGTGAACAGCTTTATCTTTGACATTAATGTTGGATCTGCTGTTCAGACAAACCCACATGCCCCCATCATGAAAAAAAACCTCTCTCAACACTGCTGCACCTTTCAGCCATTGCCCCAGCTTTTTCCTATCCTTCCTGACCAAACTCCTCAAACAGCTTTACACCTGTTGCCTCCCCTTCCTCTCCTCCCAAGCCCTCCCTGGCCCTTCACAAGTTATCTTCCATCTCTGTCCCGATGACCGATGACTTTCTTTTCACTAAATAGAATGCCCTGTATTCCATCCCAATCCTCCTTGACCTCTTGGCTGCCTTTGACGCTGTGGATTATCCCTTTCTGGCAGAAACCTTGGTTTCTCTGCCACCGTCCTCTGGTTTTCCCCTCCTTACTCTTTTCCTGGCTCTTCTGTGTCTGTGCCTTATATGTGAACTTTGGGTATCCCTCAAGGCTCACTTCTTGATCCCTTTGTATTCTCAATTGCATTCACTCCCCATGAAAAACCTCATCCCCTCTTTGATTTCAAGGCCCAGATCTACCTCACTGGCCTCATCCTAGGCCATGGAAGCAGCATGGCCTAGTGGGTACAGCACGAGCCTGGGAGCCTGAAGACCTGGGTTCTAATTTTGGCTCTGCCACTGGCCTGCTCTGTGACCTGGGGCAAATCACTTAACTTTTCTGTGCCTAAGATTCCTCAATTACATTGTGGGGATTCAATACCTGTTCTCCTTCCTACTTTGACTGTGAGTCCCATGTGAGGCAGGGTTTGTCTTTGGCCTGATTTTCTACCCCACCACTTAGAACAGTGCTCGATGCCTAGAAAGCATTCACCAAATACCATAAAAAACCCTATCGACTCTTGACTTCGGGACATCTGGATGTCTGACTGGATGTCCTGCCAGGACCTCAAGCTTAACATGTCCAAAACTGAATTCCTCAACTTGCCTCTAGACTGTAACCTTCTTGAGACCAGGGCTTGTGTCTACCAACTCTATTGTATTGTACTCTCCCAAGCGCTTAGAACAGTACTGCGCATATAGTGAGTTCTCAGTTGATTGATACCCTCCTTTATCCTCGTCCTCTTCCTAATTTTTCCATCCCTGTTGATAACACCACCACTATCCTCCCTGGCTCTCAAGCCTGCTGTCGTAGCACTTTCTCTGGGAAGAAGCCTTCCTGGACTAAGCCTCCATTGCCATACTTATTTTCCCTTCCACAACACCTATGCTCTTGGATCTGTACCCTTTAAACACCTGGGGCTCACAGTCTTAATCCCCCTTTTACAGATGAGGTAACTGAGGCACAGAGGAAATGAAGTGACTTGCCCAAGGTCACGCAGCAGACAAGTGGCAGAGCCGGTTTTAGAACCCAGTCCTTCCGATGCCCAGGCCCATGCTCTATCCACTAGACCATGCTGCTGCTTCCAGGAAGCCTCCATGATGAACCCCTTATAGCCCGGCCCTTCCCTTCCCCCCACCACCCCCACTGCCATTTTACCATTTCCACCTCACCAAGCCATTTGGGTACTCATTCCTCTCCCTTCCCGTAGCAGTTATGTGCATGCTTTTAAGTTCTATTGCTTTCCCCCCCTTGTAATTTATTTTATTGTCTGTACACCACCCCCCTCGATTATAAGAGCACTGAGAGAAGGGACCATGTCTACCAATTCTATCATGCTCTCCCATGCACTTAATACAGTGATCATTGAGTAAGCCCTCAGTAAATACTATTCAGCAGTCATCTATAAATAAAAGGTCCCCTTTTCTCACATCTTTTTTTTTTTATTCAAATATAACTGTTCACCAGGTGCAGATGAAGTTCCTAGTCGAACAGATGAGACGGCCCGATTTCATGGATGCTTTACAGGGCTTTATCTCTCCTCTTAACCCTGCCCATCAGTTGGGAAATCTCAGGTAGGTTTACTGAACTGGGCCTCCTGTCCAGTTAAGCATTCGTCTGAAATGTTTGCAGTTGGTGGAATACTTTGAATTTTTTTCTAACCAGACAGAAGCCCTTGAAAGGAGTAGATTCATGCAGGCCCAGACTTGAGTACCCTGTGAGGTTTCCAGCCTTTTTTGGGGTCAGGATTTATGCTGTCATAAAATAGCACTCACTTTCTAAATCACTGCCATTTCGATCCCTAAAATAACATATTTCTTGAGAATTTCAGAGGAAAGTTTGAAAATGCAGATGGCTGAAGTCTTGCTGTCTTCCTTTACCATATGCCTTAGAAAAGAATCCTGTCAACAAGGGGCAGAAATTAGTAAAGATGGTTGATGTGCAAACTGCCTCTCTCTAGGAGGTCAGTTCACTTTCCTGGTGATTATCTTTTCTTATTTTAAAGGCTCGAGGAATGTCGGATTATGTCGTCTGCAAAACGGCCACTGTGGTTAAATTGGGAGAACCCAGACATCATGTCAGAGTTGTTGTTTCAGAATAACGAGATCATCTTTAAAAATGGGGATGGTAAGGAAAAATATGAAGTGGTTTATAAACAATACCAAGAACAAACACTCTCTCAAAAACTGTTTTCAGAATGACACCAATGAACACACAAAAATGTGAACGAGTCCTTAACCCTCATAAAAAAAAAACTAAGACAGGAACATGTATTTCTGACAGGCATAACTTTGTATTGCCTGCAACTTTTGGATCCGTTTTGGTTTTCTCTGACAGTTTAATTCCGTTCAGTTTTGACAGCGATAGAAATTTTCATGGGATTTATTTATGAAAACACGTTCACACTGTGTCCCACTGGATTGTCTCGTATCTACCCCAGCGCTTAGCTCGGTACCTGGCATATAGCGCTTAATAAATACTAATTAAAAGAAAAATTTTCACATGTTGCTCATCAGGGAAGTATATCAAAACATTTTTTATTTTACACATTCTGAATTGTAGACCAATTATCCTAGGTCACGTTAATGACATGGCTATTATATTCTTGAAACGGTAAATTGTGTTTTAAAAAGATTTTCCAGGGAAAATGATGTTTTATTTATTGAATTTTGTTTAGATGACGTGGAATAATTAGTTTGATTTATGTGTTTCAGATTTACGTCAGGATATGTTAACACTTCAGATTATTCGAATTATGGAAAACATCTGGCAAAACCAGGGTCTTGACCTCCGGTAAGCAGCTATAAAAAGACTAAACAATAACGTGGCCAAGCCAGAACAGGCTTCACAGGAAATACTAAATACTGTAAATGCATCTGGGAAACTAACCTGCCAGACCAAAGTAATACTTGATTTTCAAAGATTATGTTGTGCTGGGCAATGGTTACTTAAGCCCAGCAGTATTATTTCATATGCAGGGCCTGTCTCTCTAAGATTTTCCAGGTAACCCCAGCCTAGAGGCATGAGTGGGTGGGTGGTGGAGGAGAACTCAGAGAGTACAAGCTTTTCTTTTTTCCATGCAAATTCCTTATAGTTTCTGGAATGATCTGTAACCTGTAAGGGCACAAAAAGGTTCATTTTCTCCCGACATCTCCGTAGCCATTCATGTGGCCTGGCACAGTTTCCACGGGACATCCGTCAGCCAGCCATGATTCGCGTGTTGCCATTTTACTCTCTTTGAGCAAGTCATTCATTCAATAGTATTTATTGAGCGCTTACTATGTGCAGAGCACTGTAGTAAGCGCTTGGAATGAACAAGTCGGCAACAGATAGAGACAGTCCCTGCCGTTTGATGGGCTTACAGTCTAATTGGGGGAGACAGACGGACAAGAACAATGGCAATAAATAGAGTCAAGGGGAAGAACATCTCGTAAAAACAATGGCAACTAAATAGAATCAAGGCTATGTACATTTCATTAACAAAATAAATAGGGTAGAGAGCATAAATAGGGTAGAGAGAGTAGAGAGCAATAAATTGGGAGAGAGCAGTACAACAGAGTTAATAGTCACGCTCCCCACCAAAAGATGATTCCTCATTCTAACCATTCCCTGATTAAGCCCTCTTTTCCTGAGCTCGCTCTCCCTTCTGTGACGTCTGTGTCCTTGGATCTGTGATCTTTGGACATTTGATACCAGCCCCAACCCCATAGCACTTATATCCGTATCTTTAAATTATATATTATAAATTATTTATAATAATGTCTGCCTCCCCCTTTAGATTGTAAGCTCATTATGGGCTAAGAACGTGTCTGCTAATTCTGTTGTACTGTACTCTTTTAAGGGTATTTCTTATAATGTATTTAAGTGCTTACTGTGTGCCAGGCATTGTACTAAGCGCTGGGGTAGATACATGTTAAGCACTTACTATGTGCCAGCCCCTGGAGTAGGTAGAAACAAATCAGTTTGGGCCCTGTCCATGTCCCACGTGGGGCTCACAGCTTTAATCCTCATTTTACAGATGAGGTAACTGAGGCACAGAGAAGTTAAGTGGCTTGCCCAAGATCAGACAGCAGTCTAGTGGCGGATCCAGGATTAGAACCCAAGTTCTGACTCCCAGGCCCGTGCTCTGTCCACTAGGCCGCATCTTCCAAGCTTTTAGTTGAATTCTGTGCACACACATAGTAAGCGCTCAGTACATACATTGATTCTAGCCGCCCCACCATAGCTCCTCAACAAACCCTCAGTGACAGAACTCAGACTCCTGCCATTTTTCCCCTTATCTTCAGTTACTCGGCCCAGACCCTAGGGTGAGAATACATCTCACGTCCAGCATCTAATTTCGTCTAGCTGAGCCTACCCCCGTCCCAGTGTCCTGCCTCCGCAGCGCTCTCAACCGCACCCCAACTCCTAACCGCAGAAGGAATGAGTGACTCGGCATCGCTGCCTTCAGTGCTGTTGCCTAGTGGAGAAAGCACAGGCAGTTAGCGGACCTGGGTTCTAATCCCGGCTCTGCCACTTGCTTGCTCTGTAACCTTGAACAAATAACTTCATTTCTCTGGGCCTCAGTTCCCTCAACTCTAAATTGATTGATTACGGTATTTGTTAAGCGCTTACTCTGTCAAACAGTGCTCTGAGCCCTGGGGAAGGTACAAGTTATTTAGGTTGGACTTGGGACTCAATACCTGTTCTCCTTCCTACGTAGACTGTGAGCCCCGTATGAGGCAGGGACTGTGTCTGATCTAAAAAACAGGTGCCTACCCCAGTGCTTAGGACAGCGCTTGACAGATAATAGGCACGTAACAAATACCGTTTAAAAAAAGGCCATTCCAGTTTGGGACTGGGTTTTGGACAACTTGGAGAATTTTGAGTTCCCCAATCTCCAGGTTTCTGCCTAATTTTTACGGGTAGCAATGTCCGGAAAAATCTGGGATCTTCCTGGAGACTGTGAGATGCTCAAGAGGCAGGAAAAAGGTGCAGGTGATATTAGGAAATGAAGTTTGAGTGTCAGACTGTTGGCAATATCCGTTAGGCCTGTGCCTGATATCCAGGAACCAGGAGTGGCTCAGCAGGTGCTGCTCCAAATGTCAGGGAAATAGCCACTTATGAACACATCTTTGGAATTCAAGCACTTCTATTTTAAAGTACAAGTGACAGCTTTAAACTTACAATTGCATAGTGTTTTTTTAGAAGCCTATAAAAAAACTCATTTGAAAAATTGAAATATCTAAACATCAGGGTGAACAAACTTGGAAAAACCCTTCAATTAAGTAAACAAGCAAATAAAAATCTCATTTGTCACCCTGCCTGGAATTCATTGTCTGGATTAGTTTTCTAAATCATCAGTACACATCTTCCCCATTCCTCTCCACATGGAGCAGAAACTCCTGATCTAGTTCTTATCCACTCTGTTCTCCCCCCTCTACTCCAGCACACCCCCTCATTCCTCTCAAGCTGACCTATTCACTGTACTTCACTCTCCCCTCTCCTACCAGTCAGTCGTATTCATTCATTCATTCAGTCCATTGTATTTATTGAGCATTGTATTTATTGGTCTGCACTGTACTGAAAGCTTGGAAAGTACAATTCAGCAATAAAGAGAGACAATCCCTGCCCACACCGGGCTTACACTGAAAGCTTATTCTCTGGAGAGCACTGTAGCAAACACTTGGGTATATACAGTAGAAATAGGTGTTTTCAGGCACCACCACTGACTTCTTGCTCCAACCCTTGCCTAGAACTCCCTCTCCCTTTAAATACACCTAACCATAGTTCTTTCAGTCTTTATTTATTCATATTGCCTCTGTCTCCCCCTCTAGATTGGAAGCTTGTTAGGGGCAGGGAACGTATCTGCTAATTCTGTTGTGTCGTACTCTCCCAGGCGCTTGGTACAGTGTTCTGCATATAGTGAGTGCTCAATAAATACGATTGATTTATTCAAAGTCCTTCTGAAATCTCATCTCTAGTAGTCCAAAATGATTTCTAATCTTTTCAAACTGTCACTTCAGTAATCCGTCACCAGCCGTACACTTGTGTACTCAACAACCACCCACAGTAGCACTTATGCACCCAGTTTACACACCACACTAGGTGGGAACTGAATAAATGCTATTGTTACTAGCTATTATACGTCAGCACTAATTCATTTCAATATTTCTTTAAGCAATCTGGGGGAAGAGCTTCCCCTTTTCCTATGGATTAGCATAAATAGCTCTATTTCAGCAAGAGCATTCAAAAGGACTAAGGGAAATGCAGGATGATGGCAAAAGGAAGATTAAAGTGGGGATTTCAAACAACACACACAAAGAGTGATTGCCTGATCAATCAATTAGTGATATTTATTGAACGCTTAGCCTGGGCAGAGCACCTGAGAGAGTACAGTAGAGTCAGTAGACATGGTTCCTGGCCTCGGAGTGTACGGTCTAGCAGGGGAGACAGATGGGAGAAGCAGCGTGGCTTAATGGCAAGAGCCTGGGCTTGGGAGTCAGGGGTCATAGGTTCTAATCCCAGCTCCACCACTTGTCAGCTATGTGACTTTGGGCAAGTCACTTCACTTTTCTGTGCCTCAGTTTCTTCATCTGTAAAATGGGGATTTAAGACTGTGAGCCCCAAGTGGGGCAACTTGATTACCTTGTATCCACTCCAGTGCTTAGAGCAGTGCTTGGCACATAGTAAGTGCTGTACAAATACCATCATTATTATCATTGTAAGAGTATGTGTGCCAAATTATAATGGCGGCCCCAAGTGCCTGGGTATTGTGGAAATCCTGAAGTTGCAGGTTTTTTATGGAGGGAGGGGATTGGGATAGGGAGAGGAGAGATTAATCAGTCAAGCACTGTCCTGAGCATTTGGGAGACTACAGTGCAACAGAGTTGATAGACATATTCCCTGCCAACAAGGAGCTTGCAGTCTAGAGATTAATCAGAGAAGCTTCTCACCAGGTACGTGGGGCCAGGCCCGCCTACTACATGGCCACCGTTCCTCTAGGGCTTAACGGCAGCTGTGGAAGAGGCTTACAACTGAAACAACCTTAAGTTAGATGTCCCGAGCCTCTTTTACCACAGCTGCCGTTTAGGCAGAGAGAGAGAAAAATGTCACCACACGCCTGTCGCAGAGCAGAATCTGAGCTCCTCCCGGCAGGGTCGGAAGTACGGAAGGCCTGCAGACGGAAAGAGCAAAGTGCAGCAAACACTGAGCAGAGTTCGGCTTCTGGGAACTCACCGGATCGAACGCTGCGCCCGAGATGGGGGTGACTTGCCCTTGACAGTGGGGACAAACCCTTCCCAGACTACTCCATTGACCTGTAGGAATATAGGCAGCCAGTTCGCGTGCTTCCGGGAACGTGCAGCTGGACACCCCTTTCCTTCCCTGTTATTCCTTTCCCAGCTTTCAACAAAAACCTGACTTGGTTGAAAAGCACACTGCTCTATCCAAGAGATCCTTGTGCCCCTGAATGTCTAACAGTATCCAAGTTTTGTCCTTCCAATTCTCTCTCAACTACTTCAGTGTCGTGTCTCCCCACTAGAAAAGCTCCTTGAGAGCAGCAGTTATGTCTGATAGTAATAATTGTGGTATTTGTTACATGCTTACTATGTGCCAAGCACTGGGGTAGATACAAGTAAGCAGGTCAGACAGAGCCCCTCTCTCACTTGGGCTCACAGCCTTAGGGGGAGGGAGAATGGGTATTTAATCCCCATTTAAAGGAAAATGAGGCACAGAATATTAAATGACTTGCCCAGAGTCGCACAGCAGGTGGGTGGTGGAACGAGGATTTGAATCCAGGTCTTTGGACTCCCATAACTGTATTCTTTCCTCTAAGCAGTACCCTTTAAACTTCTTAGTTCAGTGCTCTGCACACAGTAGGGGCTCGGAATAGGGTGGATTGATTGAATCGTTAAGTAGCTAGTTTAGAGATGAGATTTTGAGATGAGATTAAGGGACAGTTAAAGGAGCAAAGTGTTCTCGCTTGGTTATAGCGGGAGCCGAGAGAGTCCATGAGTGCCTTAAAGCCAACAGTGCAGAGTTGCTGTTTGAGGTGGAGTTGGACGGGCAACCAGTAGAGGTTTCTGGGAAGTGGGAAGATGTGTGCAGAACACGATTTTTAGAAAAATGATCTGGGCAGCAGAATGAGTTAGGGAGGTGTGGGGAGAAACTGGAGGCAGGAAAGTGAGTGAGGAGACTGATGCAGCAGTCAAGGCAGAATCTTAGGGGTTGAACCAGTACAGTGGTAGGGTGGGGGGAAAGGATTCATATCCCGGAGCGAATTTGAATTATTTTTTTCCCTTTCCTATTTGACTTGGCTAACTATCAATCAATTGTCTTTACTGAGCGCTTACTCTACTAAGTGCTTGGGATACTACACTGTAATAGAGTCGGTAGACACGTTACCCATCCACAGCAACCAACTGGAGAGTTTGAGCAGATAGCGCAGCCTAAACCTGTTGGCCACCAAACTGCTGCCTGCAAGCCTTGGGTGTCCCTTTGCTCCAGTGGAGCTCATGGGGCAGGGGCCACCATTAGTCAATCATTTATTGAGCGCTTGCTCCTTGCAGAGCACTGTACTAAGCGCTATCTAGGATTATGGAACTTTGGACTTCATTTGTGGCTCATAATGGGACATTTTGGCTTCTTTACAAAACAGAAAAAATACCAAGATCGTCCCTCAGTGGACTTAGCAGATAGTACATGGTGTTCTCGGGGATTTTTCTTGGTATATTTCTGTGGTTTTAACTCGATCCAATTAAAATTACTGCCACTGGTGGTCTTCATTGGAGAAGGGTTACTAAATAAAATGGTGGTGTATTTTTTAAGGGTTTTGATTTATAAATTGAGAATGTTGCCTTTTTTTAATCCACCGGTTTGATTGTAAGCTCCTTGTCCCGCTCTTTCGAAGCCTCTTTGCAAGACCCTACTCTGATCATCATCTAATGGTTTGAATGTTTCATAAGCCCACTGCTTTTCTTCTTTTTCAGGATGTTACCTTATGGATGTCTTTCGATTGGAGACTGTGTGGGGCTTATCGAGGTGGTGAGAAATTCCCATACAATTATGCAAATTCAGTGTAAAGGAGGCCTTAAAGGTGCATTGCAGTTCAATAGCCATACGTTGCATCAGTGGCTCAAAGACAAGAACAAAGGAGAAATGTGAGTATACGATAGTTTGTTTCCTCATGAAATAAGAAATGTGTTTTGGTTGCCATTACTCAGCCTTTGACTTGGTTTTATGAGAAGTGATCTCGATCCTTTATCTCAATTACTAATGAAAAGCGTGGCAGTTATTATTTCCGTTGAACTTAATATGTAAAGTACTATAAAAATCAGTCTTGTTTTAATGTTTTAAAAATACAGTGGGATTTAAACTGTTGTTACATATTTATCTCTATGAGTTCTTGGAAAACAGCTTGGCTCAGTGGAAAGGGCCCGGGCTTGGGAGTCAGAGGTCGTGGGTTCTAATTCCAACTCCGCCACTTGTCAGCTCTGTGACTTTGGGCGGGTCACTCAACTTCTCTGTGCCTCAGTTACCTCATCTGTAAAATGGGGGTCAAGACTGTGAGCCCCCAGTGGGACAACCGGATAACGTTGTGTCTACCCCAGGGCTTAGAACAATGCATGGCACATAGTAAGCGCTTATCAAATGCCTCATTATTATTATTATTACCTTATATCCACCCCAGCGCTTAGTATAGTGCTTGGCACATAGTAACGCTTAACAAACGCTTAACAAATACTATCATTATTATTATTTATGACCATTTCAGCTGATATGGTTTCCTCTAAGAGGACTGCCATGCTGTTTTTAGTCCTCCATGCCCAGGGCTGTAAGCTTCCTTGTATTTGAAATAGAGCCATTCATCTTTGAATGGTTGATGTCAAAAGAATTAGAAGAGGCCATTTGTTTGGCATAAATTCATGATTTTCAGCCGTTTAAGAAATAGAAAGCTCTTTTCAATATCGTTGTGAATCTCCTACGTACCTGAGTACTTTCAAAAGATCTGGTTGTCCAAGCACATTTTATTTTTCAATTGTTTTGATGTCCAAATGGTAAGCAGATTAGAGAAGCAGCATGGCTTAGTGGAAAGAGCCCGGCTTGGGAGTCAGGTTGTGGGTTCTAATCCCGGCTCCGCCACTTGTCAGCTCTGTGACTTTGGGCAAGTCACTTAACGCTTCCGTACCTCAGTTCCTTCATCTGTAAAATGGGGATTAAAGTGGCGAGCCCCATGTGGGACAACCTGATTACCTTGGATCTACCCCAAGCACTAGGAGAACAGTGTTTGGTGCACAGTAAATGCTTAACAAGTACCATTATTATTATTAGAATCCTAGAGTTCCTAGACTGTAGTAGTAAGAGAAGCAGCATGGCTCAGTAGAAAGAGCATGGGCTGGGGAGTCAGAGATTATGGGTTCAAATCCCAGCTCTGCCCCTTGTCAGCTGTGTGACTCTGGGCAAGTCACTTCACTTCTCTGTGCCTCAGTTACCTCATCTGTAAAGTGGGGATTAAGACTGTGAGCCCCATGTGGGACAACCTGATCACCTTGTTTCCTCCCCACCGCTTAGAACAGTGCTTTGCACATAGTAAGCGCTTAACAAATACCAACATTATTATTAAGTGGTAGCCACAGTGGTGGTGATGTTAGTCGTAGTAATAACAAAAGAGTACAAAACAGGCAAGCCCACAAGAAGCTCGCGTTGAAACCAGAGAAGGGCATCAGAGCATTTCCAAACAGGGTAATCAGAATAAACCAGTGAATGCACAATTGAATAAATGCATAAATAATGAATAATAAAGTTCTGAGAGAGAAATAAACCCATAAATGCTGTAGATGGCCTATTCAGGTATTCGTTTGGCTTTTTGTAGGTATGATGCTGCCATTGATTTATTTACACGCTCCTGTGCTGGTTATTGTGTTGCTACCTTCATCCTGGGAATTGGGGATCGCCACAATAGTAACATCATGGTAAAAGATGATGGACAAGTGAGAAACGATTTTTTTTGAAATTTGGGGCCTAAATTAACCCTTCATAAATCGGATCATGAATGTAACAACTTCCTTCTCTTTAAAGCTGTTTCATATAGATTTTGGACACTTCTTGGATCACAAAAAGAAAAAGTTTGGTTACAAACGGGAGCGAGTGCCATTTGTCTTGACACAAGACTTCTTAATAGTGATTAGTAAAGGTGCCCAAGAATGCACTAAAACAAGAGAATTTGAGAGGTAAGAGTATTTCAGCATACGAGTAGGAGAAAACATACCACCGCAGTAAGAAAATACTCAAGTGTTAGGTATAATGCGTATTTTTCATGTAAACACAATAGATTCATTGCTCTCAACTATTTTTCTAATCTTTGTAAGCTTGCAGTGATCGTAAAAGTTTTCATCTGATTCAAAGCAGGTGTAACCGTAAAAACTAAATTTTGCGTTCTGTTACTGAAAAATCTAAAAATAAATTTATGAAGTGCCCCACCCAAAAAAGAAACTCTTATTTGAACTTTACCACGTATTAAATTTATTGTGTTTACTCTTAGGCAGCATGTATGGTAATAGCCATTTAAAAAATATATATGTCTTTACTGGAAAAACAACGGGTAATTGATGAGAACAAAGCACACCGTAATCTCTAAGAATAAGATTATAAATCAATCAGTTGTGTCGACTGTGATGTAGTCATCCCATTTCCCACTCAATATAACTGATTGTAGCTATTTAATATTAAGCATGAAGCATACTATTTAAATCACAAAGTTAAGCAGATTTAATGATAGCATGTGATAATTCCTTAGACATGTTTCTGCAGATATCGTATTTTTCTTAGTTTTCCTTTTCCTGAATAGGTGGGTCTGCTGTTAGACCACCTGAGTGAATAGTATTCAATCTGTGGATTACATACATGTGACTTTTAATGAACTAAAGGATGCCCGTGCTGGCAGTATATACCCTCAACACATTTTGCTTCATTTTACTTTTGAGAGTAGGGGTTTTGTTTCAGAAGCTTTGTGATAGGGGATCATTTTGGTTTCGGCTGTGGGGAGACTGCGATTTTTAAAATACTCAGTTAATTTAAGCTTTCAGCTATATCTTCACATGCAAGACATCTGCTTGGCAAGTACTTCTCTGGTAATTGCAAGCCTTTCCCTCATGCAAATGAGAAGCAGCCTGGCCTGGTGGATAAAGCGTCAGAGGGACCTCGGTTCTCCTCCCTGCTCCGCCACTTGTCTGGGCCTCAGTTACCTCATCTGTAAAACGGGGATTGAGACTGTAAACCCCATGTGGGAAATGGACTATATCCAACCCGATTGCTTGCATCTACCCCCAGCTCTTAGTACAGTGCCTGGCACATAGCGCTTAACAAATACCATAAAAAGGAGTAAATAGACCTGTCGGGCTATTTGTGGTGATATTACTTTTTGGCCTTCACAAATGAACCAATGGAAAAGCAGACACTCAACTCCGCAGCTACCTGTTGGCTTACATGGCAGTGTTAAAGTTGTCTGGTGTCCTATCAAGGTACCAGGCTTCATTGTCAATCCACAGATGAACAATATCCAGAGATTCACTGTGATGTAGAAGCTTTACATTGAAGGGACACAGAGAGTGACCTAGGGATAGATCTCAGGTGGGCAGTTAAAACTTGAAACTCCATACTTTGATGTTGCATGTTCTCTCAGTACTCACCAAAGGCATGTGGGAAAGCGGAAAGTAGTTCTTTGTATTGGTCATATAGAAACAATTTAACTGAGGTACATTCATTCACTCAGTCAGATTTCAGCATCCCAAAGTTTGGTTGGAGTTTCTTTCATGAGGATCCAACTCTTTTTCCTCCACAGGTTTCAGGAGATGTGTTACAAGGCTTACCTAGCTATTCGTCAACATGCCAATCTCTTCATAAATCTGTTCTCTATGATGCTCGGCTCTGGAATGCCAGAACTACAGTCCTTCGATGACATTGCCTATATTCGGAAAACCTTGGCCTTGGATAAAACAGAGCAGGAGGCTCTGGAGTATTTCATGAAGCAAATGAATGATGCACACCATGGAGGCTGGACAACAAAAATGGACTGGATCTTCCACACAATTAAGCAACATGCTTTGAACTGAAGTGGCCGCGGAGAAACTGATAGCCCAATACCTTGGTCATACGTGGCGCCGTTAATGACTGTCAGCTGTCAGCAGGCAAAAGACTGGTTGCATAGGAATTGCACAAACCGTGAACAGCATTAGCATTTACAGCAAGAGCAGAAATAAAGTATACAATTTAAGTGATGTAAACAACAAACAGGGTTTAATAGCACTAAAATAGTACATTTCAAAATTAAGCTTTACTTAAAAATGCGCAATTTCATGTTATGCCTTAAGCCCCAAAAGGTAAACTTTGAAGATTGTTTGTATCCTTTTTAAAAAAAAAAAAAAACAAAAAACAAAATATATAGAAATGGATGAAGATAAGGAAAAAGAATCACGTTCTCTTATTTTGCAAGTGTTGTTTGTTTTGAAATGGACAAGCAACAAAAAGTCTATCACTACAATTAGGTATAAGTGAAATCTGAAAGCGATTTGGCATTGCAAAAAATGGAAAATCTAGGACCTATTTTCATTACTATTCAGTTATTCTGAAACGTTTTGACTCCCAGTTCTAAAGAAGAGAAATGCTCTTGGGGTGGGAAGGAATCTTAAAAAAATTCACCTGAGGATTTTTTTCTTTTCAATAAATCAAACCTTTCTATGACTTGGAATCTTATCTGCACAGTTTGGGGAGCAGTGAAAACATGAAACCAATTACGGAGCTTCTTCCTGGGCTATGGGCAACATTTAGAGGGATCAGAATGTTAATTCTAGACCTCCCCACGGAAAAATCGCAACAAATGAGGAACGAGGAGGATTTGGACCCGTACAGTGCAGAGTTCACCTTAAGTTTCATTTTTTTTTTCCATTTGCAATTAAATGGAATACATTTTTCATGCATGTTTTTGGAAATATCAAAGTGAGTATTAAAGTTATTCAAAAAGTATTTTTTGAGAAAAAGGTATTTATACTATAGAAGCTTATTAATATATACCCATTATTCCACAGTCTCTCCCATATTCACACATTTATTTTGCATCCAAATTTTTTGTCAGCCTCTATAGGGACACTGAGGTTGGCCACTTTTTCTTCCTCCTCTTTCAGAGATGTTTGGACAATATCCTCTGGCATGTCAGTGGATAGGATATAATTAGTAGAGCGATGTTATTGGTACCCCATTCTTGGGGCTCCTCTCCCCTTTGTGGCCCAATCTCATTAAATCAATTTACCAGATGGACATTGTTTGGATTCTCTTCCTGATCACTTTGGTCCTCTAATGGGTTATAAATTAATTGCACACAGCAGAGAAATCAAAATGTAAGTTTAATGTAAACTCAGTATCCATGTCTATATCTATATAAACACAGATATGTAGATATAGAAAGAGAAGCTGATATGGAATTTAAACATATATATATATATGTACATGTGTATATGTATATATACACTAAAGGCAACGTGGGCATGGTCATGACTGTCCACAATTATTGTAAACACATTTAAATGCAATCCAGATGAAATGTGGTGTCAGTTTTTAAAAATTGAATTCTACATTCATCTGGGAAAGTAGCCTCACCTGGAATTTTGAGGTTCTTCACCTGAGAGTTTTCACTTGAGAGCTCAGTATTTGGAAGAAATGCCTGGTGCCTGGGCAGCTTCTCACACTCTAGTGGAGCTTAAGAGGCAGAAAGTGCCATACTGGGGTTATGCTGACAATTTCCTAAAGGAAGAGTTTGGACTATCATATTTTTTTTTTGAAACTGTACACTGTGTAGTTTTTAATTGGTTAAAAGGTTTGAATCAGAGAATGTGAATATTCAAAATGCTGTAAAATTGAAAAGACTTGAGTCAATCATTGGTCGTTATTGAGCACCTACTATGTGCAGAGCACTGTTCTAAGCACTTGGGAGAGTGAAATAGGGTGAAATATTACCAAGACTTTTTTTCTCTTTGAACATTTTAAAACATTTGGTGATAAGTGCCCTCTGGTGTGGTGTTGAAGGTTTAGATACTTTACTGAAGTGTGTCAATAATACTGTTTTTACGGACAACTGCCAAGAAAAATCAGTTTGTAAAGTTTGAGTCATTTTCCTTTTTTCTCCCGTGTACCTTGGAGGATCTCAACAGGTTTCAAACCTCTTGCTTTACTAAAAAGTTTGCTTAGCCCTGCTTAAATTTGGATGTATTCACCACTAACATGCTTCCGTACTCCACTTGTGGAAAACATAATCACCATTTTGCATCTTTATTAATCTACAGCTGGCATACTATCTAACTTTTTCTAAGAGATTGTAGGAAAATTATGTTAAATGGAACATCTGAAACACTGTTGATAATAACTAAAGATTAAACAGAAAACTGTGTTTTACCCCAGATCAACAGCAGTGTGGAAATCACTAAAGTGTAGTCTTTATAATTTCCTAGCATAAAAACTAAACTAGGTCCATTCCCTGCATCAGTGTAGATCACTCTTTAGATCCAAATTAAAATTAATAATCTACATAGTTTATAACTCCCAGATTTTCCTGCACGCCTTATTCTGTTTAACACAGCTAAAGTAGCTTAGAGAATGTTCTGTATAGGAGGGAAGTAATTAAAAACAGACCAAAAACAAGATGTTTTAAAAATGGGAAAGCAGAAGAGAAGCGAGGCAGTGTTAGATGAAGGTTAGGAAAGGAGTCTGAGGCATCGGCAGGACAAAGTAAAACAGGAATTTGTAGTTCTGAATCGTTGGAATCCATTTTTAAATCTGACCACAGGCACTCTTCTACAACTTCTACCATAACAAAATAAAAACAAACCATCCGACAAAAAGAAATGTTCAAAACTCTGATTGGAGGTGGGGCAGAGGTTAGGTAATGGATTTTTTGCAGTTTGAATGTGTTGATCCATTAATTGTTGGGAATTTGTTTATAGTACCATTCTGTACTAATAGCGTAGAGAATAATCCTTGTCAAAGCACGATACTGTATTATTTGAAATTTCACTGGCTCAGTCCAGTGTTTCCAGTTTCTAAAAATCTGATCTGAAATAGTAATCGAAAAGTCCGATTTTTAAAGAATTTAGAAGCTTGCTCACTAAAATGCAGTGGGTCATCTTTTAATGTATTATCTCCCTAAGCTACAAATAAGCGTTCACCTTTCAGATTTTGAGGCTTGCATATGTAATTGAATGATAGATCGTGATAAAGAATGTACTTAAAGGATTGGGTTTCTTTTTTCTCTTTTTCTATTTCATAAGAACTGTGGATTTCACTTGACATTTTACCTGGGAGATGAAATTTCTTTTGACTCTCAGTATCCTCTGTAAAACTGAGCGTAATCAAATTTGAGGTATTTCCTCCTCAGTTGACTGGTATGTTTACTAAGGGACCTGATGAATATATAATGAATTGTAAAATATTTTGATGTATTTTTTTTGAACTGTGAAATTGATTATTGGTCTTTTTGACAAAAACAGGCTGCTGATAAAATATTTTTGTGTAAAGTGTACTCCTTCCTTTCCAAAACAGGAATTTGATACATTGATTAGAGAGTATAGACACTCTGCTTTTTTTTTTTTTTGGAGTGGCTCTCATAGGTAAAACACAGTCCATCTGTATAATCTTTTTTAATCAAAATTTTAAGTGATCTGGTATCTTTTAAAGGCCCTGCCTAATTTGAGAGCATCCTACAAACTTCACAGCATGTAGGTGATTTTAGACAGGATTGCCTTAACTGCTTGTTTTCACATCTCAGTATTTTTCTAAGTCATTTTTAATTCCAGATGTCAATAGCTCATGCTTGCTAACTCTTTGCAGTAGTTTCCTTTGCTTTATTTTATAACCTGCATGTTAATGTTTGCTCAGAGCAATTATTGTAATTTCACTTCTGTTTTCATGTCTGCACAGGCTGCAGACTTGGGCTGGACCCATTGAAAGGACAAGTCCATTCAAAATGCTTATATAATCATGATGACTGAGGCATCTCTGAAATACTACAATTGACAGAAATTAGTGCAGGGTTAGCAAATTATGCACTAGTATTACTCCTTCAGTTTAAAACCTGCTGTCACATTTCAAGGTTTTTTTAGGTGAATGAAGAATCACACTTTTTATAAAAGTGCACAAATCCGATAACACGGAAGGTCAGTAGAGTACATTTTCCGTTTGAGTAGCGAGAATTCATCCTTTAATAATAATAATGATGATGAGGGTATTTGTTAAGTGCTTACTATGTGCCAAGCACTGTTGTAATAACTGGGGTAGATACAAGGTAATCAGGTTGTCCCACTTCAGGCTCTCAGTCTTAATCCTCCTTTTCCGGATGAAGGAACTGAGGCACAGAGAAGTTAAGTGACTTGCCCAAAGTCACACAGCTGACAAGTGGTGGAAGTGGGATTAGAGCCCACGACCTCTGACTCCCAAGCCCGTGCTTTTTCCACTAAGCCACGCTCCTAATTTAAGTAAATGGGCTCGTATAATTCTGTATATCTGATTTGCACACTGCCTCCCCCAGTCTTTTAGGATTACAGATTTACAGATTTAATTCCATGTTTAGTTTACTGCTTTTAGAATCCATTCTCTGTGCATACTCTACCATGCTGCCTCCATGGGGTTTGTGAAATATAAAAATTTACTGTTGATGGGTCCCCAAAAGCCAATTGAGTATGACTTTCATTCTTAAAGTATGTGCACAAAAATAAGCAATATTCTTTTGTTAAAAACTAAATCCTTAAACCCGGCATAATTTGAATCACCAGCTATATTTGATTGAAAGCTTTCCTATGGTTGGGCAAGAAGGAGAAAATGCCGCAATGTATAAATTGAAAATTCATCATAAAATTAGAAATGTTTTGCAGAGCAAACATAGATTGCCCACACTTTTCAATTCCAGGTGGTTATTTTTTAGGATTTAGGTGGCATAAAGTTTGCCTTTACTGTCACTGATTTTAAAAATCCAATATTATAGTTTTATTGGTTCCAAAAACTAGGAATGTGAATCTCCTACTGTGAAATTTTGGCCTACTTTGCTCTTTGATAGTAACTTCAAAGCTCTTGAAGCATGATTTATGGCCTCTGTCAGGAAGCAAATTAAACTGATGACAATTATTTATCATAGAGTTCCTTTGAGGGAGATGTCTATTCTAGGGTTAGGTTTCCCACAGGTTGAATCCATTCTGACTTTCTGCAGTGCTACTTGAAGTTTTGTGGGGGTTTTTTCAGATTATTTAATCCTTACGTGCAAATTAGCAGGATCCTAAAGGCCCAGCGCTTGAACGAAGTAAAACCAAATTTAAAATCAGCCTAACGAGCAAATTTTATAAAGGGGAGGGGGAAAAAAAAGACAGCGCAGCAGCTCAGTAATGCTAGATTCCATCAGGCATCTGATACCTACAGGTGGGTCACCGCTGTCTTTCATCGGTAAGTGTGAGGAGAGCTAGGGAGATCTTACATGTTATCTGTATTTCACCGATTACTAAGATGAATCAGTTTCAATTGGAGTGTCCCACGCAGCCCTGCTGGTCTAGATTTTTTCATTTATCCTGTGTTTGCAAAGGGCAAGGAGTTTTTACCCTTTCCAACAAGGGTCATTCTACCGGCCTCATCGTTCTGTATTTTCTCATAATAGTTAAAGCAGTCAGAGGTAAGTAAGATTAAGGGTAAATTTCCAGGATATGATTGCTCTGTTTATTCACTAAGAGGTGGCCCTGTGCCATAAATGATTTTTTTTTTCAGATTTCATTTCTGATCTTTTGTTCAGGGAAGCTGTGAGGAGCTCTTGATCATGCTCTAAATTATATCATTGTTCAGCTCTGAATGTCTAAAGCCTGAATCACTGAATCACAGCTACTCACAGGTAGAGCGGTTTGGGTTGACAAGAGCCAGAAGGCTATATATCTAATTCACACCGAAATCCTATTCTAACCTCGAGAGAATACTTATATCCCAAATAAATTCAGTAGAGACAATGAGCCAACTTCTGAGACAATTAGCAAACTTATTGCCATATATCAATCGACCATTCTGTAGGCTAAAGTCTTGTGATATAGTGTGCATTATTATACTTTCGGCTTTCAAGATTAATATGATTTTATTTTTAATGGGCCAAAGAGTATTTTAAAACACAGCAAGATGCATGTGTTGTTGTATTGAGAGTAGGATATTCCAGAATCATTAAATTAAACCGCATCTTTTCTCAACCTTTTAATTCTTGAAAAGCAGAAAAATTTGACCTATGACTACACCTGCTGTAGTTTGTGTTCATCGGAAATTTAATGTCTGCCTTTTTTTTTTGTAGCACATCATGTTGCTTATTAAAAAAGAAAAGAAAGATTACTTTGTGCTTTTTTGTCCACCCATGTCTGTTTAAAAGATACACTAAAATAAGGTGGTTCTTAAAGAGTGTGAGTTGAACTGGAGTTGCTTTTTCTCTAAGGCAGCTAAGGGCCAAGCCACCTTATCCACCGTGGATTCCTGGAGAATTTAGCCATTCAAACCTCAAATGCTTAGAGATCTGAATTTCCCAGGTAGGTATCAGGGCCCAGTCCCATAGAGACCTCAAGCAGGCAACCAACCACTCGATCAATCCAGGTCAGTTTCTTCCAGATTATCCGGCTAAAGACGTTGGAAGACTATGGGCCCACCTCCTCCATACAAGCTTCCCCCTCTAGACTGTAAGCTCCTTGTGGGAAGGAAACGTGTCTACCAACTCTGTTATATTGTACCCTCCTGAGCGCTTAGTACATTGCGCTGCACCCGGTAAGCGCTCATTAAGCATGATCGATTCACTGGTAAGGAAACGCCAGTTACAGATTCACGCCTGTGTGCAATAAACATGTATGGATCCATGCAGTACGGGCTGCCTGCCGGACGTATGTGCCACGTTTGAAGGACCTGTGGAGGGGATACGATGAGCTGAAGAGGCCTCACAGTTTGGTCAATTACAGTTAGCAGTAAGAACCCCCATTCCTCCAAGAAGGTTAAGCATTCTCCGCATTACTCTCTTTGGCTCGCCATCATAGAAAGCGTGACTTCCTCCTCTTGGGTGGTGGGACAGATTTTCACCGAGAAAAGATGCCCAGAGTAATAGAATGCAGTTACTGTTTGAATGCTGGGGTGATGGTTTATATGGAACCAGATCACTGCTCTGCATTGATTGATTGCTGTACATAAGATCTGTCCCACATTGTCACAGAAGAACTATTACCTTTACCTACCCCAGCGCTTAGAACAGCGTCTGGCACGCGGTAAGCACTTAACAAATACCTTAAAAAATTAGACTGGAAAAAGATGTCTTCAAAACATTCTTTGAGGTGGCCAAGGCAAGAAAATTTCTAGTGACTTAGTATCCTTCAGCCCTGTCTGGCTAGAAGAATTGCATCTTGGAGTTTTGAGGAGAGAGATGTTGAATTTTTAGGTTCTAAGAAGACAGTGTGGCTACTTGCCCTTCAGAAACGCGATCTTAAAGACACAGATGACGCTGAGGTTAAACCGTAAGCCGGTGCAATGAAGCACTGACTCAGAGAAGCAGACTGTGGTGGCTGATTTGCGAATTGAGCTCCCATCGTAAAATTCCCTTATCCTTTCTTTCCGTCTTCCTAGACATTTTATGTCTACGCAGTTCTGCTTGTGATGTGAGGCAGTTAGCCTCCTTTATTGCCACTGGATATTTGTCACGGAGGAACGATAGATGCTGGGTTAATTTCACCATGCCAACAATCAAGGCCCCACCTAGCAAAGTTAATGAGGGCCAGAATAAACAATGGAAGATGGCCATTTTGTCATACTTTTGGGTCAAAATGACATCTTCCGACTTGCTGTCAGACCTGTAGAAGCAGGAGAAAGGAGTGCCATTTTTTTGATCAAAGAAGTTCTTTAGGTCCAGAGCACTGTCGAGTAAATCATTCCTAGCCCGATGGCACTTCGGGGTGTAAAAACACTGCAAGTGGGGAGGAGACAGAAATAGGCAGCATACTCACTAAAAGTAGTTGGGCTTATTTGTAGGATAAAATGCCTGTCCAATCCTGTAACCCTTCTACTCTGAAAGTATAAAAATGGTATTTATTGAGCACTTACTGTGTGCCAAGCACCGAGCTAAGTGCTTGGGAGTACAACGCAACAGAGTTAATAGACGCGATCCATGCCCATAAGGAGCTCCCAGTATAGTGGCAGAGCAGACGTTCACGTGTGTTACAGACATGTATTTAAGTGCCATGGGATTTTATGAATAGGAAGATTAATAGCTATTGCAAAGTGAGAACTTTACCAAGGCATATGATGAGAGAAAAGTAGTCAGAGTACACAGACTGTGGAAGTGTGGTGTGATAGGGACAGTGGGAGCAATTCTGGAAAATCAATAGTATTTATTGAGGACTGGCTGTGTGCAGAGCACTGTACTAAGCACTTGGCAGAATACAGTATAATAGATTTGGTAGACACGTTCCCTGTCCACAGTGAGAATGAGGACCTCAGAATGAATGGACTGGACAGAGATAAAAGAACAACTCCGCTTGGGTTTTTATATGCATCTCAGTGCGTAGCACAGTACTTGGCATGTAGTATACACTTAATTCTATACTTGATCATTGTTCTTGCCCAGAGATAATCCTCTCCTCAGGACTGTGAACCGTGGGTGTATGTGTATGTGAAAATTTTCCTACATACATCCTCTCCAATTCATCTTTCTCCAAAATATGATTTCCCAGCTGACTGATTTTAAAAAAAAGATATCTGTAAACTCCATGTAATAATAATAATGTTGGTGCTGGTTAAGCATTTACTATGTTTCAAGAGCTGTACTAAGCTCTGGGGTAAATATAAGATAATCAGGTTCCACAAGAGGCTTCACAGCCTATGTAGGAGAAAGAAAAGGCATTGAATCCTCATTTTGCAGATGAGGGAACTAGGGCTGGGATTAGTGACTCGCCTAAGGTCACGTAGCAGGCAAGTAGCAGAGCTGGGATTTGAACCCAGGTACGCTGATTTCCAGGCCTGTTTTCTTTCCATTAGGCCAAATTATTCTTTCCAAGAGCTTAGTACAGTGCTCTGCACACAGTAAGCACTCAATAAATATGATTGAATGAATGAATGACTGCCTCCCTGTCATTAGCATTTGTGGTTCTGCCAGGGTCTTTCACTACATTAGTAGGTTTCCCCTCACACTCCGGTTTCCTTTGGCCTTGTCATCTCACTCTGGGTGGCACACTTCAGCTGCCCCTCTAGAAAAGTTTCAATTTCCTCACCTTTCCCTGAGAAAGAGAAATGTGAGGGAAGTGTGTGGGTGTGCAGGAAATGAATGTAGCTTTACATAGAAATGGCGGGGATAGTTGGTTTCAGGCCCTTTAAGGCCGTAGAAGTCCTTTTAACATTGAATTTGATTCCCCTTTCACCACCTTTCATTAGCAAGGTAACAAGTTGGATCAGGCCGACTGCCCCCCTGCCTCCCACTCAGTCGTTTGGAATAGGAAGATCCTGGCTCTCGGCCAATGGACTGTGAAGTTTTTCTTCCCCATCCGCACCTCCGAGGCCTCCCCCTCAACGCCCCCCCCCCCCCCCCAACAACTGGGGTCAGACCTGAGCGCTACTGGGGACTGAACTAACTGAAAGTTCCACAGGTTTGGCCTAGAACTCCACTCCACATTTATTTCCCATCCCTGAAATCCAGCTAGGCCTTAGATTTGATCCAAGGAAGCAAAGCCCTCCCTGGGCTCTCGCATCTTTCTTCAGCAAACATCAATTTTTAAGTTAGGGACAGGTTAATGTCCATCCAACCTTTGCTCATCCACACTCTAGAACGCCACAGTTTTACATTACCTTGGGGTTGAGTTGAACAGCTTCTTCATTGTAATACAGAAGAACTTTCTGGGCAGAATGGGAGAGGTTGACAAGCACCTGAAGACACGGGTACTTCCCCCGCTGCCAGCAATCGGCAGCACAGATGGAAGAGCAGTCCAGCCAAACATCCACGATGTGCACTCGGATGGCGGTGCAGTTTGACTCTTCTCTCTGAGTGCTTGAAATGGGAAAGGTAAGGGATCCTCACCTTCTCTTATTAGCATTCCGATGTTATCATTAATGCATATCCATAATCCATTATATCCGTAATGTATTCGTCTAGCACTCTAGACTGTAAGCTCGTTGTAGGTAAGGAAAGTGTCTATCAATCTATCAACTCGATTTATATTTTACTTTCCCAAATGCTGAATACATAGTAGTCTGTACACAGTGAGTGCTCACTAAATATGATTGATTGATGGATGCCTGATAATAATAATAATGTTGGCATTTGTTAAGCACTTACTATGTGCTGAGCACTATTCTAAGCACTGGGAGAGATACAGGGTAATCAGGTTGTCCCACGTGAGGCTCACAATTAATCCCCATTTTACAGATGAGGGAACTGAGGCACAGAGAAGTCAAGTGACTTGCCCACAGTCACACAGCTGACAAGTGGCAGAGCAGGGATTCAAACTCATGACCTATGACTCCCAAGCCCGTGCTCTTTCCACTGAGCCACGCTGCCTGGTGATTCAACTCCCGTCTAAACATCTTGTTGGGGCCAGATAAGGCCCTGTCATGAATTTTATATGTCCAGAGACATAGAGCAACAAAAAAATATCCTAGCCACGTTTTTGCCACTAAAAAAAATGATCTAATTTTTTTTAGCATTTAATGTTAGGAAACACAGCACCTCTTGGGCATGCAAAATCAAATGATTTATAGAGCACCCACAAATTTATACTGGGAAAAAAAAATTATACCCCCCGTTCTGATTTTTTAAAAATGCTTCAGCTCCATTTTTGAGCCAAATTAGTTGAGAGGCATTGTTGCCTAGGGAATAAAGAATGGGGCTGGGAGTCAGAGGGACCTGGGTTCTAATCCTGGCTCTGCCACATATCTGCTGCATGACCTTGGGCAAGTCACTTCACTTCTCTGTGCCTCTGCTACCTCAGCTGTAAAATGGGGATGAAGACTGTGAGCCCCATATAGGACAGGGACTCTGTCCAACCTGATTTGCTTGTGTCCACCCCAGCTCTTAGTACAGTGCCTGGAACAGAATAAGCACTTAACAAATGCCACTATTATTATTTCCCTGTTTTTAATTTATCTGATCTGTATCTAATAAACTTTCCCATTTATAGCATTTTAATTTTGCTATTTAGTTGAGCCACAAGGAACATGAATTAGGTTATATTGGGCAAAAAATGTTAAAATACAGATTCTGTGCATATACAAAACAGCAGATATTGAAATTCTCATTTTCCTGTAATGCAAACAGTCCTACTTGTAGGATATTATAGGAATTTTGGGAAAAGTCTCTTTTTACCATTTCCAGTGACTAATAAACAAGTCATTTCCAAGGACATTTATACTCAAAAAGACTTCAAGAAGATTTTGAATTTTCAGTATTGCACATCCATGCCTTGTACTACATACTTTGTGAGTATTTTTGAAAATGAAATGTTAAAAACAGTTTTGACATTGTGTTTTACTGCCATAATATATTAAGACTTAAGTTGCTCTTCATGAAAATAGTTTCTTACGAAAGCTCTGATTATAATATGTAGCTGCCATGTAAAGAAGTAGAGACTCACAAGCTTACAAGAAATTAAAGTGATTCATATAAGAACTGAGGCTGAGGACAGGTGAAAATATTAGAAAATAAATCCTAGAACTTGTTTAGCCTGTAATCTCCCACGTGCATTATCATATTATCTCTGACAAGTTTGCAAAGGGCAGATAGTGTTTTGGGAGCTCACCTACAGTTCTGGTCTACAGAGTTCTCTTAAGAAAATATTTACAGTTGTTTAAGCCACAGACCGAACGTTCTGATGCTTTGAGCTCTAATATCTCTCCCTGCCTGAGGGATACTGAGTGACCTTGACAAAGGATATTTGTCATTTTTCAGAAGAAAGGGAAGAGTTGGATTCTTGGGAAATACTGAATTCACAAACCAAATGGGAGAGATCCTCATTCCATATACTCCATACATTAAGCGCTTAGTTCAGTGCTCTGCACACAATCAGCGCTCAATAAATACAACTGAATGAATGAAATATGTTTTCTGGCCTCATCCACAAACTAGATTTTTGAAAAAGCTATTAGTTTTGAGCAGGATACACTGAAGAGGCCCACTCATAGTCCATCCCCAAGAAAAGTCATTTCAGGAAAAGATGGCTACAGCTTCAACAATGACTTATATGTGTATTGAAAATTATGTGGGTGAATCCCAAGGCCAAATATCCTTCTTGTCTTGTCTTATGCTGTCGAGTCGTTTCCAACCCATAGTGACTCCGTGGACGCATCTCTCCCAGAACCCCTACCTCCACCTGCAATCATTCTATAGTGTATTCATAGAGTTTTTCTTAGTAAAAGCAGGGAAGTAGTTTACCATTGCCTTCTTTCATACGGTAAACTTGAGTCTCGGCCCTCGACTCTCCCACGCCGCTGCTGCCCAGCACGGGTGAGTTTTGACTTCCAGCAGATTGCCTTCCGCTCACTAGCCACTGCCCAAGCTAGGAATGGAATGGACAGGCCTCTACTTGACTCTCCATCCCATAGCCGAGTCTGGTAGAGGACTGGAAACTCTCCAGGTGCAACCCTGAGAGGGGCCCGAATAACCTAGGGTTCAGTTTTTAAGAAAATATGTACCTATTTGAGTAAAACTACTCAATATCATGAATTCAGGGATCAAAAATATAAAGATTAACCACCACAGCACGGTGTAGAGCATGGGCCTGGGAGTCAGAAGGTTCTAATCCCAACTCCACCACATATCTGCTGTGTGAACTTGGGCAAGTCACTTCACTTCTCTGGGCCTCAGTTACCTTACCTGTAAATGGGAAATTGAGACTCTGAGCTCCATATGGGACAGGGATTGTGTCCAACCCAATTTGCTTGTTTCCACCCCAGTGCTTAGTACAGTGTCTGGCACACAGAAAGCACTTAACAAATACCAAAATTATTATTCCCCCAGGAAGAGCATGTCATATTTCATGTCATCTCCCCACAACTGTCACTTCAGCCCTTCCATGCCACCAGCATGTCTGTCCTATCTTTTACTCTTATCACTTCTTTATATAATAATGATGGTATTTGTTAAGCACTTACTTTGTGCCAAACACTCTTCTAAGCGCTGGGATAGATACAAGGCTCTCAGGTTGTCCCACGTGGGGTTTACAGTCTTAATCCCCATTTTACAGATGAGGTAACTGAGGCACAGAGAAGTGAAGTGAGTTGTCCAAAGTCACACAGATGACAAGTGGCAGAGGTGAGATTAGAACCCACCACCTCTAACTCCCAAGCCTGGGCTCTTTCCATTAAGCCACACTCTTCTAGAACAGTGCTCAGCACTTAGTAAGCCCTTAACAAATACCATAATTATTCATTATTATTTTCTGCAATTTATTTTAATATCTGTCTTCCCTATTAGATTGCAAGCTCCATGAGGGTTGTCTGCTCATTCTATTATACTGTTTCAAGTGGTTAAAACAGTGCTCTGCATACAGTAGATGCTAAAGTCATATTCATTGATTGACCTTGCTTTCTCTGCTGTCATTTGCCCCTGTGTCTGGCATAGTGGATAGAGCACGGGCCTGGGAGTCAGAACGTCATGGGTTCTAATCCCGGCTCCTCCACTTGTCTGCTGTGTGACCTTGGGCAAGTCACTTAACTTCTCTGTGCCACATCTGTAAAATGGGGATTAAGACTGTGGGCCCCACATGGGACAACCTGATTACCTTGTATCTACCCCAGCACATAGTAAGTGCTTAATAAATACCATTATTATTATTATTTTTACTATGTACACAGATGCTTAATGGAGTTCAATTCCTTTTCTACCATTGCTACTGATAAACCAAGCATTTACTCTGTGTAGAAGACTATACTAAGCACCTGGGAACACATAGGAAGGAGAAGAAATAGTCCCTGCCCTCCAGGAGGGCTTTGCTAACCCAGTATTAAAGAGTTTAATGTTTGAAGTGAGCCAAACTCATTCATTCATTTATTTGATTGTATTTATTGAGCACTTAGTGCAGAGCACTGTACTAAGTGCTTGGGAGAGTACAATATGACAATAAATGGACACATTCCCTGCCCATAATAAGCTTAGACTCTAGAGGGGGGAGAGGCAGACATTAATATAAATTAGAGATATGTACATTAGTGCTGTGGGGCTGAGAAAGGGGAAGAACAAAGGAAGCTAGTCATGGCAACGCAGAAGGAAGTGGGGGAAGAGGAAAGGGGGTGCTTAGGGAAGGCCTCTTGGAGATGATGTGTCTTCAATAAGGCTTTGAAGGGAGGAGAGTAATTATCTGTTGAATTTGGAGATGGAGGGCATTCCAGGCTAGAAACAGGATGTGGATGAGGGGTCAGTGGCGAGATAGATGAGATTGAGGCATAGTGAGAAGGCTAAGGTTAGAGGAGCGAAGTGTGAGGGCTGGGTTGTAGTAGGAGAGTAGTGAGGTGAGGTAGGAGGGGACAATGTGATTGAGTGCTTTAAAGCCAATGTTTTTTGTTTGATGCAGAGGTGGATAGGCAACCACTGGAGTTTCTTGAGAAGTGGGGTGACGTGTCCTTCCTCCCGAGGGTGCTCTATTGGAAGGATTCTGCTCCCATAATCAATCAATTTGCCCTTCTGTCATTTTAGGGAAATGTTGTTAAAAAGATAGCTGGGAATGACCAGTGTGGCCCTTGGAAAGAGACCCAAGCCAAAGGGCCATCATACAGGCCTATGTTGCTCACAGTATCGGGTGCTACTTGTTTGGGTGTTTCCTTTTTTCATTTCCCTTCTGTGTTGCCCTGACTTGCTCCCTTTACTCATCCCCCCTCCCAACCCCACAGCACTTCTGAAAATATCTGAAATTTATTTTTTTCTATTGGTGTCTGTCTCCCTAACCTCTCAGGGTCGCACCTGGAGGGTTTCCAGTACTCTACCAGTCTTGGCTACAGGAGGGAGTCAAACAGAGGCCTGGCCATTCCATTCCTAGTTTGGGCAGTGGCTAGCCAGTGGAAGGCCATCTGCTACAAGTCAAAGCTCACTTGTGCTGGGCAACAGCGGCACGAGAGAGAGTCGAGAACGGAGACTCAAGTTTATTGCACGGAAGGAGGCAGTGGTAAACCGCTTCCATATTTTTACCAAGAAAATTCTGTGGATCCAGTACCAGAACGATTGCAGATGAAAAGCGGGGGGTTTTGGGAGAGATGTGTCCGTGATGTCACTATGGGTCAGAAATGACTCGACGGGATAAGACAAGACAAGTCTATCTCCTCTCCTGGACTGTAAGCTTGTTGAGGGCAGGGAATGTGTCTGTTATATTGTTACACTGTAGTCTCCCAAGTGTTTAGTACAGTGCTAGGCACACAGTTAGCACTCAGTAAATACGATGGACTGAGTGGGAGCAAAATGCTACAGGAATAGACATAATAGACCTAGGTGAGAGGGGCTTCAGTGAGCAATGACGCCTCAGTACTGGGTCAGAGATAGCTATCGCATGAGCATTTCCTTGGACAATTTGTTTCTAATTTTACCTGAGCATAAAAGGCTGTAGGATGGTGATTCCAAGCAAGAAAAACATAAGGACTGAGAAGCCCATCATTGCAAATCCAAGGAACACAGCTCTCTCTTCTCCGGCATTTGATGGCAACTTCTTGTTTTTTTCTGGTGTTTTGTCCCCATCACCGATTTTACTTTTCTTCTCAAGAGCAGCAGAAAAGTGTCCCCTTTGGCCAAAAATAAACAAATAAGTTTTTTCACTAATAAGTTTAGTGCTTTGCACACAGTAAGCGCTGAAACAATACAATTGAGTTAATAATTCCAGCACCTCATCCCAATTCTCCCCTCCCTCCCTCCATCCCTACACACACACACACACACACACACACACACACACACACACACATATTTTGGTGAACTGAACTACTTCTAACTTGTCTTATGCTGTCGAATCGCCGACTCATAGCAACACCAGGGACACATCTCTCCCAGAACGCCTCACCTCCATCTGCAATCGTCCTGGTAGTGGATCCAGAGAGTTTTCTTGGTAAAAATACAGAAGTGGTTTACCATTGCCTCCTTCCACACAGTAAAATTCTAACAACAAATATAAATTATGGCGATTAATTTGACTGAACTACTACTAACTGCAGTGGAAATCTCTGTTGTGATATATAGTTGA
Source organism: Ornithorhynchus anatinus (assembly GCF_004115215.2). Taxonomy (NCBI): domain Eukaryota; kingdom Metazoa; phylum Chordata; class Mammalia; order Monotremata; family Ornithorhynchidae; genus Ornithorhynchus; species Ornithorhynchus anatinus. Next base: position 144,332,776 of record NC_041728.1, read on the forward strand.
AATATAGTTGAAATATAGCCAAACAGCCCCTTCCTCTCTGTCCAAACTGCTACCACAGTAATAATAATAATAATAATAATGTTGCTATTTGGTAAGCGCTTCCTATGTGCAGAGCACTGTTCTAAGCGCTGGGGTAGACACGGGAATCAGGTTGTCCCACGTGGCAGAGCCGGGAGTCAAACCCATGACCTCTGATTCCACTGAGCCACTCTGCTTTCCTAATAATAATAATATGTGTTAAGCACTCACTATGTGCCAAGCACTGGGGTAGGTACAAAGTAATCAGATTGCCCCACATGGGGCTCACAAAATGAATCCCCATTTTACAGATGAGGTAATTGAGGCACAGAGAAGTGAAGTGACTTGCCCAAAGTCACACAGCTGACAAGTGGTGGAAGTGGAATTAGAACTCCCGACCTCTGTCTCCCGAGCCCATGCTTTTTCCCCTAAGCCACGCTGCTTCTCTAATTAATGCAAGCACTTATCCTATCCCACCTTGATTATTGTGGCTCAGTGGAAAGAACCCAGGCTTGGGAGTCAGAGGTCATGGGTTCGAATTCTGGCTCTGCCACTTGTCAGCTGTGTGTCTGTGGGCAAGTCACAACTTCTCTGTGCCTCAGTTACCTCATCTGTAAAGTGGGGATTTACCGTGAGCCTCACATGGGACAACCTGATGACCCTGTATCTCCCCCAGTGCTTAGAACAGTGCTCTGCACATAGTAAGCGCTTAACAAATACCAACATTATTATTATTATTGTATCAGCCTCCTTGCTGACCTCCCTGCCTCCTGTCTCTCCCCACTCCAGTCCATACTCCATTCTGCTGCCCAAATCATTTTCCTTCCAAAACGTTCAGACCATGTTTCCCACTCCTCAAGAAACTCCATTGGTGGCCCATCCACTTCCACCTCAAACAAAAACTCCTCACCATTGGCTTTAAAGCAGTCCACCACCTTACCCCCTCCTACCTCACCTCGCTACACTCTTACAACAACCCAGCCTGACACATTTGGTTCCTCTAACACTAACCTTCTCACTGTATCTCTATCTCACCACCGACCTCTCGCCCACATCCTACCTCTGGCCTGGAATGCCCTCCCTCCTTGAGCCTGCCAGACAATTGCTCTCTCCAACTTCAAAGCCTTTTTGAAGGCACATCTCCCCCAAGAAGGCTTCCCTGACTAAACCTTCCTCTTCTCCCACTCCCTTCTGTGTCTCTCAAACCTGTTCCCTTCATTCATCCTCCCTCTCGGCCACAGGGCACATGTGTAGATATCTGTATATATCTGTAATTTATTCATTTATGTAGATTGTCTGTCTCCTCCTCTAGACTGTGAGTTTGTTGTTGTTATATAGTACTCTCCCAAATGCTTAGTACAGTGCGTGGCCTGGTGGCAAGGACCCGGGCTTTAGAGTCAGAGGATGTGGGTTCTAATCCTGCCTCCACCAGTTGTCTGCTGTGTGACCTTGGGCAGGTCACTTAACTTTTCTGTGCCTCAGTTACCTCATCTGAAAAATGGGGATTAAGGCTGTGAGCTCCATGTGGGACAATCTGTTGACCTTGTATCTACCCCAGTGCTTAGAACAGTGCTTGGCACACAGTAAGCACTTAACAAATACCATTATTACTATTATTATTACAGTGCTTTGCACACTGTAAGTGCTCAATAAATATAATTGAATGAATGACTGAATTTTAGGTTCCTGGGATGCCCCTTTGTGTAAATTTTAATTTTAGTTCTGCAACTCTTCTCTGCATATGACCACAAAGTGTCTTTAAACTTCATCTTTAGCCTTCCCCCACTTTTCTACACTTCAAATAGCTTATATCCACTTAATGTTGCTATATCACTTCCCTGCCACCTAGCACATATAAACATATCTTTGTACTCATTACTTCCTTATATCTGTAATTTAGCATCTTTCTTCTCTGTTAGCTTGTAAACTCCTCAAAGGATCCTAGGTCTGTCTTACTCTTGCAAATGCTTAGCGCAGTGCTCTGCACGTATTAATTTCACTGACTGTGCTTTCTCTCTTATCTGTTCCCAGATGGCTAGTACTGAACACCCTTGGGAAGACACTGATTTAGCTGGGAGTAGACCACAGATATATACAGATAGGCCTTACCTTAAGGCATTATGAATCATGATAAATAATACTAGATCTTGGGGTAATAATAATGTTGGTATTTGTTAACTGCTTACTATGTGCAGAGCACTGTTCTAAGCACTGGGGTAGATACAGGGCAATCAGGTTGCCCCACGTGAGGCTCACAGTTAATCCCCATTTTCCAGATGAGGTAAGTGAGGCAGAGAGAAGTGAAGTGATTTGCCCACAGTCATACAGCTGCCAAGTGGCAGATCTGGGATTCGAACCCATGACCTCTGACTCCCAAGCCCGGGCTCTTTCCACTGAGCCACGCTGCTTCTCACAAGGAGTGGAGAAGAGACAGGTGGAAGGCATAGGGAAACCATTTTAAAAGTCGCCATGGAGGGGAAAGTGGAGAGAGCTTAAAAAGAGTTGGGGTTGGTACTCAACAACTGAAGTCACTTCCAAGATTACCTCAGGTCTTTCCTGAGTATTCTTTATTCTCCCTTCTTTATATCCCCAACTGCCATTTCAGCCCCTTCACCCATGTAAGGCTTTAAGGTACTATAATCTCCGTAGTACTTACATAAATATCCTAAATACTGTTATTAGTCCTCCATCTGTAATTTAAGTGTCTCTCTCTCCCACTAGACTCTAAACTCTTGGAGGCACAGATCCTGCCTTCCAATTCTCTTGTAGTCTCCCCAGCACTTATCACGTTGCTGGGTATCCAGAAGGATTGACCTGTTCATTCATTCATTCATTTTTTCAACCGTTTTGATTGAGCACTTACTGTGTGAAAAACACTGTACTAAGCACTTGGGAGAGTATAATACAGCAGCAGACACATTCCCCACCCACAACGAGCTCACAGTGTAAAGAGGAGGTGGACGTTCATATATATAAATGAGTAAATAATTTACAGATATATATATAGATATGTGCTTTGGGGTTAGGAGGGAGGATGAATGGAACAAGTCAGAGCAACACAGAAGGGAGTGGGAGAAGAGGAGATGAGGGCTTAGTCAAGGAAGGCTTCTTGATGTTGATGTGCTTTGCAGTGAGGGACAGCAATTATTAGTCCCCATGTGAGGAGGAAGGGCATTCCAGGCCAGAGGCAGGATGTGGGCTAGGGGTCAGTGGTGAGATAGATGAGATTGAGGTACACTGAGAAGGTTAACAGAATAATAAATGGCGCGGGCTGGGTGGTAGTAGGAGAGCAGGGAGGTGAGGTGATCGAGTGCTCTAAAGCCAAAGGTGAGGAATTTTTGTTTGATGCGGAGGTGGATTTTACTCCCAGTGTTGTGAAAGTTGGCTACCCCATCATAGAACTTAGCTTTATTACTCAGCTGAAATTGCTTTATCCCACACTTCCAAGTAATTTTGGTAAAAATAAGGCATCTGACCTTCACGGAGGAATCAATCCCCCATTAACAGGATTGTTCCTTTGCAAAAATTGGTTCCCACTTAGATGTTTTGACTTGAGATCTATATTTTAGGAGCCAGTTGTGTCATAAGTCCAAGGTCTGCTGGTAAAGTACTCATATATTCTCTAATTACTAGGCATTTGTCAATTCAGGCTGTCTGATTTCCACTTGTCTCTAGTATTGTAGTAATAGAATGTATTAAGCGCTTTCTGTATTCAAAGTACTATACTAAATGCAGGAAGGACTCGATATACAATTCTTGCTCTGCCACTTTTCTGCTATGTGGCCTTGGGCAAGTCACTTAACTTCTCTGTGTTCTCTGTGCCTCAGTTACCTCGTATGGAAAATGGGGATTGAGACTGTAAGCCCCTGTGGGACAGGGACTGTGTCAAACCCATTTTGGTTGTATCCACCCCAGTGCTTAGTACAGTGCCTAACACATAGTAAGCACTTAAGTACCACAGTTATTATTATTATTATTATAAATACTGGGGAGGATCAAAGCCCTGGCCCTCAGGGGGTGCATCTGGCCCTAGTCAGAAGCAACATGGGAAAAGACTGGGGGCCTGAGAGTCAGAGGACCTGGATTCTAATCCGGACTCTGCCACATTCATTCATTCAATAGTATTTATTGAGTGCTTACTATGTGTAGAGCATGCCCGTCGTGTGGCCTTGGGCAAGTCCCTTAACTTTTCTGTGCTTCAGTTACCTCATCTGTGAAATGGGGATTAAAAGCCCTGTGTGGGACAGGGATAGTGTCCAACTTGATTTGTTTGTATCCACCCCAGCGCTTAGTACAGTGCCTGGCACATAGTAAGCACTTAACAAATACCACAATAATTATTATTAATAGTAATATTCTTTGTGCCTCAGTTTCCTCATCAGTAAAATGGGGATTCAATAACTGTTCCCCATCCCAATTAGCACGTGACCCCATGACTGTGTCATTCATTCAATCATTCACTTGTATTTATTGAGCACTTACTGTGTGCAGAGCAGTGTAATAAGCACTGGGAGAGTACAATACAATAATGAACAGACACATTCCCTGCCTACAATGAACTTACACTCCGGAGGCGGGGAGACAGACATGAATACACATAAATAAAATTACAGATACCTACATAAGTGCTTTAGGGCTGGGAGGGGGCAAGAACAAAGGGAACACATCAGTGTGATACAGAAGAGAGAGGGAGATGAGGAAAGGTGAGGCTTAGTCAGGGAAGGCCTCTTGGAGGAGATGTGCCTTCAATAAGGCTTTGAACTGGGGGAGACTAATTGTCGGATTTGAGGAGGGAGGGCATTCCAGGTCAGAGGCAGCATGTGGGCTAGGGGTCAGCGGCGAGACAGGCGAGATTGAGTCACAGTGAGAAGGTTAGCACCAGAGAAGAGAAGTGTGCAGGCTGGGTTGTAGTAGGAGAATAGTGAGGTGAGGTAGGAGGGGGAATGATGATTGATTTAAAGCCAGTGGTGAGGAGTTTCTGTTTGATGTGGAAATAGATGGGCAGCCACTGGAGTTTTCTGAGGATCGGGGTGATGTGCCCTGAACATTTTTAAAGAAAAATGATCAAGGCTGCAAAGTGAAGTATGGACTGGAGTGGGGAGAGACAGGTGGCTGGGAGATCACCAAGGAGGCTGATGCAGTAATCCAGGCGGGATAGGATGAGTGATTGTATTAACACGGTGTCCAACCTGATTATCTTGTATCTACTCCAGCGCTTACTACGGTGCTTACCACATGGTAACCACTTAACAAATACCATTATTAAATACCACCACTAATCGTTGGTTTTTCACTTGAAAGTGGACAGAGAAAATGAAGATGGTAAAACTCAAGCAAACCTGATTGTGTCGGTAGTTCAGATAAAATGTCTGGAGGAAAAGAGATTTAAATGATTGCCTAAAACAATGTATTTGAGACATCCATTAACCCAGATAAATGAGCATTGTTTATCCCTTTGATTCTATTTATCGCTATTGTTCTTGTCTGTCCGTCTCCCCCGATTAGACTGTAAGCCCGTCAAAGGGCAGGGACTGTCTCTATCTGTTACCGATTTGTACATTCTAAGTGCTTAGTACAGTGCTCTGCACATAGGAAGCGCTCAATAAATGCTATTGAATGAATAAACTCAGTTTCCTTTTTTAATAACCTGGAAGTTGTACTTCCACTTCACACTTTTTAGATCTTTTATCCAAAAATCTCAAAGCTCTTTTTAGATACGGAGCCGAAATCTGTCTCTCCATCATGAAGGCAGTGTAGTCCCTCCAGACTGTAAGCTCCTTGTGGGCAGGGAACATAACCAATTCTGATGTATTATTGTACTCTCCCCAGCACTTACTTCAGTGTGCTGCACAGAGTAAATGCTCCATAAATACGGTCAATTGATGAGTCGATTGCCTGAAGTCCAGCGTGGCTTAGTGGGAAGAGCATGGGTTGGGAGTCAGAGGATGTGAGTCCTAATCCCGACTCTGCCACTTGTCTACTGGATGACATCGGGCAAGTCACTTCACGTCTCTGTGCCTCAGTTACCTCATCTGTAAAATGAGGATTAAGCCTGTGAGTCCCACATTGGACAATCTGATTAGCTTGTATCTACCCCAGCACTTAGAACAGTGCTTGGCACATACTAAATGCTTAATAAATGACCATTATTACCATTATTATCATACCTGGATAGATACCTAATCTGGGGGTGACTGAAGTAGAGCCCATCCCTGACATGGCTATACGGGACCCTTTCATTGTGTACACAGTAGTATTTGAAATAGTATTTATTAAGCACCTACTGTGTGCAGAACATGGGGAAAGAATACACTGGTGGGCACAACCTCTGACTCTCAAAGGACTCACGATCTATGAATCTAAGTAGGGGAGGGGGGCCCCGGAAACAGATGAGTGATGAGACCATAAAATACTAAAGCAACACAAAAGACGAGGACAGACTCACAAAAATGAGTAAAGTGCTGTGGCTAGAGGAGCAGAATCTCAGGTTCCTCTGAGGCTCGGAGAGTCCGAGGCATAGCCAGATCCATGGCATAGTGGATAGAGCACGGGCCTGGAAGTCAGAAGGTTATGGGTTCCAATTCCGTCTCCACCACTTGTCTGCTGTGTGACCTTGGTCAAGTCACTTTACTACTCCGGGTCTCAGTTCACTCATCTAGAAAATGGGGATTAAGACTGTGAGCCCCACGTGGGACAACACAATAACCTTGGATTTATTTCAGAGCTTAGAGCAGTGCTTGGCACATAGTAAGCACTTAACAAATGCCATCATTATTATTATCCCTGGCAATCGGCTTTCTCTAGTCTTTGTGGAGACCTCAAGCTGCAGGTGGTGGTGTTTTTCCAGTTGGGGCGGAGGAAGACAAGATAGGATGAAGTCCCCATGATCAATCAGTCATATTTATTGAGCGTTACTGTGTGCAGAGCATTGTACTTAAAGCTTGGGAGAGAAACAGCATAGCCTTGTGAATAGAGCACGGACTGGGGCATCAGAAGGTCATGGGTTCTAATCTCTGCTCCACCGCTTATCTGCAAGTCATTTCACTTCTCTATGCCTTAGTTACCTCATCTGTAAAATGGGGATTGAGTCTGTTAGCCCCACATGAGATAGGACTGTGTCCAGCCTGATTTGCTTGTATCTACCCGTGTTTAGTACAGTGCCTGGCACATAGTAAGTGCCATAATCATTATTATGATTATTGTTAGGGGGTAGATGGACGTTGATTTCTTCAGTCATTCAATCATATTTATTATGCCCTTAAGGTGTGCAGATCACTGTACTAAGCGCTTGGGAAAGTACAGTACAACAACAAACAGTGACATTCCCTGCCCAAAGTGACCAATGCACAGAGAAGAGGCGGTGTGGCTAGCCAGCTGGTGGTTGGCGGGGGGGACCGACAGCTCGCAGCTGTGATTCGAATCCCCGTGGACAGGTGCACATGGGGTATGTGGAGAGAAGATGCCCTCTAGGGTGATGGAGAACGTCCCTGGGGCAGAGGAGGGGAAGAGAGAGGGATGCACACGTGGCTGAGGGGAAGACTCAGGCCTATGCTCCTATAGCATTCTGCTCTTGGCCTAGATGCTTCTCTTCTGGTCCTGGCTTTATCAGGTCGAAATAAAGCATGGTAGAAAGGAATGGAAACTAACCACCTCCCTCCATGACCCACGAAGAGCTGCTGAAAGCCGGACGCTTCTGTGTACTTCTTTCAGAGAAGAAGGGTGGTAGCCTTCCCCTCTGTGCCCTAAGAGGTGGTTGTGCCCCCAGGAGCTACAGAGAGGAGAGGATACCCCATAACCCACCGTTTCTGAAGCCCTGGTAACACCCAAAAGAGAGTGCTCTGCACGCAGGAAGCGATCAGTAAATACAAATGACCGACTGACCGAGGATTCCTATTTCTCGCCTGTCAAATAAGTTCCTTTTCATTTCTCTCTGGTGGCTTCCCTGACCTCCCCATTATCTGACAAAGAGGAGAAACTGGGTAGAGAAAGAGGGGCAGACTTCAATCAGATCTGCCTGAATGAGCCCAGCGTCAACTACTATGCTGTGGTTTACCATCCTCCTGCAGAGATTCTCCACCTACTTTCGAAAGGTTCACTCTTTCTTTTCTGGCAGTGGCCTTCGATCAGTCAATTCCCCAGTGGATTTGGTGACCGCTTACTAGGTGCAGAGCACTGTACTAAGCGCTTGGGAGAGTACAATGCAACAGAATTAGCAGACACGTTCCCTGCCCACAATGTGCTTGCCTGTGGTTTGTGGTTATTAACCTTCTTCTCTCCCCAAGCCAGTCCCCTACCAATGTACCTCCTCTATCACACCGTCCCCTGCGATCTGTGGGAGTAGCCCATCTGAGAAAAGTGCTCCATAACTTTTCATATTTTGCTTTATCTGTGGTGGTGGATTGCTTTGGATTTAACTAATTGTACTTTCTGTTTCATTTTTACAATCCAGCCGAGTTCTCCCTGATGATTTTATGTAGCTATATCATTTTAATTATAAAAATATTATTATTTTTAAAAAGACAACTGACGCAAGATAAAAATCAGTACCATTTATCAAGTTGGACAGGGAAAAGTGCGATTGTTAAATTGTTCTTTTCAGCCACGAGAATGGAATAGTGATTGCTTTGGGACAATTTGACCACCCTCGTTAGTTTGGTAACTGTTCAGTGTACTTTTTCTCTCCCCCAGAGTTTTCTTTCAGGTGGTCAGAGTGATATCATCCGTTTTGGAGTTGTAGTAATTGCCTGATCAATATCAGTTTTGGGGTTGCAAGCATTGAAGAGGCATGATCTGGTGGAGAGAGCCACGGTCCTGAAAGTCAGAAGGACCTCGGTTCTGATTTTGGCTCTGCTACACATCTGCTGTGTGACTTTGGGAAATTTCACGTAACGTCTCTGTTCCTCAGTTACCTCAGCTGTAAAATGGGGATTAAGACTGTGAGCCCCATGTGGGATAGGGACTGTGTCCCACCTGATTACCTTGAATCTTCCCCAGCTCTTAGAACAGTGCCTGGCACATAGTAAGCACTTAACAAATATCGTTACAAAAATGCCTTACTTCTCCTTCACAATTACACTTGTACTTCCTGCCCCTCCTTCTTTCTGCCACAGTTTAGGCAAAGTCTCATCTCAGCCAAAGGCGACACTCCACTCAGCTGTCTAGGACTCCCCTAGAAAGTCACAGGCCGGGATCCCGAAGCTTTTCTCCTGCAGAGCCACGCTACCTGTCTCGTCCGGGACAGATGCAAGAGGAGCCTGTTTCTCATCCAGAACTGACACAAGAGGGGACCGTTTGCCCCGGAGGAAGGAAAGAGCAGACGACATCACACCAAACAGTGCAATTCCTCAAACGAAAGAGCCTGAGCACAGCACATCATCGTGGCCCTCTTCTCGAAGCCCTCGATCAACTCGGTGCCTTTCCCAATTCCACAGGAAGCCAAAGTCGCTTACCTTATCTGGTGCCTCCGGCCGCCCTGAAGCGTTATCTGAATGGGCATGCCGAATGGCTGCATGGCTGGACGAAATGGACTCCTCTCGCCCAGGGCATGGACTCAGGGGCTGAATGGCTGGGCACGGCTCAAAAGCCAATCGCGGCGGGCATCCCCGGGGGAACCCCCCCGTCTCGGGTGAAGCAATCGGCGGAATCAACCACCTCTTCCAGGTCTGTCAACCTCCCGATAAATTGTTTCTGGGGGTTTTCTCAAGAAATGGGAGCTTTTTGCACCAAGGTCTTTGCTCAGTTTCAAACCACCAGAAAAGGAAATGGCTGGTTTGCTGGATCCAAAGCTTTCTAAATAAAGACGGCTAATTGAGAGCAACTTCTCTATCACCTGTGTCCCTTGACTCGGGCGACCTGGTTCATCTCCATAGAAACCTAAACTCTTGTGGAAAGTTAGGAGAGCACAAGGGACTGTCTTGTGATTGATGAGAAGCATTTCTGCTGAATGTTTGGTGAGGGTGGGTGAGTTGTACCAAAGCCAAACATCCTTGGCCTGTTAGAATTTGGGTGATATTTCACATTATTCCATATTCTAAGGCTCCATTGGGCTTGAGGACCAAGTCAGAGGGAGTGTGGGGATTCAATAAATATCCTGGCCTATAGTGAGGCCTAGTAGAAAGAGCCCAGACCTGAAAGCCAGAGTACCTGGGTTCTCATCACGGCTCTGCCACATACCTGCTGTGTGACCTTGGGCGAGTCACTTAACTTCTCTGTACCTCATCTGCCAAATGGGGATTCAATCAACGCCAGTTCTCCCTCCTATTTAGACTGTGTACCCTATTCATTCATTCAGTCAGTCAGTCATATTTGTCAATCGCTTACTGTGTGCAGAGCACTGTACTAAGCGCTTGGAAAGTACAATTCGGCAACAGAGACAATCCCTATCCAACAATGGGCTCACAGTCTAGAAGGGGGAGACAGACAACAAAACAAGTAGACAGGCATCATTAACATCAAAATAGATAACTAGAATTGTACATATATATACATCATTAATAAAATAGAATAATGAATATGAACAAATATACACCAGTGCTGTGGGGCAGGGAAGGGGATAGAGCAGAGGGAGGGAGTCAGGGCAATGGGGAGGGGAGGAGGAGCAGAGGAAAAGGGGGGGATCAGTCTGGGAAGGCCTCCTGGAGGAGGTGAGCTTTCAGTAGGGCTTTGAAGGGGGAAAGAGACCCCTATGTGGGACAGGGGCTATGTCCAACCTGATCATCATGTATCTACCCCAGTGCTTTGCACTTTTTTTTTTGGTATTTGTTGAGCACTTACTATGTGCCAGGAAAATATTATTATTGTTATTATCATCACTTAGTAGTGCCTAGTAAATGTTTAACAAATACCATTGTTATTATAAACATGGATACCTTCATACATTACCATGCAAGTGGGAAATCAGTGACGTAATATTCCACTGATACATAAGTAACGACTGCAGGACTATTTATAAACATTTCCCACCCTAACCCTAGCTACCTGGGAAACACAGGATGTTTCATGAAAGTGAGTAGAGACTGTTATCAAGGTCCATTTTTTCCTAATCACAATCTGGGGGAAGTGATTGTTTGCAATTGCAATTAATGCTATCAAATTCACTAATGAAAATGAGAAAAAATCAGGTACTTTCATCAAAACTGGCAGCAAAACCATTTGTGACTGCCAACAATTCCTGGATTTCCCCTTTGTGTGGTAACACATCCATAAACTAACATGATTAAAGTTATGACAGCACCGAAACACTTGTCAATTATTTTTATTTACATTTTGTCCTGGTGCCATTTTTCTATTAAAGCTGTTGATCCAGGACTCTGTTGAACAAAGCAAGGAAAATTTGGCCCATATAAAATGGCCCTAAATACTGCATTGAGCTTTCGACTAAACTATATAATGCATCAATTGGTATTTCCAGGGCCAAAGATAGAGAGGCATGTTTTATGTCAATCCTACCACATATAAAATAATCATCATAGCACAACTTTTCCTTTCTTTCTGTCTTTCCTTTAGTGCTTCCAATATTCCAAGCACTATAATAAGCAGTGGGACAGATACAACCATAATCAGGTCAAGCATAGTCCTTACCCTGTATGGGATTCACAGGTCTAAGGGGGAGGGAGAACAGGTGTTTAATTCCCATTTTACAGATGAAGTAACTGAGGCACTGAGAAGTGAAGTGACTGGCCCAGGGTCACATGGCGGGCAAGTAGTACAGCCAGGATTAGAACCCAGGTCCTCTGACTTCCAGACCCATACTCTTTCCCCTAGGCCACATTTAATGGAAAGTGACATTCAACAAGTTTTCAAAAGTCCCTAGGCTTACAAAATTGATATTCAGTCTGTAGAATTTGGCAGTAACCCCACCCATACATAATAAGACCACCATTATTGTCTTTGCTATTCCTGATTGTTCTGCCCCTTATCACTAGACTACGAACAAGCATTTAAAATCATTGTACATTTTATGCACCTTCTGATTAGTGTACCTCTAACTGAAATAATCAAATGTCCTGATTGGGCAGAAGAGTCATGAAAATTTGACCACCATCTTTCCACCTTCATTGTGTTTGGGGGTGTTGGTGGAGGGGCGAGTGGTGTCCATTAAGAGTCCACTCTGCCAGGGTGGAAGTGATGTCAGCTACCCGGAGTGATAGGACAGTGATAATAATAATAATGGTATTGTTAAGCCCTTACTATGTGCCAGGCACTGTACTCAGCGCTGGGGTCGATACAAGCAAATTGGGTTGAACAGTCCCTGTCCCATGTGGGACTCACAGTCTCAATCCCCGTTTTACAGATGAGGTAACTGAAGCCCAGAGAAGTGAAGTGACTTACCCGAGGTCACCCGGCGGATGAGTGGCGGAGCCGGGATTAGAACCCACGACCTTCTGACTCCCAGGCCCGTGCCCGATCCGCAACGCACAGTGGGGCAGGTGTGCCCAAGAAGCTTCAGGTGTTGTTGCTGGCCTTAAATTCGGAGGTCAGCTCCCCCAGGCCCCGAGGTGAGCAGTCGGTCATCCCAAAGAGAAAGGGCCGGCCATGAGGGCCAGCGGGGAGACCGCGCCGGCTCCTTCGACTGTCACCGCCGCCACCGTCCCCCCCAATCACCGCAAACTAAGGAGCAAGGGCGGACCCTGCTGCCCCAGCCTTAAAGCAAAGAGAGAAAGAGAGAAGTAACCCCTCCACACCTCTACACCTCTCTTCTCTTTCTCTAGATTGGAAGCTCATTGCGGCCAGGGAGTAGATCTTGGGAAGCAGTGTGGCTTAGTGGAAGAAGCCGGGCTTGGGAGTCAGAGGTCGTGGGTTCTAATCCCGGCTCCGCCACTTGTCAGCTGGGTGACTTTGGGCAAGTCACTTCACTTCTCTGGGCCTCAGTTCCCTCGTCTGTAAAATGGGGATTAAGACTGAGAGCCCCATGTGGAACCACCTGATCACCTTGTATCTACCCCAGCTCTTAGGACGGTGCTTGGCATAGAGTAAGCACTTAACAAATACCATCGTTATTATTATCACACACTCTATTGCATTGTACTCTCTCAAGTGCTTACTAATAGTCATGGTATTTGTTCAGCGCATACTATGTGCCAAGCACTGTGTGCCAACAGCATACAAGCCCCGTTCTAAGTGCTGAGGTAGATACAGGCCCATCAGTTTGGACACGAGAACAGTCCCACATGGGGTTCACACTCTTAATCCCCATTTTACAGATGAGGCAACTGATGCCCAGGGACATGAAGTGACTTGCCCAAGGTGACACAGCAGACGTGAGGCGGAGAGGGGATTAGAACCCAGGTCCTCTGACTCCCAAGTCCGTGCTCTATCCCCTACGCCATGTTGCTTGGCGTACAGTGCTCTGCACGCAGTAAGAGCTCAGTAAATACTACTGATGATGATGGAGCACTTCTTCTGATCCAAACTGTTAATGTACCCCCTTCACATATAATAATGATAATTTTGTACTTGTTAAGCACTCACTAAGTCAGTCAATCGTATTTACTGAGCACATACTGTGTGCAGGGCACTGTAGTAAGCTCTTGGGAGAATACAATATACCAATAAGCAGACACATTCCCTGCTCACCATGAGCTTACAGTCTAGAGGGGGAGACAGGCATTAATATAAATATTTAAATAATAAATGAATGAATAATAGTGCCCAAAACTGTACCAAGCACTGGAGTAGACACAAGTTAATCAGGTGGGACAACAGTCCCTGTTCCACACGAGCTAGGCTCACAGTCTAAATAGGAGGGAGTCAGCATAAACTCACACCCTTGAGGAGCTGATCTGTTCCCACGGCTCCAACTATCACATCCCTGTGGGTGACTCACAAAAATAGCACACTGACCCCAACCTCTCTCCTCCGCAAGCTGGCATTTCCTCCTGCCTCCAGGACATCTCGCCTCAGATTCAACTCGGCTCCACCTCTACCTTCCATAATCCCCTCCTCCACCTAACTTTCCCAACTCAGTTGACAACACCTCCATTCTCTCCCTGGCACTCAAACTCGGAGCCTTGGCGTGATCCTTGAGTCCTCCCTCCATATTCAGTCCATTGCCAAACTGGGTCCGCTCTCCCGCCGAAACATTTGCAGGCTCTGCTCTTCCCTCGCCATCCAAACGATCACTTTGCTGGTCCAGGCACTTGTCAACACCTGGCTTGACAGTTACATCAGTCAGTCAAGCCGGGGCGTTTTATGAGTTCTTACTGCGTGCAGAGCGCTGTTCTAAGTGCTCGGGCTAGGACGAGACGGTAGAATTGATGCACGTGATGCCTCCCCACAAGGATCTAACAGTCTAGAAGGAGAGCTAGACATTAAAATGAGTTACAGTGAGGGGAAATGGCAGAGTATAAGGATAGGTACGTAAATGCTGTGGGACTGAGGGTGGGGTAAATATCAAGTGTTCAAAGGGTACAGATCCAAATGTGAGGTGTTGCAGAAGAGAGAGTAAGTAGGGAATTGGAGGCCTTATTTGGGGAAATTATCATGGAAGAAATATGATTTTAGGAGGGCAATGAAGGTGAAGAGAGTGTTGGTCTGATTTAAAGAGAGAATAACAATAGTAATGGTATTTGTTAAGCGCTTACTACGTGCCAAACACTGTTCTAAGCACTGAGGTAGATATAAGGTAATCAGGTTGTCCCACGTAGGGATCACACTTTTAATCCCCCTTTTACAGGTGAGGTAACTGAGGCCCGGAGAAGTAAAGTGACTTGTTCAAGGTCACACAGCAGACAGGTGGCAGAGGCAGGATTAGAACCCATGTCCTCTGACTACCAAGCCCATGCTCTTCCCACTAAGCCACGCTGCATGTTCCAGGCCAGAGGGAGGAAATAGGCAAGGGGTTGGTGTGATTGCATCAGTATCCTTGCTGATCTCCCTGCCTCCAATTCATAAGCCAGTCTGCTTCCCATCTCATTTTTCTATTTTACTGTTGTTGGTTTATTTTATTTTTTATGGTATTTGTTAACTGCCTATTATGTTTCAAGCACTATTCTAAGTGGTAGGGCAGATACAGCCCATAGTACAGTGCTGCATAGCACGTGAGGAGCAGTATGGCCTAGCGGCTAGAGCACGGGCCTGGGAGTCAGACGATCATGAGTTCTAATCTCAGCTCCGCCACTTGTCTGCTGTGTGACCTTGAACAAGTCATTTCACTTCTCTGGGCCTCAGTTCCCTCATCTGTAAAGTGGGGATTAAGACTGTGAGCCCCTCGTGGGACAGGGATTGTGTCCAACCTGATTTGCTTGTATCCACCCTAGTGCTTAGTACAGGGCCTGACCCATAATAAGCATTTAACAAATACCATAATTATTATTATTATTATTAGATACAAGATAAAGTCTCATTTGGGCACAGAGAAGTGAAGTGAGTCACCCAAGGTCACACAGCAGACAAGTGGCAGAACCAGGATTAGAACCCAGGTCCTCTGAGTCCCAGGCCTGTGCTCTTTCCACTAAGCCGTGCCCTTTTTGTCATCAATCAAGCTTTGCATCTGCCACTTTAAACCTCAGGGTTTTTTAATATTCTGTAAATGTCAGCCTTCAAATCTGTTCCTAGTCTTTCCAATAGTGGTGTTATTAATAATAATAATAATAATGGTGTTTGTTAAGCACTTACTATGTGCCAGGCACTGTGCCAAGTGCCGGGGTGGATACAAGCAAATCAGGTTGGACACAGTCCCTGTCCCTCGTGGGGCTCACAGTCTCAATCCCCATTTTACCGATGAGGTAACTGGGGTCTAGAGAAGTAAAGTGATTTGCCCAAGGTCAGGCAGCAGACAAGTGGCGGAACTGAGATTAAAACCCATGACCTTCTGACTCCCAGTCCTGTGCTCCATCCACTACAACATGCTGCTTCTTCAAATTCATTTCAGCTCCCCACAACAACCCTCTGAGGTAGGTAGATAAAGTCAGGTATTATTATCCCTATTTTACAGAGGAGGAAACTGAGATACACAGTAGCTATTATTCTGTTTGGGAATCTGGTTCATCCATGATTACTGGGGCTACGAAGAGCTAACGAATGGATCTTGGCTAACCTCCGTGCTCCCTCTTTCCTTCGGGAGTGCATCAAATATAGGAGGGGCCGTATTTTGATTTTGATTTTCTGTTTTTATTCAGTGTAAATCAGCCAGGCAGCCCAGTCTCACAAAGTCGGTGCTTCAGAGCCTAATAGCCAGAGAAGGTATTTTATGAGATACAATGTCACTGTTGCAAAGTTGTCAAAGGAGAGAAGCAGCGTGGCTCAATGGAAAGAGCCTGGGCTTGGGAGTCAGAGGCCATGGGTTCTAATTCTGACTCTGCCACTTGTTAGCTGGGTGAGCAAGTCACTTCACTTCTCTGTGCCTCAGTTACCTCATCTGTAAAATGGGAATTAAGACTGTGAGCCCCATGTGGGACAACCTGATCACCTTGTATCCCCCCAGCGCTTAGAACAGTGCTTTGCAAATGGTAAGCGCTTAACAAATACCATCATTATTATTGTTATTATCAAGTACATGGGACAGGAAAATATTAACGAAGATGGATTCTCCTGGGAGTGGGTGGAGCAAGTGCAAAGGAGGATGTCGCACACCGAGAAGCAGCACGGCTCAGTGGATGGAGCCCGGGCCCGGGAGTCAGATGGTCATGGGTTCTAATCCCGGCTCTGCCACTTGCCTGCTGTGTGACCTTGGGCAAGTCACCTCACTTCTCTGGGCCTCAGTTACCTCCTCTGCAAAATGGGGATTGAGACTGTGAGCCCCACGTGTGACAGGGACTGTGTCCAACTAGATTTGCTTGTATCCACCCCGGTACTTAGTACAGTACTTGGCACATAATAAGCACTTAGCAAATACCATAATTATTAATAATTAACTGAGTTGGAGTTGTAAGTACTTTTAGGCTGTAGGCTTTCCCCATTATATTGTAAATTCCTACAGGCCAGGAATTGTGTCTTCTACCCCTCCTCTCTTGTCCTTGGTCAATTTCTTAATACAGTGCTCAATAAATACTACACATTGATTGATTTATTGATTTTTTACAGTATTTTTTAAGTGCTTACTGTACTACGCTTTGGGGCAGGGACAAGCTATTCAGGTTGGACACAATCCATCTCCCACATGGGACTCGAAGTCTTAATCCCCATTTTAGAGATGAGGGAACTGAGGCACAGAGAAGTGAAGTGACCTGCCTGGGGTCACACAGTAGGCACGTGGTGGAGCCGGGATTAGAACCCAGCTCCTTCTGACTCCCAGGCCCGGGCTCTATCCACTAGACCATATTGCTTCTCTGTTGATAGAGCCAGGGTCTTGCGACTCCGTTCTTCCTTGGGTTTCTGGCATTTAGTCAACTAGCCCCCTCCTGCGTTACCTGGTTCATTTCCCAGCCCGCACACCTTGCTCCTTTAATGCCAACCTAAACTCACTGTACCTCATTCTCATCTACTCACTTTACTTCAGTCTCGTCTATCTCACTGCCAATCCCTTGCCCACGTCTGCCCTCTGGCCCGGAACTCCCTCTCCCTTGGTATATGACAGACCTCCACTCTCCCCAGCTTCAGAGACTCATTAAAGTCATATCTCTGCCAAGACGCCTTCCCTGACAAGCCGTCATTTCCCCTCCTCCCTACCCCTTGGATTTGTACCCTTTCAGCCCTTGATGTTATTCCAGCCTCAGCCCCACGGCACTTAGGAAATTATCCATAATTTATTTTAACGTGTCTCCCCTCTAGACTGTAAGCGGGCAGGGAACGTGTCTACTGGCACTGTCGTAGTGTCCTCTCCCAAGCGTCGAGTACAGTGCTCGGGACCTAGGAAGCGCATGACGAATGCCACTGATTGACGGACCCCGCTTTAATTATCCATGGGAAGGTGGAAGTTAGGGATTTGCAGGTCGCGGCCCCCTGTGAGGGCGAAAAACAAGGCCAGAGAGTGCAGTGACTGGCACTCCATCATCAAAAGCAGCTATTAAAACAGACTGATACTTTGGAGTCAGCACTCTCCGTTCCCAGAGGCTGCCCCTGCCAGCGGGTAATCTGCTTCCTAACACGGGGCAGAAAATGAATCTTTGCGGCCGCCTCAGTGCACAGAGCACGTTTGGGCTGGCCCCAGAAAGGAGTCTTGGTTCCTGGACAGGGACTGTATTTTGCACTGCTGGAGAATGGAAGTCCTAGAAAATGGCAGCATCTTCCACAGCCGAAGAAGAGAGCTCATTTAAATTCGGGAATCGAAAGGGATGCCCCGAAAGAGAATGCGAAATCTCTTGGAAATAGTATGGTTTAAGTGGAAAGAGCCTGGGAGTCAGAGGATCTGGATTCTAATCCCTGTTCTGCCACTTGCCCGCTTGGTAATAATGTTGGTGTTTGTTAAGCGCTTACTATGTGCCGAGCACTGTTCTAAGCACTGGGTTAGACACAGGGGAATCAGGTTGTCCCACGTGGGGCTCACAGTCTTAATCCCCATTTTACAGATGAGGTAACTGAGGCACCGAGAAGTTAGGTGACTTGCCCAAAGTCACACAACTGACAAGTGGCCGAGCCGGGATTCGAACCCATGATCTCTGACTCCAAAGCCCGTGCTCTTTCCACTGAGCCACGCTGACCTTGGGCCATCATTTAACTCATCGGTGCTTCATCTGTAAAATGAGGGTTAGGCTCACAGTCCTCATTCTCATTTTCCAGATGAGGGAACTGAGGCACAGAGAAGGGAAGTGACTTGCCCACAGTCACACAGCTGACAAGTGGCAGAGCCGGGATTCGAACCCATGACCTCTGACTCCCAAGCCCGGGCCCTTTCCACTGAGCCACGCTGCTTCTGAAGAAAGGAAGGGAGGGGAAGAAGGGGTGCCAAGGAAGAGCAAGAAAGGCCCATGGTGGGCATCTTATGTTCCTCTGGCTAACAAGGCCCTGGAGGCAATAACGTAGCTCAGTGGAAAGAGCATGGGCTTGGGACCCAGAGGTCATGGGTTCTAATCCCAGCTCCACCGCTTGTCAGCTGTGTGACTTTGGGCAAGTCAGTTCACTCCTCGGTGCCTCATTTACCTCATCTGTCAAATGGGGATTAAAACTGTGAACCCCACATGGGACAACCTGATCACCTTGTATCCCCCCAGCACTTAGAACAGTGCTTTGCACATCGTATGCGCGTAACAAATGCCAACATTATTATTATTAGACACCCATTCTCCTGCCTACTTGGGCCGTGAGCCCGATGAGAGTCAGGGACTGTGTCCAACCTGATTAGCTTGTACCTACCCCAGGGCTTAGTACCCTGCTTGGCACATGGTATATACTTAAGAGATACCACCATTATTAAATATTCATAATTAAGACAAACTGAGGTTAGCACCACCTCCCAAGAAGCTCACCCATGACAACCACGCTTTGGCCCCTCTGGGAGGACTTGGGCCGAGATGAGGCTTAGACACTGAAATTCATTTTTCCCTCTGCTCAGCTTGAAGTCCTGCCTGGAACATCCCTCCCTGACATAGCTGTTAACTCCCCTACCTTTCGGCCTGTTGCTTTTCATCAGGAAACTTCTCCGGGGAGAAACCGGTGTTAATACTGGATCAAAAGGAGTCTCACTTGGCAGGGAGGCCCTGATGCGAAGCCAAGGGCAGTTACGAAGCAGGCACGGATGCTGACTTTAGACGTTCAGCCGACTGAAAGGCGGGGATGACTCACAAATGAGCCGTTTTATGATTATTCTATGCAGTTTTTCTTCTCCTTGGAAGCTAAACTGGCTTGGCTAGCATTAAACACTTATTCAGGAAGAAGCTGTCCTAAGTTTATTTTGATTCATCTTTGTCCTTATGCTCTTATGTGGAGATGAATCTTCATAATTCTATTTAATGGAACCTCCGTCCCCAGTATGAGGGTTTGGAGACCCTTCTATTAAAGGTAAGGAGCGTCTACTGTGGGCAAAGCA
This sequence comes from Ornithorhynchus anatinus, assembly GCF_004115215.2. Taxonomy (NCBI): domain Eukaryota; kingdom Metazoa; phylum Chordata; class Mammalia; order Monotremata; family Ornithorhynchidae; genus Ornithorhynchus; species Ornithorhynchus anatinus. The sequence continues at coordinate 144,352,697 of NC_041728.1, forward strand.
CTGAACTAAACCCTAGTTCAGAGCTAAGCCCTAGTTGGAAGAATACTGACATTCATCACCTCTCCATACAACCAGGATGTGCTCATCATCAACAACAGTATTTAATAAACGTGGACAGTGTGCAATTATATAATATTAATACATTATAACATGTTCATTTATATTAATGTCTGTCTCCCTCTCTGGACTGTAAATTCATTGTGGGCAGAGAATATGTCTGCCCACTCTGTTGTACCCTCCCAAGTGCTTAGCACAGTCCTCTCCACATAGTAAGTGTGCAATAAATACCGTTGATTGATCGATGGCAGAGCACTGAACTAATTGCTTGGGAGAATACAATATAACAGAATACGTAGAAACGGTCCCTGCCTTGAAAATGTGCTTGTATCGAGGGGAAGAGCCGTTTATCCACAGACCTACGTGTTTTAAATTAGAAGGCATTCCAGAACTTTGGAAAAGTTATGTGAAATTCCTCTATGTGCCGTTAGACTGTAATGGAAAATGTCGCTAGACCGTTATTTAATATTTATTAAGATCATTCAAAGCATGGCCTCACAGTATTTAATCAAGGAGTCGTACTATGATTAGGAATCTTTGTAGCAGGCTGAAGAAGTAAAAGGTTGTTGGCTGACTGCGACGGGAGTGTTTTTTTTAAGTCTAGTGTAGAATTTTCCAACCTAGGTTGAACAGCAGGCTTCGTTGTCTTTCCTTCTTAAAGCACGTTGTAGCGGGCTAGCTTTTCTGAGCACCTCTGTGCTCCTTTGAATTCCACTTGGAATCAGATTCAATCATTCGGTTTCTTGAAAACTGGTGCCAGATTTGAGCTGGAAGCCATTCACTTCCTCTTCGACACCTTGAAAATCTGCACAAACGGTGGGCAGAGTTTGCCTCAAGATAATACTAATAAAATAATAATAGTGTTTGTTAAGCGCTTACTGTGTGCCAGGCACTGTACTGAGCGCTGGGGTCGATACAAGCAAATCGGGTTGAACAGTCCCTGTCCTCCTGTGTGGGACTCACAGTTTCAATCCCCATTTTAAAGATAGGTAACTGAAGCCCAGAGAAGTGAAGTGACTTGCCCGAGGTCACCCAGGAGACGAGTGGTGGAGCCGGGATTAGAACCCATGACCTTCCGACTCCCAAGCCCGTGCTCTATCCACTCTGCCATGCTGCTTCCCAGTTCGATTCAACTCAGTTCATTCTGATTGCTTTGTCAACTCAGGTTGGGAGGGAGCGAGAAGAATTTTACTCACCTTTGGCCCTTGACCAGCATATTGGAGCTAGCTGGGAATAAGTGTGAACCAAAAAACATCACACCGTATAATCCTGAATTAGGGGGTTGTCCTAGGGTACGCCTCCCTGCCTTCAAGTGGTTCGCCATCGAACGGGAGTAAAAATACAAGCTCTTGTAAATTCATTGCCTTACTAAGAGAAGCATTGTGGCCTAATGGAAAGAGCCCAGGCCTGGGAATCAGAGGACCTGGGCTCTAATCCTGGCTCTGCTACTTATCCACTGTGTGACCTTGGGTGAGTCACTTACCTACTCTGTGCCTCAGTTACCTCATCTGTAAAATGGGGATTAAGAGCCTTATGTGGGACAGCGACTTTATCCAACTTTCATTCATTCATTCAATTGTATTTATTGAGCGCTTACCGTGTGCAGATCACTGTACGAAGCACTGGGGAGGGTAAAATACAACAATAAGCAGACACATTTCCTGCCCACAGCAAGCTTACAGTCTAGAGTGGGGAGACAGACATGGATACACATTAATAAAATTACAGATATGTACATAAGTGCTGTAGGGATGGGAAGGGGGGAAGAGCAAAGAGAACAAGTCAGGGTGACTCAGAAGGGAGTGGGAGATGAGGAAAGGTAGTGCTTAGTCAGGGAGGACCTCTTGGAGGAGATGGACCTTCAAAAAGGCTCTGAAGAAGGGGAGAGTAATTGTCTGTCGGATTTGAAGAGGGAGGACATTCCAGGCCAGTGGCAGGATGTGGGCTAGGGGTCGAGGCAGGCGAGATCGAGACACAGTGAGAAGTGTAGCACTAGAGGATTAGCTGGTATCTATCCCCATCCTGATTTGTTAACCAAGTACTCAACAGATACCGTAAAAGAATCCCTCATGAACAAGAGCATCCCACCTTAGTGATTTACCCACTGGGCCTATCAGCAGATTCACCATGCCCCTCAGCTGGGACATGAATTTGGTCTACGCAAAGCTCCGGTCACTTAATGAATGTGTCCACTCGGGTTCTTAGTACTATTATGTCACCAAAGCTTTAAAATAATTCTCTGTCCAAATACCCAGGGCATAAATTAAATGAGGGTGACCTTAATGGCAGTCAAGAAACTTAATTTTCTCCATCTCTTGTGAGCAAATCTGAGGTTCTATCTGACACAAAGCGAACTTCCTGGGTTATTTGTCGCAATGATGCCTTGTCTCACGTTTGCCTAGTTGGGTCTGGGGTGAACCAAGTGAGGCATTTACTATGTGCCAAACACTGTTCTAAGCACTGGGGTAGATACAAGGTAATCATGTTCTCCCACGGGGGGCTCACAGACAATCCCCATTTTACAGATGAGGGAACGGAGGCATAGAGAAGTTAAGTGGCTTGCCCAAAGTCACCCAGCCGATAAGTGGTGGAGAGGGGATTCGAACCCACGTCCTCCAATTCCCAAGCCCGGGCTCTTGCCACTAAGCCATGCTGCCACTGATGGATTCATTTTTATTTTTTATTTTAGCAGGAGTAGTCACGACAGTGGCCCAAACCAGGGAGACAGAGCCTGAGCAGAGCAGTAGGGGAGAGACCACGCTTTTCTGTTTGTGGAGGGCGGTGAATAAAAAAAAAATAAGCTGGTTCATTATAAACTGGAGTTGGTCTTCTCTCCATTTGTCTTAAAACTGGAAGGAACCACCACTGCCCTCAACCACGCAACTCCATTCTGGCATCAGGTCCCCAGCTTCGCCAGGGGTGGAGAGCGCGGGGAGGGGCTGCAAGCCAGGGAAAGGGCCGGCGGGGACGGGGGAGCAGGTGAGCGTAAAATAATCAGTAGATAAATTAAAGTTAAGATCCTAGACTGGCCAGGGCAGGGGAGTAGGGAGGGTGAGAGAGAGAAAGTGGGTGAGTAAAGAATTCAGGACGCAAGGATGGGGATAGGGAGGAAAGCCTCACTGGTGACTCTGAGACGAAGGGGGTGCCTGGGGAGGGATTTTGTTGAAGGGACTGGAGGCTGTGTGGGATGAATTTTTCCAGCTGTTTGGATGGAAAGAAAAGAGTGGATTTTAGTGACGTTGTGCAGAGGAACCGACAGGATTTGGTGACAGATTGAGTATGTGGGTTGACAGAGAGATGAGTCGAGGACAATGCCAAGGTTACGGGCTTGTGAGATAGGGAGGGTAGTGGTGTTGTCTACAGTGGAGGGCAAGACAGGAAGAAAAGCTCAAATGCAGAAATCCCAGCCAAATCACTTTATCAGGAAGTGATTGGAGCCCAACCTAGCCCCTCCCAGAGCCTATCCTCCACCCTGCCACTCCCTGAACCCCAGAAGCTGCATAGGGGCTCACCCCCAACTCCTGACCCATGGAGCTTCTTTCCAGGGACCCAGGCCGTGCTAAAATCCCCATTTAGTGGCTTTTTCCCTTAGCACGAACAGAAGAGAGAGTGGAAGTCAGCAGGCAGAGGGGAACTGTGACCAAAAAGCAGGCTTCCTTACCGATAAGAAGATGGGAAATTCCCTGCTTATGTTAATTAATCAGTAGTGTTTACGGAGTGTTTGTTACATACAGAACACCATACTAAGCGCTTGGGAAGAGGACAATATAACAGAGTTGGTAAACACACTCTCTGCCCTCAAGAATTTACAATAATGTTCTTTATGCTGTCAAACAGATCACCTGGAAAATTCACCTCCCTCCAGTTAGACTGTTTCCCACAAAATATAATAATAATGTTGGTATTTGTTAAGCGCTTACTATGTGCCGAGCACTGTTGTAAGCGCTGGGGTAGACATAGGGGAAGCAGGTTGTCCCACGTGGGGCTCACAGTCTTAATCCCCATTTTACAGATGAGGGAACTGAGGCACAGAGAAGTTAAGTGACTTGCCCACAGTCACACAGCCGACAAGTGGCAGAGCTGTGCTGAACAGCTTGGTGGACAGCTGAATTCTGCTTTTAAGGAAACCAGGACCGAGGCAATTAGAAATAGTCTGTTCCTCCTTCCAATACACTACTCAAAGCCAATCCAGGTGACTGTTTCGAGCCCTTTCTCGTATTGCCTTAGCCAAATAATTGGAGTGGGGGGAGAGAAGTAGAAAGGGGTGGGAATGGCTAGAAGCTGCAAGTGTTCGTGAGTGCAAGAGGAAACAATGCAAATTCAGAAAGCCAAATGAACAGACCTAATTTGAAATTTACTTACAAGGCTGATTGTACAGGTTAGCTCTCCAATCTGGAGATTGGAAAGTGCAGGTTAATCTCCTCCAATCTGGCTTCCGCCCCCTTCACTCCATTGAAAGCGCCCTCTCAAAGGTCACCAGTGACCTCCTTCTTGCCAAATTCAACGGCTCCTACTCCATCCTAATCCTCCACGACCTCTCAGCTGCCTCTGACACTGTGGACCTTCCGCTTGGCCTCAATGCATTATCCAAGCTTGACTTCCCTTACTCTGTACTCTCCTGGTTCTCCTCTTATCTTTCTGGCCATTCATTCTCACTCTCCTTTGTGGGCTCCTCCTCCCCCTCCCATTCCCTAATTGTAGGGGTCCCTCAAGGTTCAGTTCTCTGTCCCCTTCTATTCTCCATCTACACTCACTCCCTTGGAGAACTCATTTGCTCCCATGGCTTCAACTATCATCTCTTTACAGATGACACCCAAATCTATATCTCCTCCCCTGTTCTCTCTTCCTCCCTCCAGGCTCACATCTCCTCTTCCCTTCAGGACATCTCTACTTGGATGTCCTCCCACCACCTAAAACTCTCCTTGTCCAAAACAGAGCTACTTATCTTCCCTCCCAAAGCCTGTCCCCTCAGGAACTTTCACTGTGGATGGCACGACCATCCTTCCCATCTCACAAGCCCGCAACTTTAGTGTCACCCTTGACTCCTCTCTCTCATTCACCCCACATATCCAATTTGTCACCAAAACCTGCCGGTCTCACCTTCACAATATCACCAAGATCCGCCCTTTCCTCTCCATCCAAACTGCTACCTTGTCAGTACAAATCAATCATCCTGTCCCGACTGGATTACTGCATCAGCCTCCTTTCTGATCTCCCAACCTCCTTTCTTTCCTCACTTCAGTCCATACTTCACTCTGTTGCCCGGATTAAATCTTTCTACAGAAACGTTCTGGGCATGTCATCCCCCTCCTCAAAAATCTCCAGTGGTTGCCTATCAACCTCCATATCAAACAATAACTACTCACTATTGGCTCAAAGCTCTCCATCACTTTGCCCCTTTTTACCTCACCTCCGTGCTAACCTTCTCACGATGCCTCGAACTCGCCTATCCCACCGTAGACCCCTGGCCCATGTCCTACGCCTGGACTGGAACACCCTCCCTCCTCAAATCTGCCAAACAATCACTCTTTCCCCCTTCAAAGCCCTACTGAAGGCTCACCTCCTCCAAGAGGCCTTCCTAAGATAAGCCCCCCTTTTCTTCAGCTCTCCCTCCCTTCCCCATCACCTTGGCTCCGCTCCCTTTGCTCTTCCCCCCTCCCTGCCCTACAGCATTTATATATATATATATTTCTATTTATTTCTATTGATGCCTGTTCACTTGTCTTGATGTGTATAAATCTATAATTCTATTTATTTATATTGATGCCTGTTTACTTGTTTTGATGTCTGTCTTCCCCCTTCCTGACTGTCCCCATTATAGGCAGGAATTGTCTCTCTTTATTGCTGAGTTGTACTTTCCAAGCACTTAGTAGAGTGCTCTGCACACAGTAAACACTCAATAAATACTATTGAAAGGATGGGCTTTGGAGTCAGAGGTCATGAGTTCGACTCCCGGCTCTGCCACTTGTCAGCTGTGTGACTATGGGCAAGTCACTTCACTTCTCTGTGCCTCAGTTACCTCATCTGTAAAATGGGGATTAACTGTGAGCCCCACGTGGGACAACCTGATTCCCCTATGTCTACCCCAGCGCTTAGAACAGTGCTCTGCACATAGTAAGCGCTTAACAAATACCAACATTATTATTATTATTATTGTTATGAATGAATGAACTCTCCAATGGCTTCTTCCCCACTACTTTCAAACATGCTTGCATATACCCTATCTTAAAAAAAAAACCTCCATTGACCCCACAGCTCCCTTCAGGTACTGCCCCATCTCCTTCCTACTATTTCTCTCCAAATTCCTTGAGAGTTGTTTACACCTGCTGTCCCCACTTCCTCTCCTCTAATTATCTCCTTGTTCCTCTCCAATCTGGTTTCCACCCCATTCATTCCTTAAAAACATCCCTCTATAAAGTAACCAATGACCTTCTTCTCGCCAAATATGATGGCCTTTACTCCATCATAATACTCCTTCACCTCTCATTTGCCTTCCGTACTGTGGACCACTCCCTTCTTCTTGAAACTTCATAAACCTTGGCTTCACTGACATTGCCATTTTTTGATTCTCCTATCTCTCTGACCACTCTTTCTCATTCTTTTATGCAGGCTCCTCCTCTGCCTCCCACCCCCTAACTGTAGGAGTCCCTCAGGGCTCAGTTCTGGGTCCTCTTCTCTTCTCCATCTACATCTACTCCTGTAGAAACTCATTCACTCCCATGGCTTCAACTACCATCTCTAGGCAGATGATTCCCAAATCTACATCTCTAGCCCTGATCCTTCTCCTTCTCTGCAATTCTCGCATTTCCTCCTTCTTTCAGGATATCTCTATCTGTCTGTCCCACTGACACCCACACTAAACATGGCCAGAATTGTAGACAGCACCACTATCTTGCCTATCTCACAAACCTGTAACCTTGATATTATACTTGACTCATCTCTCTCATTCAACCCACATATTCATTGTCCCCAAATCCTATCAGTTCTACTTTCACAAAAACCTAAAGTACATTCTTTTATTTCCATCCAATCATCTACCATGTTTATCCAAGCACTCATCCTATCCCTATTCAATAACTGCATCTGCCTCCTTGCTGACCTCCCTGCCTCTTTTCTCTCCCAACTCCAGTCCGGTCTTCACTTGGCTGCCTGGATCATTTTTCCAAAAAAAAAAGTTCAGTTCATTCATTCATTCATTCATTCATTCATTCATTCATTCGTATTTATTGAGTACATACTGTATGCTGAGTAAAAGGGGACTTAGTCTGAAAAAGCCTCTTGGAGAAGGTGAGCCTTCAGTAGGGCTTTGAAGGAGGGAAGAGTGATTGTTTGGCAGATTTGAGAAGGGAGAGCGTTCCATGCCAGAGGTAAGATGTGGGCCAGGGGTCGATGACAGGCCAGGCGAGAACGAGGCAGAGTGAGAAGGTTAGCAGCGGCAGAGGAGCAGAGTGTGAGGGCTGAAATGTAGAAAGAGAGAAGGGAGGTGAGGTAGGAAGGGGTAAGGTGATGGAAACCTTTGAAGTCAATAGTGAGGACTCCATGTCTCCCCACTCCTCAAGAACCTCCAGTGGTTGCCCAACCACTTCCACATCAAACAGAAAGATTTTACCAGTACCTTTAAAGCACTGTAAAGTGTTCAGTCTAGACACGGGGAAAGACTTTAAACTAAATTATGGATATGTATGTAAGTGCTTCCCTCTCTCAGGATGGCACCTGTAGAGTTTCCAGTACTCTACCAGCCTCAGTTATGGGAAGGAGAATCAAGCAGAGGCACACCCATTTCATTCATAGCTTGGGCAGTGGCTAGTGAGTGGAAGGCAATCTGCTACAAGTTAAAACTCCCCTGAGCTGGGCAGCAGCGGTAAGGGAGAGTCGAGGGTGAAGACTCAAGTTTACTGCGTGGAAGGAGGCAATGGTAATCCACTTCTGTATTTTTACCCAGAAAACTCTAAGGATCCACTCCCGGGATGATTGCAGATGGGGAGTGGGGCATTCAGGGGGGATGTGTCAATTGAGTCACTATGGGTCAGAGATGGCATGACAGCATAAGACGAGACAAGGCATAGGGGACAGGGAATGGGTCTGCCAACAGTGTTTTATTGTACTCTCCCAGGAGCTTAGAACAGTGTTCCACACACAGTGAGCACTCAATAAATATGACTTACTGATTGATTGCTGTGGAGTTGAGGTTGGGGTGAATATCAAGTGCTGAAAGGGTACAGATCCAAGTTCCAGGTAGACACAGAAGGGAGTGGGAGTAGGGGAAGTGAGAGTTTAGTCAGGAAAGGCCTCTTGGGGAAATGTGATTTCAATAAGATCCTGAAGGTGGAGAGAGTGATTGTCTGTTGGTTATAGAGGAGAGGGAGTTACAGGCCAGAGAGGGAAATCATGGGCAAGGGTAGTCAGGGAGATAGACGAGATGGAGGTACATTGAGTAGATTGGGATTAGAGGAGTGAAGCGTGCAGGCTGAGTTGTAGTAGAAAATTCGTGAGAAAAGGTAGGAAGGTGATCGAATGCTTTAAAACCGATGGTAAGGAGTTTGGTGGATGGGCAACCACTGAAGGTTCTGGAGGAGTGGGGAGAGGTGGACTGATTTTTTTTTTTGAAAAACGATCTAGGCAGCAGCGTGAAGTATGCACTGGAGTGGGGAGAGGCAGGGAGGTCAGTGAGGAGGCAGATTCAGTGGTCAAGGTGGGTTGGATCAGCCTGGTAGTAGTTTGGGAGGGAGGAGAGGGTGGATTTTAGCGATCCTGTGAAGGTGTCAGATTGAATGAGTAGGTTGAATGAGAGAAATGAGTCAAGGAAAATGCCAAAGATGTGGGCTTGTGAGATAGTGCTTAGTACAATGCTAAGCACTTAACAAATACCATTAATATTATTATTATTTATTACAAGTAGGATAGCGGTGCTATCTACAGTGATGAGATAGCCGGGCAGAGGACAGGGTTTGGGTTTGGTGTAGCGTGTTCATTCACTCATTCATTCAGTTGTATTTATTGAGCGCTTACTATGTGAGGAGCACTGTACTAAATGCTTGGAATGTACAATTCGGCAACACATAGAGACAATCCCTGCCCGATGACAGGCTCACTGTCTAAACGGGGGAGACAGACGGCAGAGCAAAACAGAACAAAACAAAAACAAGACATCATCAAAATAAATAGAATCAAGGGGATGTACACTTCATTAACAAAATAAATAGGGTAATAAATAATATATACAAATGAGCACAGTGCTGAGGGGAAGGGAAGGGGGAGGAGCAGACGGTGTGGGGGGAGGGGAGAGGAAGGGGAGCAGAGGGAAAGGGGTGGGCTCAGTCTGGGAAGCCCTATTGGAGGAGGTGAGCTCTCAGTAGGAAGGAAGCTCTCAGCATGTGAACTGTCAGAGGTGGCACTAATAGCTGGAGTGGCCAGATCCTGTCCCCAAGGTGGGATCTTGCTTTGTACATGCCTGGGGAGGTATGAAAATGTGATGCTGGATGTTGTTGGGTTTTTTTCAAAAAAAAAAAAAACCCTTCTTCAACCATACCGCATTTCCAAGAAAAATTGTTTCTATATTGTACCCTTTCTGTCTGGAGTGGCGTGAAATGATCAAACTCAAAATAAGAATCGTGGTATTGGATAAGTTCTCATTATATACCAAGCCCAGGGGTAGAGGCAATTTAATCTGCTCAGCTACATCCCATATAGAGCTCATAGTCTCATGGGGAAGGAGAACAGGTATTTAATCTCCAATTTACTGCTGAGAAAGCTGAAGCACAAATGGTTTGCCCAAAGTGACACCGCAGGTCAGTGTCTGAGGCAAGATTAGAACCTGGGACTCCCAATAATAATAATAATAATAATAATGATGGCATTTGTTAAGTGCTTACTATGTGCCAAGCACTGTTCTAAGCCCTGGGCTAGATAATAATAATGTTGGTATTTGTTAAGTGCTTACTATGTGCAGAGCACTGTTCTAAGTGCTGGGGTAGATACAGGGTAATCAGGTTGTCCCACGTGAGGCTCACAGTTAATCCCCATTTTACAGATGAGGTAACTGAGGCACAGAGAAGTTAAGTGATACAAGGTAATTGGGTTGTCCCACATGGAGATCACAATCTTAACCCCCATTTTATAGATGAGGTAATTGAGGCACAGAAAAGTGAAGTGATTTACCCAAGGTTACACAGCAGAGAAGTAGTGGAGCCGGGATTAGTACCCACGTCCTCTGACTCCTAAACCTGGGCTCTTGCCACTAGGCCATGTTGCTTCTCCTTACTCCCAGTCCTCTGCTTTTTTCACTAGGCCAGGCTGCTAGACATCATTCAGAAAGGATGGCAACCCATGCAGTCCGTGGGCCGGCCAGATGTGGGTTTTTTTAATAGTATTTAAGTGCTAACTATGTGCCAGGCGCTGTACTAAGCACTGAGAGAGATACAAGATAATTGGGCTGGACCCGGCCCTTTCCCCACATAGGGCTCACAATCTTAATCCCCATTTTATAGATGAGGCATAGAGAAATTAAGCGACTTGCCCGAGGTCGACAGCAGACAAGTGACAGAGTCGGGATTAGACTCAATCCATCAGTCATATTTGTTGAATGCTTACTATGTGTGGAGCACTGTACTAAGCGCTTGAGAGAGTCCAATACAACATAATCAGCATCCATATTCTCTGCCCATATTGAACGGGCAGTCTAACCCAAATCCTCTGACTTCAAGGCCCATGGATTAGCTCATGGGGAGGAGAGCCGGGTGATCGATTGCCTGACTGATTGGATGTAGCTTGGTTGGAGAGGTCTCTTGTCATTTGAGTAGTGGCTGTGGGGTCATTTGGCTTCACAAGCCATCAATCTGTGGTATTTATTGAGCCTCATCTGAGTGCCACAGACTAGGCTCTTCGGAGAGTACAGCAAAAGTAAGAAACATTCCCTCCCCTCATGGAGGTCACAATCGAAAAGGAGAACCAGACTGACAGATAGTGTATGGAGGAGAAAATAACAGGAAGAAGCTTGGGGTTGTCAGGATAAAAGAACAGAATATGTAATTGACTAAACAAATGAAAATATGCATCTACATGTAAGTGCTGAGGATATGAAATAATGATAATTATAACTGTGGTATTGGGAAAGCACTTGCTATGTGTCAAATATTTCCAGAGTGCAGGGGTAGATATAAAATAATCAGATCAGACACAGTCCCTGTCCTGAATGGAGTTCACAGTCTATGGAGAAAGAGAACAGGTATTGAGTCTCTGTTTTACAGACAAGGAAAGTGAAGGTCAGAGAGGTTAAGTGACTTGCCCAAAGTCACACAGCAGGTAAGTGTGTCACACAGCCAGGATTAAAACCCAATTCCCCTGACTCTCAGTCTGTGTTCCTTTCATGGGCCCTTGCTAAAATAACATATGTAAGTGCAAAGAAGGTTGATGCCATTAGGGTGTTTTTAATTAATCAGGCAATCATTTAGTCTTCCTGAAAGAGATGGGATTTTAGGAGCTCTATGAAATGGGGAGAGCTGCAGTGTGGTGGATTTCTGGGGGAGCGGAAGGAGGCCAAAGAGCTGAACTTGGAAGAAAAGAGGCATATAACTTGAGACAAGTGAGTACACCAGCGCTGAGAACAGTACTTGGCACATAGTAAGTCCTTAACAAATACCATCATTATGAATTATTATTAAACCAAGTTGATTTTTAGGATGGGGAGAGATGCGGAGAGCCTTGAAGTCAATTGCAAGGAGTTTTGGTTTGAGGAGGAGGAAAGTAAGATGCTTTCAGAGCCTTTTGAGGAGTGAAGTGAGCCAAGGGATACTTCGCGATAATTTGTGCAATAGTGTGTTAGGATAGATTAGAGGCAGGGAGACCATTGAGGAGGTTGATTCACTAGTTAAGTATGACATGGTGAGAGCTTGGACCAGCTCAATAGCTATTTGGGTGGAGAAGGGGACAGATCCAGCTAATGACATAGAGAAAGAGGTGACGGGATTTAGCAATAGGTTGACTGGGAGAACAGAAAGACAGTGAAGAGTCATGGGTGACACCAAGGATTCGGGGACAGGGAGAATGGCAGTGATATTAACAGACATGGGAAAGGCAGGAAGGGAGACTTGAATTTAGTAGGGAAGATGAGAAGTTAAGTTTTAGGCCTGCAGGGTTTGAAGATGCCAAAGGAAATGTGGGAGTGAGGGTTAGAGGAGAGGACGGAGATGGCAGAGAGACTTGGAAGTCATCAGCAAAAATGTGCTCTCTTAAAGCCATGTGAGTACAAGAATTCCACGAGAGATCGAGTGTAGAGCAAGAAGGGTAAGGAGCCCCAGGACAGTTAGAGATGAGGAGAGAAGTTGAGCTATCAAATGAAACGGAGAAGGGGTGGGCAGAGAGAAAGGAGGAGAATTAGCCAAGTGATGTGCCCAAAAAGTCAAGGCCTGAAGGGTCTGCTGGTCTTAAGTACGAGGAAGTCACTGGTGACCTGAGAGGGTGCCATCCTAATGGGGTGATGAGACCAGGAACCTGATCACAGTGGGTCCAGAAGAGGATGGCCTAATGGAAAGTGCACAGACCTGGGAGTCAGAGGACGTGAGTTCTAATCCAGGCTCTGCCACTTGCCTTCTGTGAGACTTGCCAAGTCACCTAACTTCTTGGTGCTTCGTGCTTTGGGAGGGAGTTGTTTGGTTTTTTTCTATAGTATTTGTATCGGGCACTGTATGAAGCGCTGGGGTAGATACAGGTTAATCAGGTTGCACATGGTCCCTGTCCCATGTGGGGCTCACAGTTTTAATCACCATTTTGCAGATGAGGTAACTGAGGTACAGAGAAGTTAAATGACGTGCCTAAGGTCACATGGTAGACAAGTGATTGAGCCGGGACTAGGACACAGGTCTTTCTGACTCCCAGGCCGCAAGGTGATGCTGTATGTGCCAAGCATTGTGCTAAACTCTGGGTTAGATACAGGATCATCAGTTTGGACACAGTTCGAGTCCTCCATCATACTCTCAGTTTAAGGAGGAGAAAGGGCAGTATTTATATCTCCATTTCACAGATGAGGAAACTGAGACCCAGAAGTGAAGCTAAGTGAGTTTCTCAAGACAATTCAGCAGGCAGATGGAGAAGTCAGGGCTAGAACCCAGGTCTTCTGACTCCCTACCCTCTTCTCTTTCCAGAAGGCCTTATAGAAGTCATTATTGGGTCCCCATAAAGCCCAAGCTCCTTAGTTTTCCCCAAAGCAGGCAGCAATTCTGCCTAAATGAGCCCTGGGCAAGGGGAGGGGCAAAAAAGAGGCCCAGCTGGATGTGAGGGACAAAAGAGAGGGATCAGGAAAGCTCATCTCCTTACTCTGTTTGCCCTTCCCTTTGTGTCACCTATGCACCCCTTCGGCACATTGAAGAAGCAGCACTGCGTAGTGGATAGAGCGTGGGCCTGGAAGTCAGAAGATCGTGGGTTCAAATCCTGGCTTCGCCACTTTCATTCATTCATTCATTCATTCATTCATTCAATTGTATTTATTGAGCACTTACTGTGTAAGTATAATATAATACTTCTGCTGTTTTTCTCACTTTGGTCTGCTGGGCTGAGGATGATTGTATTTTTTTTCTTGCTGCTGCTAGCCTTTGGTTTGTTTTTCACTTCTATTTCTTTGTTCCTGATTTTTCCAAGAAAATAGAAAAGACAACCCTCCCCCGCCAACTCTAAGTCATTTTGAGTATTATAGTCAATCACAGTTTTTAAAATGTAGTGCAAGTAGCTGCTACTTTGAGGTTTCAAATCCATCAATGAATCAGTGGTATTTTTTGAGAGTTTATTGTGTGCAGAGAACTTGGGGGAGTACAATAGAGTTGGTAGACATGATCCCTTCCTTCAAAGTGCTTACAATTTAGTAGGGGAGATAGACATGAAGGAGTAGTGTGGAGTAATGGATAGAGCATGGGCCTGAGAGTCAGAAAGTCATGGGTTCTAATCCCCCGCTCTTCTATTTGTCTGCTGTGAGACCTTGGGAAAGTCACTTAACTTCTCTGGGCCTCAGTTCCCTTATCTGTAAAATGGGGATTGAGACTGTGAGCCCCATGTGGGACAGAGACTGTCCAACCCAATTGGCCTGTATCCACCCCAGCACTTAGTACAGTGCCTGGCATAGTGAGTGCTTAACAAATACCATGACAATAATAATAGTAATAATAATATGAAAATAAGTTACAGGTAAGGGAAACGACTACATATAAAGAAATGTACATAAGTGCAGCAGGGGTGGGGTGAATATCAAAGTGCTTAGTGCGTTTCATCCCAAGTACATAGGTGATGCATAAATCCCCTCTAGAATGAGAGCTCGTTGTGGGCAGGGAATATGTCTGTTTATTGTTGTATTGTACTCTCCCAAGAGCTTAGTACAGTGCTCTGCACCCCCTCCACCCTCTGCTCCTCCCCCTTCCCCCTTCAATTCCCCTCAGCTGAGCGCCCATCCCCTCTGCTCCTCCCCCCGCTTCCCTTCCCCTCAGCACTGTGCTCCTTTGTATATATTTTTATTACCCTATTTATTCTGTTAATGAGGTGTACATCCCCTTGATTCTATTTATCATGATTATATTGTCTTGTTTTTGTCCGTCTGTCTCCCCCTATTAGACTGTGAGCCCGTCATTGGGCAGGGATGGTCTCTATCTGTTGCCGAATTGTACATTCCAAGGGTTTAGTACAGTGCTCTGGTACAGGCTCTCATAATATTCTGGCCGGATTATGGTGTCAGCCTTCTCTCTGATGTCCCTTCCTCCTGTCTCTCCTCGCTCCAGTCTATTCTTCATTCCGCTACCTGGCTCATCTTCCTGCAGAAACGCTCTGGGCATGTCACTCCCCTCCTCAAAAACCTCCAGTGGTTGCCTATCAACCTCCACATGAAACAAAAACTTCTCACTCTAGGCTACAAGGCTCTCCATCACCTTGCCCCTCCTACCTCTCCTCCCTTCTCTCTTTCCACTGCCCAGCCCGCACGCTCTGCTCCTCTGCCACCCACCTCCTCACCGTCCCCCGTTCTCACCTATCCCTCAGTCGACCCCTGGGCCACGTCCTCCCGCTGTCCTGGAATGCCCTCCCTCCTCACCTCCGCCAAACTAACTCTCTTCCCCTCTTCAAAGCCCGACTGAGAGCTCACCTCCTCCAAGGGGCCTTCCCACACTGAGCTTCTCCTTTTCCCTCTGCTCCCTCTGCTGCCCCTCTACCCCTCCTTCACCTCCCCTCAGTTAAGGCCCTCTCCCCCTCTTTCCCTCTGCTCCTCCCCCTCTCCTTTCCCCACCCCTAAGCACTGTGCTCGTCTCCTCATTTGTATATATTTTAATTACCCTATTTATTTATTCCGTAACTCCCATTCTCTCCTGGACCCCCTCCAATCTGGCTTCCGTCCCCTCCACTCTACCGAGACTGCTCTCTCTAAGGTCACCCATGACCTCCTTCTTGCCAAATCCAATGGCTCCTACTCCATTCTAATCCTCCTTGACCTCTCAGCTGCCTTTGACACTGTCCACCATCCTCTTCTCCTCCACACCTTATCTCATCTTGGCTTCACAGACTCCGTCCTCTCCTGGTTCTCCTCTTATCTCTCTGGCCGGTCATTCTCGGTCTCCTTCGCAGGGTCCTCCTCCCCCTCCCATTCTCTAACTGTTGGGGTTCCCCAAGGGTCAGTTCTTGGCCCTCTTCTGTTCTCCATATACCTCACTCCCTCGGTCAACTCATTCGCTCTCACAGCTTCAACTATCACCTCTATGCAGATGACACACAGATCTACATCTCTGCCCCATCCTCTCCACCTCCCTTCAGGCTCATATCTCCTCCTGCCTCCAAGACGTCTCTACCTGGATGTCTGCCCACCACCTAAAACTCAACATGAGCAAAACTGAGCTCCTCATCTTCCCTCCCAAGGCCTGTCCTCTCCTTAACTTCCTTATCATTGTGGACAGTACGACCATCCTTCCCGTCTCTCAGGCCCACAACCTCGGTGTCATCTTTGACTCGGCTCTCTCGTTCACCCCCATATCCGATCTATCACCAAAACCTGCCGGTCTCACCTCTACAATATCGCCAAGATCCGCCCTTTCCTCTCCACCCAAACAGCTATCTTACTGCTACGGGCTCTTGTAATATCCCGGCTAGATTACTGTGTCTGCCTTCTCTCTGATCTCCCTTCCTCCTCTCTCGCCCCACTCCAGTCTATTCTTCACTCCGCTGCCCGGCTCATCTTCCTGCAGAAACGCTCTGGGCATGTCACTCCCCTTCTTAAAAACCTCCAGTGGTTGCCTATCAACCTCCATGCAAAACAAAATCTTCTCACTCTAGGCTTCGAGGTTCTCCATCACCTTGCCCTCTCCTCCCTTCTCTCTTTCCGCTGCCCCCCCCCCGCCCCCGCACGCTCCGCTCCTCTGCCGCCCACCTCCTCACCATCCCCCATTCTCACCTATCCCGCCGTCAACCCCTGGTCCACATCCTCCCGTGGTCCTGGAATGCCCTCCCTCCTCACCTATGCCCTCCCTCCTCACCTCCGCCAAACTCATTCTCTTCCCCTCTTCAAAACCCTACTTATAGCTCACCTCCTCCAAGAGGCCTTCCCAGACTGAGCGCCCCTTCTAATAATAATAATGTTGGTATTTGTTAAGCGCTTACTATGTGCAGAGCACTGTTCTAAGCACTGGGGTAGACAAAGGGGAATCAGGTTATCCCACGTGGGGCTCACAGTCTTAATCCCCATTTTACAGATGAGGTAACTGAGGCACAGAGAAGTTGTGACTTGCCCTCAGTCACAGCTGACAAGTGCAGAGCTGGGATTCAAACCCATGACCTCTGACTCCAAAGCCCGTGCTCTTTTCCACTGAGCCACGCTGCTTCTCCCTCTACTCCCTATACTGACCCCCTTCACCTCTCTGCAGCTAAACCCTCTTTTCCCTCCATTTCCCTCTGCTCCTCCCCCTCTCCCTTCCCATCCCCTCAGCACTGTACTCATCTGCTCAACTGTATATATTTTCATTACCTTATTTATTTTGTTAATGAAATGTACATCGCCTTAATTCTACTTATTTGCTATTGTTTTAATGAGATGTTCATCCCCTAGATTCTGTTTATTGCTATTGTTCTTGTCTGTCCGTCTCCCCTGATTAGACTGTAAGCCTGTCAAAGGGCAGGGACTGTCTCTATCTGTTCCTGATTTGTACATTCCAAGCGCTTAGTACAGTGCTCTGCACATATTAAGTGCTCAATGAATACTATTGAATGAATGAATGAATAATGAGATGTACATCCCCTTGATTCTATTTATTGCTATTGTTTTTGCCTTTCTGTCTCCCCCGATTAGACTTGTAAGCCAGTCGATGGGCAGGGATTGTCTCTGTTGCCGAATTGTCCATTCCAAGAGCTTAGTACAGTGCTCTGCACATAGTAAGCGCTCAATAAATACTATTGAATGAATGAATGCTCTGCATGTAGTAAGTATTCAATAAATACTATTGAATGAATGAGTGAATGAAGTGCTCAATAAATATAACTGAATGAGTGAATGCAGAAAGAAGAGAGAATAGCATGGGGAGACGAGAGGTTAGTTTGGGAGGGCTCCCTGAAAGAGATATGTTTTTTTTAGGGCTTTAAAGGTGGATATGAAGTCGGAGGGAATTCCAGGTAAGAGGGAGGACCTGAGCAGGGGCCAAGGGCAAGAGAGGTGAGATTGAGGCGCAGTGAATAGGTTGGTGTTGGAGAAGCGAAGTGTGAGGGCTGGGTTCTGTTATGTGAGCACAGTCAGCAACCGTTATCCCTACCAGCTGCTGTGCAATATCTGCCACTGAGCACCGAGGTAATGAGTGCGAGAGTGTGGATGACTCTGTGCAAATCATCCCACTTCTACAAAAACAACTCCAGCATCTAGCATGGTGATGATAGAGCATACCTTTCCTCACTTAACCATTGGTGTCTGAGCCATGCTTATTCCCGAATGGCCAGGGGTACTATCGTGTTTCCAGGGGCCCAGTGTGAAAGCGGGCAAGAGAGTCTCTCCACGACACAATCGTGTCTTGAAAGGCCGACTCACTTCCAG
The DNA here is from genome assembly GCF_004115215.2 of Ornithorhynchus anatinus. Taxonomy (NCBI): domain Eukaryota; kingdom Metazoa; phylum Chordata; class Mammalia; order Monotremata; family Ornithorhynchidae; genus Ornithorhynchus; species Ornithorhynchus anatinus. The sequence continues at coordinate 144,370,788 of NC_041728.1, forward strand.
GCAAGCACTGGCCTCTAGTGGCTTTTCTACAAATTTAAATATGTTGGAAACTACGAACTGAAGGGGCCTTGTTGTCTGAGTTATTAACGAAGCCTCGCCAAGATGGCTTGTAAATCATCACCAGCTGGAATCCGCTCAAAGTATCAAGGGGCTGCAAAATTAGCAGTCTTTGATATTCTCTGTAGAATGAATCAATCGTTTCATATCTCGCCCCCTCCCTGGATCAGTGTTTCTCGAATCGTGTCAGTCGTATTCATTTATTTATTTTTTAAAGGTGTTTGACCTTAGCGAGGCTTCGAAGGTGGCGAGAGTGGTGTTCTGGCGTCTATGAGGGGAGAGAGTTTCAGGCCGGAGGGAGAATTCGGGAAAGGGATTGGCGGCGAGATAGATGAGATCGGGGCACAGTGAACAAGTTGGTGCTGGAGGAGTGATAAAGTATGTGGGCTGGGGTGTAGTTGGAGATCAGGGAGGCGAGGTAGGAGGGGACAGGCTGCTTTAAAGTCAATGATGAGGCCCTTCTGTTTGATGCAGAGGTGGATGGGCAACCATTGGAGGGTCTTGAGAAGTGGGGAGACGTTTTGTTAGAAAAATGACCCAGGCAGCAGAGTGAAGCATGGACTGGACGTGGGAGGTGAGGGAGGTCCTTGAGGAGGTTGATGCAGTAATCCAGGCGGGAGAGGCATAGTAGCAGTTTGGATGGAGAAGAATGGGTGGATTTTAGCGATGCTGTAAAGTAGAACCAACAAGATTTGGTGACAGATCGAATATGCGGGTTGTACCAGAGACATGAGTAGAGTGCAACATCAAGGTTATGGGCTTGTGAGACAGGGAGGATATATCTACCGTGGTACTTAGCGCATAGCAAGCACCTATCAAATGCTGCAATTATTATGAGAAGGAGGGCCTTCCTTAGATTCTGACCTCCTTTCTGGAAGGGAGCTTGTCCCGTTGCTGCTGCTGCAGTGGGCTCTCATTCTAAGGGGGACTGCCCGGTAGAGAATGGCGGGCTTGGCAGTCAGAGGTCGTGGGTTCTAATCCTGGCTCCGCCGCTTGTCAGCTGTGTGACCTTGGGTAAGTCACATAACTTCTCTGTGCCTCAGTTTCCTCATCTGTCAAATGGGAATGAAGACTGTGAGCCCTACATGGGGCAACCTGATTACCTGGAATCTACGCCAGTGCTTAGAACAGTGCTTGGCAAGCGCTTAACAAATGCCAACATTATTATTATTATTATATCTCTCTCCCGACAGGCAGAAGCATCAGAGAATAGAGAATAGAGAGTTCTCTCCTGACCAACTACCTCAGCATGGTAAGCACAATACTAGTGATTGAATGGTGCCTGGCAACTGTGTCCTGATAAATTGGCCAATGGATTTAGAAATTGAGGGCCACTGCCTTGGCCTGAACCTCAATCACAGTCGAGCAACCTTGTGGAAAATGACTAGTAACTTGGTCAGGATTTCTTTAAGGGCACTAGTAAAGAATATCAATTAATAATATTATTAATAATAATAATGGTAATTGCATCACTTCTTAAGCACTTACTATGTGCCAGGCACATACTAAGCCCTGGGGTGGATACAAGCAGCGTGGCTCAGTGGAAAGAGCATGGGCTTTGGAGTCAGGGCTCATGAGTTCGAATCCCAGCTCTGCCACTTGTCGGCTGTGTGACTGTGGGCAAGTCACTTAACTTCTCTGTGCCTCAGTTCCCTCATCTGTAAAATGGGGATTAAGACTGTGAGCCCCACGTGGGACAACCTGATTCCCCTATGTCTACCCCAGCGCTTAGAACAGTGTTCGGCACATAGTAAGCGCTTAACAAATGCCAACATTATTATACAAGCAAATGGAGTTGGATACAGTCCCTATCTCACATAGGGCTCACAGTCTTACTCCCCCTTTTACAGATGGGGTAACTGAGGCCCAGGGAAATGAAGTGATTTGCCCAAGGTCACAGAGCAGACAAATGGCAGAACTGGAATTAGAACCCAGGTCCTCTGACTAGCAGGCCCATGCTCTACTTTCAACCTCTGCATGTCTTGCTTAAATATATATATATATATGAAATGTATAATGTACGTATAACATATCATATATAAATATACATGTATATTTGTGTATGTATGTATATATATGTAGCAGAATAGTAAATAGAATAAGACTACAGAATGAATCCAAACAATGAATCCACTTCCTTTCAAAACCCTAAAAACACTCTGAAAAGCAGCATATGGGAAAAATAAATTCCCTGCTCATTGTGGGCAGGGAACATGTTCACCAGCTTTGTTATTCTGTAATCTCCCAAAGGAGTTCATCTGGAAAGCACCGTGTCATGGACTGGGGCTACTTTCTCTGGGAAAAGAATAAAATCATAAATGTCAGTTATGCCCTCTTAGAATAGGAATCGGAAGTCCCATAAATCCTCTAAAGCCTATGCATGAGGGCAGAATTGTAGAATAAAGCGCAATTTAGTAGACCAAATCTAGTAGACTGGATTCCAGCAAACCAAAGATTATGTGCACTAATCTAATTTTGAAACATCAGACCGATTCCTCTTGGGGGCCTATATTTCCTTGGAAGGGGAGGAAACAAAAGTAATTTAGGTCCAACACGGCTGTGGGAAGTTGACATTTGTGAAATGACACGCTATTTCTGTGCAAACAATTGCTTGCTTCCTTGAACGAATTGTCTACACCTGCTGCCTCCACTTCCTCTCCTCCAATTGTCTTCTTGATCCCCTTCAATCTGGCTTCCATCCCCTCACTCCACCGAAACCGCCCTCAAAGGTCACCAGTGATATCCTTCTTGCCAAACCCAATGGCCTCTACTCCATCCTAATCCTCCACCACCTTTCGGCTGCCTTTGACACTGTTGACTACCCTCTTCTCCTGGAAACATTATCCAACCTTGGCTTCACTTACACTGTCTTCTCCTGGTTCTCCTCCTATCTCTCTGGCCGCTCATTCTCAGTCTCTTACATGGGCTCCTCCTCTGCCTCCCACCCCCTCACTATGGGTGTCCCTCAAGGCTCAGTTCTCGGTCCCCTTCTATTCTCCATCTATACCCACTCCCTTGGATAACTCATTCACTCCAATGAATGATGTAGATGACTCCCAAATCTACAGCTCCAGCCCTGATCTCTCTCCTTCTCTGCCGTCTCGTATTTCCTCCTGCCTTCAGGATCTCTCTACTTGAATGTCCTACTGACACCTCAAACTAAACATGTCCAAAACCAAACTTCTCATATTTCTACCCAAACCCTGCCCTCCCCCGACTTTCCCTGCACTGTCCACAGCACCATTAACCCCGTTTCACATTATCCTCATCTCATTCGACTGTAAGCTCATTGTGGGCAGGGAATGTGTCTGTATATTGTTGCACTGTACTCTCCCAAGCGCTTAGTACAGTGCTCTGCAGACAGTAAGCGTTCAATAAATACGATTGAACGAATGCAATGAATGAACGAACCCACATACTTAATCTGACACCTTCCGAACATTGCTAAAATCTGCCCTTTCCTTTCCATCCAAACTGCTACTCTGTTGGTCTTAGCACTTATCCTATCCTGCCTTTACTGCTGCTTCAGCCTCCTTGCATCAGCCTCCAGTCTCTCCCCAATTCAATCCATACATCGCTTTACTTCCCGGATCTTTTTTCTTCAAAGCAGCTCAGTCCATGTTTTTCCCCACTCCTCAAGAACCGCCAGTGATTGCCCTTCCACCTCCGCACCAAACAGAAATTCCTCACCATTGGCTTTAAAGCACTGGATCACCTTGCCCCCTCCCACTACAACCCTGCCTGCACACTTCGGTCCTCTAACACCAACCTACTCACTGTACCTTGATCTCGTCTATCTCACACCGATCCCTAGCTCAAGTCTGCTTCTGGCTTGAAACACCTTCCCTCTTCATATCTGACAGATGATCACTGACCCCCACCTTCAAAACCTTATTAAAAGCACATCTCCTGCAAGTGTAACTGTGATTTCATTCATTCATTCAAACATTCAATCGTATTTATTGAGTGCTTACTATGTACAGAGCACTGTACTAAGTGCTCGGAATGGACAATTCGGCAACAGATAGAAACAATCCCTGCCCAACGATGTGCTCACAGTCTAAACGGAGGAGACAGACAACAAAACAAAACAGAACTAAAGAAAAAAAGTAGTTCTGGCGTTAATATCATCAAGATAAATACAATCATAGATATATATACATCATTAACAAAATAAATAGAGTAATAAATAATATACACAAATATGCACAAGTGCTGTGGGGAGGGGAAGGGGGAAAAGCAGAAGGAGGGAGTAGGGGGAATGGAGAGGGGAGGAGGAGCAGAGGGGAAGGGAGGGCTCAGTGTGGGAAGGCCTCCTGGAGGAGGTGAGCTCTCAGTAGGGCTTTGAAGAGGGGACTAGAGTTAGTTTGGTGGAGGTGAGGAGGGAGGGCATTCCAGATCAGCGGTAGGACGTGGGCCGGGGTCGACGACGGGACAGGCGAGAAAGAGGGACCGTGAGGAGGTGAGTGGCAGAAGATCGGAGTGTATGGGCTGGGCTGTAGAAGGAGAGAAGTGAGGAGAGGTAGGGGCTAGGTGATGAAGCGCTTTGAAGCCAAGAGTGAGGAATTTTATTATGTATTTATTTATTATTTATGAATATATGAATACATACATTTATTATTTATTCATATTAATATCTGGCTCCCTCTCTAGAAGGTAAGATCGTTGTATACAGGGAACAACTCTGTAGACAACCATTTAGAGATTTCTTGAAGGCAGGAGGAAATGAGAGCCTGGAGAGAGGGAGAGCGATCCGGGCTGGAGATATAGATTTGAGTGTCATCTGCGTGGAAGTGGAAGCTGAAACCATAGGAGAAAATGAGTTCTCCAAGGGAGTGGGTGTAGAGGGAGAATAGAAGAGGACCCAAAACTGAACGTTGAGGGACCCCCACCGTTAGGGGGTGGGAGGTAGAAGGGGAGCTTGCGAAAGAGACTGAGAATGAACCGCCAGAGAGATAGGAGAGGGCAGCATCAGTGAAGGTGACTGTTTTCCCATCAACCCTAGTGCTTAGTGCAGTGTTCGGCACATATTAAGCACTTAATAAATACCATTGTCATTATTATTATTACTATTGATGGGTTGATTGATTAGGAAGATCTCTGAAGATGGGGAGAGTTGTTGATAAAGGATTTCCAGGGGTGGGACAAGATGTAGGCAAGATGTTAATGGCAGGAGAGATGAGAACGAGGCACAGTGAGTAAACTCTGGGGAGAGAAATGGAAAATCTGTGCTGAGGTGTGCTGGAGTAAGAGTAGAAGGAAGAGAAACGATGGATTGTCTCAGAACCAATGGTCAGAAGTTTATGCTTGTTTGGAAGGGAATGGGTAATGATTTGATTTGCCGGTGTGCACATAGAGCCGGTGAAAGAGCCTCTGGAAAAGCACTGGGTGAGAACCGTATTAGAAAACAGGATGGAGAGTGTTTCCAGAAGAGAGTGGTCCATAGAGCTGGAGGCAGCAGAGAAGTTACAGAGGATTAGGACAGAATAGAGTGTTAGATTTGGCAAGGAGGCTATTGGAAATCCACGGAGAGAACAGTCTCAGCGTAGTAAAGGGGGTAGAAATTGAATTGGAGAGGCTCAAAAAAGGAGGTGGAGAGGGAGTTTAGGTCTGGGAGTCAGAAGGTCATAGGTTCTAATTCCGCCTCCACCACTTGTCTGCTGTGTCACCTTGGGTAAGTCACTTTACTTCGCTGTGCCCTAGTTATCTCATCTGTAAAATGGGGAATGAGATTGTGAGCCCCATGTGGAACAGGGATTGTACATTCCAAGCGCTTAGTACAGTGCTCTGCACATAGTAAGTGCTCAGTAAATACTATTGAATGAATGAATGAATTCTTGTACAATATACTGCACTGAAGCAGGAAAAGTCCAACCTGAGTCAGAGACGTCTGCCATTCCTCTGTACCTAAAAATATACGTAACTGTAAGAGGCAAACATATTGGTGGACTATATTAAGAAACTGTGTTTTAACGGTAAAGTTCGTGCCCAAATCTGGAGGATAGCGTCTCTGCCCCGGGCATGCTCTGTGCCCTGCTGGGCAGAGATAAAAGTTGCTTCCAAGCACACCCACAGCCCTAGGCTTCCACAAACCCCTTGGAGCCTCCACAAACTCCCACAAATTCTGATCCCCAAGGAGCCTGAAATTCTGATCTTCCAGCCCCCTTATCCTACTAATTTCATTTTTAAGTTGCGTAGTTGTCTGGGTTGTCTTTTTTAATGTTTCATCTTTCCTGAAGTGTCTGTCAAAACTACCGTCTCCCATTATTATTATTTTTTAAAATGGTATTTGTTAAGTGCTTTCTCTGTGCCAGGCACCGTATTAAGCGCTGGGGTAATCAGGTTGAACACGGTCCATGTCCCACATGGGACTTCCAGTCTTCATCCGCATTTTCCAGATGAGGTAACTGAGGCCCAGAGAAGTGAAGTGAGTTGCCCAAAGGTCACAGAGTGGGCAAGTGGCAGAGCTGGGAATAGAACCCAGGTCCTTCTGACTCCATTCATTCATTCAATAGCATTTATTGAGCGCTTACTATGTGCAGAGCACTGTACTAAACGCTTGGAATGTACAAATCCATAACAGATAGAGACAGTCCCTGCCCTTTGACGGGCTTACAGTCTAATCAGGGGAGACAGACAGACAAGAACAATGGCAATAAATACTAGGCCCGTGCTCTATTCTCTATCCTCTAGTCCACGCTGCTTATACTATTAGATTGTGGATCCCCCAAGGGACAGGGACTGTGTCTAATTCCCAGATGCCTATCCTCTCCTAGCGTTTAGTACAGTGCCCTGCACACAGTAAATACTAAATACTACTGCTGCTTCTCCTCCAGCGATTGCTCCCTAGTCAGGAGACTAATTTCAGGGATTCAAGTCTGAGAGTAGATTGAACTGGGGCATTAGCAGCTTCTGTTAATTAGATTTTTCTGCCCCGGGGAGACTGAAAGAAGTGCAAACACTCTTAAATTGGTTTTCTCAGAAGAGGTTCTTTCAACCATGCAGATAAATTTAAGGAGTCTAATCTAATGTCCTTCAGGCTTTGTGGCTCCTCTCATGATTTTTCTAAAGGGCAGAGCATATGGTTTTTCCACAAGGAATTCACCTAATGATTCATCACACAATTTTAAAAAATTTTCAACATCACAAAAGCAGACCCCTTCTTAATACTACTACTACTAATAATGATAATAATGATATTTGTTAAGCAATTACTCTGTGCCGAACACGATAGTAAGCACTATGGTAGATACAAGATCATCAGGTCGTACATTCATTCATTCATTCAATAGTATTTATTGAGCGTTTACTATGTGCAGAGCACTGTACTAAGCGCTTGGAATGGACAAATCGGCAACAGATTGAGACAGTCCCTGCTCACTGATGGGTTTACAGTCCAATCGGGGGAGACAGGCAGACAAGAACAATGGCAATAAATAAAATCAAGGGGATGTACATCTCATTAAAACAATAGCAATAAATAGTATCAAGGTGATGTATATCTCATTAACAAAATAAATAGGGTAATAAAAAATATATACAAATGAGCGGTCGAGCACATAGGCCTTGTACCACATGGGGCTCACAGTCTAAATGAGAAGAACAAGTGTTTAATCCTCATCTTACAGATGAAAGAGACCGGGGTCCAGAGAACTTAAGTGACTTGCTCAAGGTCACACAGCAAACACAGCAGCAGTTACAATTCAGGTCGTCTGACTTCCAGCGTACGCTGCCTCACAAGGATACATGATGCTGTCTGAGTGTCAAAAAATCAGGAAAAATTCCAACTCTGCTTCCTAATTCATTCATTCATTCATTCATTCAATAGTATTTATTGAGCGCTTACTATGTGCAGAGCACTGTACTAAGCGCTTGGAATGAACAAGTCGGCAACAGATAGAGACAGTTCCTGCCGTTTGACGGGCTTACAGTCTAATCGGGGGAGATGGACAGACAAGAACAATGGCAATAAATAGAGTCGAGGGGAAGAACATCTCGTAAAAACAATGGCAACTAAATAGAATCAAGGCAATGTACATTTCATTAACAAAATAAATAGGGTAATGAAAATATATACAGTTGAGCGGACGAGTACAGTGCTGTGGGGATAGGGAGGGAGAGGTGGAGGAGCAGAGGGAAAAGGGGGAAAAGAGGGTTAAGCTGCGGAGAGGTAAAGGGGGGGTGGCAGAGGGAGTAGAGGGAGAAGAGGAGCTCAGTCTGGGAAGGCCTCATGGAGGAGGTGAGTTTTAAGTAGGGTTTTGAAGAGGGGAAGAGAATCAGTTTGACGCAGGTGAGGAGGGAGGGCGTTCCAGGACCGCGGGAGGACGTGGCCCATGGGTCGACGGTGGGATAGGCGAGACCGAGGGATGGTGAGGAGGTGGGCAGCAGAGGAGCGGAGCGTGCGGGGTGGGCGGTAGAAAGAGAGAAGGGAGGAGAGGTAGGAAGGGGCAAGGTGATGTAGAGCCTTGAAGCCTAGAGTGAGGAGTTTTTGTTTGGAGCGGAGGTCGATAGGCAACCACTGGAGTTGTTTAAGAAGGGGAGTGACATGCCCAGATCATTTCTGCAGGAAGATGAGCCGGGCAGCGGAGTGAAGAATAGACTGGAGCGGGGCAAGAGAGGAGGAAGGGAGGTCAGAGAGAAGGCTGACACAGTAGTCTAGCCGGGATATAACGAGAGCCTGTAGCAGTAAGGTAGCCGTTTGGGTGGAGAGAAAAGGGCGGATCTTGGCGATATTGTAAAGGTGAAACCGGCAGGTCTTGGTAATGGATAGGATGCGTGGGGTGAACGAGAGAGACGAGTCAAGGATGACACCGAGATCGCGGGCCCGAGAGACGGGAAGGACGGTCGTGCCATCCACGGTGATAGGGAAGTCTGGGAGAGGACCGGGTTTGGGAGGGAAGATGAGGAGCTCAGTCTTGCTCATGTTGAGTTTTAGGTGGCGGGCCGACATCCAGGTGAAGACATCCCGGAGGCAGGAGGAGATGCGAGCCTGAAGGGAGGGGGAGAGGACAGGGGCGGAGATGTAGATAATAATAATAATGTTGGTATTTGTTAAGCGCTTACTATGTGCCGAGCACTGTTCTAAGCGCTGGGGTAGACATAGGGGAATCAGGTTGTCCCACATGGGGCTCACAGTCTTAATCCCCATTTTACAGATGAGGGAACTGAGGCACAGAGAAGTTAAGTGACTTGCCCACAGTCACACAGCCGACAAGTGGCAGAGCTGGGATTCAAACTCATGAGCCCTGACTCCAAAGCCCGTGCTCTTTCCACTGAGCCACGATCTGCGTGTCATCTGCGTAGAGATGGTAGTCGAAGCCGTGAGAGTGAATGAGTTCACCGAGGGAGTGAGTGTAAATGGAGAACAGAAGAGGGCCAAGAACTGACCCTTGAGGAACTCCAACAGTTAAAGGATGGGAGGGGGAGGAGGCTCCGGCGAAGGAGACCGAGAATGACCGACCAGAGAGGTAAGAGGAGAACCAGGAGAGGACGGAGTCGGTGAAGCCAAGGTGAGATAAGGTATGGAGGAGGGATGGTCGACAGTGTCAAAGGCAGCAGAGAGGTCAAGGAGGATTAGAATGGAGTAGGAGCCATTGGATTTGGCAAGAAGGAGGTCATGGGTGACCTTAGAGAGAGCAGTCTCGGTAGAGTGGAGGGGACGGAAGCCAGATTGGAGGGGGTCCAGGAGAGAATGGGAGTTAAGGAATTCTAAGCAGCGATTGTAGACGACTCGTTCTAGGATTTTGGAAAGGAAGGGTAGTAGGGAGATAGGGCGATAACTGGAGGGGGAAGTGGGGTCAAGAGCGGGTTTTTTTAGGATGGGGGAGACGTGGGCATGTTTAAAGGCAGAGGGGAAGGAGCCATTGGAGACTGAGTGGTTAAAAATAGAAGTTAAGGAAGGGAGGAGGGCAGGGGCGATGGTTTTAATAAAGTGAGAGGGAATGGGGTCCGAGGCGCAGGTGGAGGGGGTGGCACTTGCGAAGAGGGAGGAGATCTCCTCTGAGGATACTGCAGGGAAGGATGGAAAAGTAGGGGAGAGGGTTGGTGGGGAGGGGAGGGGAGAGGCGGAGGGGTGACTTTGGGGAGCTCAGACTTGATTGTGTTGATTTTTGTGATGAAATAGGTGGCCAGATCATTGGGGGTGAGAGATGGGGGAGGGGGAGGAACAGGGGGCCTAAGGAGAGAGTTAAAGGTCCGGAACAAGTGGCGGGGGTGACGGGCATGGGTGTCGGTATTATTATTCTCTGGACCTCAGTGACCTCATCTGGAAAATGGGGAAGAAGACTGGGAGCCTCATATGGGACAATCTGATTTACGCTGTATCTCCCCCAGCGCTTAGAACGGTGCTCTGCACATAGGAAGCGCTTAACCAATACCAACATTATTATTATTATGAGGTCACTGAGGCCCAGAGAAGTGAGGTGACTTGTCCAAGGTCACCCAGCAGGCCAGTGGGGGAGGCGGGGTTGGCGGCGAGGAGGGTTTTCCTTCATTCAATGGTATTTATTGAGCGCTTATTATGTGCAGAGCACTGGACTAAGCGCTTGGAATGGACAATTCGGCACCAGATAGAGACCATCCCTGCTCATCGAGGGACTGACAGTCTAATCGGGGGAGACAGGCAGACAAAAACAAGACAACATGATCACGATAAATAGATTGAAGGGGATGGACACCTCATTCACCCAATAAATAGGGCGATAAAAATGTACAACGTGTCGGGAGTGCGGGAGCAGGGCGCCGCCCCTTCCTTGCCGTTGCGATGCTACCGCCACACGCTAGGGGGCGCCGAGGCCGCAGTGACGCGCAGCGGCCCCTAGGGGCGCCCGCTCCTCGCAGCCCCAGCTAACAGCGGCAGGGCGGCGGGGCCGCCGACAGGGGGCGCGAGGCTACTACCCTCTTTCCCTCCCCCCCACCCGCCGCCCCCTCCGCGCGGGGCCGGATTGGCCGGCGGCGCTTTGGCCCCGCCCCCTCCAGGCCACGCCCCTTTTAAGTCCACACAGCCCCTCCTAAGAGCGTCAGTGCGGCGGGGCCGCCGGCAGGAGGCGCGAAGCTCCTGCCGCCGCCCCCATTCTGTCTCCCCTCCCCCCCGCCCCCGCCTCCCGCGCGGGGCCGGATTGGCCGGCGGCGCTTTGGCCCCGCCCCCTCCAGGCCACGCCCCTTTTAAGTCCACACAGCCCCTCCTAAGAGCGTCAGTGCGGCGGCGGCGCCGGCAGGGGGCGCGAGGCTACCGCCCCCTTTCCCTCTTCCCCCTCCCGCTCCCCCCCCCCCGCGCGGGGCCGGATTGTCCGACGGAGCTTTGGCCCCGCCCCTTTTACCCCCCCCCCCCCCCACAACCCCTCCTCAGAGCGTCAGTGCGGCGGCGGCGCCGGCAGGGGGCGCGAGGCTACCGCCCCCTTTCCCTCTCCCCCCACCCCGCCGCCCCCGCGCGGGGCCGGATTGGGCGGCGGCGGTTTGGCCCCGCCCCTTCTACCCCCCCTCCCCCGCGCAGCCCCTCCTCAGAGCGTCAGGGCGGCGGCGCGGCCGGCAGGGGGCGCGAGGCTCCCGGCGCTTCTCCCGGGGGGGGGGGGCGGGGGCGTGTTGTGCGCAGGCGCAGTGTGCGGGGTGGGAGCGCGGGGCCCCTTAGGCCGCAGGACCGGCCGCCGCTCGCTCCGTCTGTCGGTCGGGTCGGGTCGGGTCGGGTCGGGTCGGGCCGGGTCGGGTGGGTTTCGGCGGCCGAGGCCCCCTCGTCCTTCCATCGGGGAGAAGCGTGCGGCGCCCGGCGGCGGAGCGGCTGGGTCCCGGGCGGGGGCCTCGACACCGACCGACCCCGCCTCCCGACGTCCGTCTCTAGGCCCCCCCGGGCCCAGGTACTCGGCTTCGGCGCCCACCGCTGCGCGGGGGGGAAGGGGGGGCGGGGCGAGGCCCAAGGTGACCCGGAGGGCAACGGGCGCGGCCCTGCCGGAGGGGCACCCGCCGCCTCTCGCCCCCCCCACCCCGGGCCCCTCCTCCTCATCCTAACCGTGCCCTCTGCTGAGCGTCTACTCTGCGCACAACGCTCTGCTCCATCCTACCCATGGTTCTCCTCTGCCCGTCTCCCCCGATTAGACCGTAAGCCCGTCAGAGGGCAGGGACTGTCTCTATCTGGTGCCGACTTGTTCATTCCAAGCGCTTGGTACGGTGCTCCGCACAGAGTAAGCGCTCAATAAATACTATTGAATGAATAACCGTGCCCTCTGCTAAGCGCCTACTGTGCGCACAGCGCTGTGCTCACTCCTAACCAGAGAAGCAGCGTGGCTCAGTGGAAAGAGCTTGGGCTTCGGAGTCAGAGGTCATGGGTTCGACTCCCGGCTCGGCCACTTGGCAGCCGGGTGACTGTGGGCAAGTCACTTCACTTCTCTGGGCCTCAGTTCCCTCATCTGGAAAATGGGGATTAACTGTGAGCCTCACCTGGGACAACCTGATGACCCTGGATCTACCCCAGCGCTTACCACAGTGCTCTGCACAGAGTAAGCGCTTAACAAATACCAACATTATTAACATTATTATACCATGCCATCTGCTAAGCGCTCCGCTCACTCCTAACCATGCCCTCTGCTAAGCGTCTACTCTGCGCACAGCGCTGTGCTCAATCATAACCATGCCATCTGCTAAGCGCCTACTGTGCTCAGCGCTGGGGCCCATCCACAGCCGTCGGGTTGGCCCAATAATGGTGGCATTTGGAAATAATAATAATGTTGGTATCCGTTAAGCGCTTACTATGTGCGGAGCACTGTTCTAAGCACTGGGGAGGATACGGAGCCGTCGGGTTGCCCCAGTAATGTTGTCATTTAGTGGTAATAATGATGGCAATTGGTAAGCGCTTACTATATGCCAAGCACTGTTCTGAGCGCTGGAGCCGATACAGAGCCGTTGGGTTGGCCCAAGATTGATGGCATTTGGTAATAATAATAATGTTGGTATTTGTTAAGTGGTTACTATGTGCAGAGCATTGTTCTAAGCGTTGGAGGAGATAACAGGATAATCAGGTTGCCCCACGTGAGGCTCACAGTCTTCATCCCCATTTTCAGATGAGGTCACTGAGGCCCAGAGAAGTGAAGTGACTCGCCCAAAGTCACGCAGCTGACAAGCGGCGGAGCCCCCCTGTTAGGTTGGGGGGTCCCCTCTTTCTCTCTGGCTTTCTCTTGGTGGAGGCCGGCCGGGGGCCCAGCACTCTCTCTCCCCCTGCCCTTATAATGATTGTTAAAAGAGGATTTCTGAAGCGCTCACTATGTGCCAAGCACTCTTGCAAGCGCTGGGATAGGTACAGAGTAGTCGGGTCACCCCACGCGGGGCTCGCAGTCGTCACCCCCGTTTTACAGATGAGGTGACTGAGGCCCACAGAAGTGAAGTGGCTGGCCCAAGGTCACACAGCTGGCCAGTGGCGGAGGTGGAATCAGAACCCACTCCCTCTGACCCCCAAGCCCGGGCTCTTAATAATAATAATAATAATGATGGCATTTGGTAAGCGCTTACTATGGGCCAAGCACTGTTCTGAGCGCTGGGGAGGTTACAGGTTGTCCCACGTGGGGTCTCTCGGTCTTCATCCCCGTTTTACAGATGAGGTAACTGAGGCACAGAGAAGTGAAGTGACTCGCCCAAAGGCACCCAGCTGACAAGCAGCTGAGCCCTGCTGTTAGGTTGGGGGTCTCCCCCCTACCCCCGGCTTTCTCTCTCTCCCCCCCTGCCCTTATAATGATTGATAATAATTACAGGATTTCCAAAGCACTTACTATGTGTCAAGCCCTCTTGCAAGCGCTGGGGGAGGTATAAAGTGGTCGGGTTGCCCCACACGGGGCCCGCAATCTTCACCCCCATTTTCCAGATGAGATGACCGAGGCCCAGAGAAGTGAAGCGACTTGCCCAAGGTCACACAGACAAATGGCCAAACTGGGATTAGAACCCACATCCTCTGACTCCCAAGCCCGGGCTGTTCCACCTTGCTAACCGCCTCCCTCGGCCAAGACCCAGCAGTTGGATGGGTCACACACCTAAGAGTGCCTGGGGTGCTCGTTAAGCATTTCCTCCAAATCGATCATAATAATAATTAAGGTATCTGTGGTATCGATGGCACGGGCCTGGGAGTCAGAAGGTCACGGGCTCTAGTCCAGACTCCTCCGCATGTCTGCTCTATGACCCTAGGGAAGTCACTTCACTTCTCTGGGCCTCAGTTACCTCATCTGGAAAATGAGGATTAAGACTGGGAGCCCTACGAGGGACGGGGACTACGTCCAACCCGATTTGCTTGTATCCACCCCGGCGCTTAGTATGGTGCCTGGCACATGGTCAGCGCTTAACAAATACCATCATCATCATTTTATTATTATTATTAAGCGCTTACTATGTGCCAAGCACTGTTCTGAGCGCTGAGTAGAAGGTAGGAATTTGGGCTGTCCCACGTGGGGCTCCCAGTCCTAATCCCCATTTTACAGATGAGGTAACTGAGGCACAGAAAAGTGAAGTGGCTCGCCCAAGGTGACACATAAAACGAGTGGCAGAGCCGGGATTAGAACCCATGTCCTCTGACTCCCGGGCCCGTGCGCTTTCCACTAAACCATGCAGCTTCTCCGTCCATCGGTCGGATCTGATGGGGGTTTACTATGTACAGAGCACTGTACTGAGCGCTTGGGGGAGAACAGTACAACAGAATCAGCAGACGCGTTCCCTACCCATAACGAGTTTTTACACTAAAGCCGGTGGTAGATACCAGATAATAATAATATCAGTTAAGCGCTTACTGTGTGCCAAGGACTGTTCTAAGCCCTGGGGTCGATGCAAGGTAATCAGGTTGTCGCACATGGGGCTCACGGTCTTCATCCCCATTTTACAGATGAGGTAACTGAGGCCCAGGGAAGCGAAGTGACTTGCCCAGGGTCACACAACAGACAGGTGGGCCGAGCTGGGATCAGAACCCAGGTCCTCTGACTCCCGATCCCGGGCTCTTGCCACTAGGTCCTGCACAGACCCCCGCCTCGTGGAGCTCAGCGTAAGAGCGGGGGAGAACGGTTATTAGGTCGTTGGAGGCAGAGGACTGACTCGGTTGCGGTGTACCCTTCCGAGCGCTTAGTACGGTGCTCCGCGCACAGTGAGCGCTGAACAGATCCCAGGGGTTGATTTTACAGATGAGGGAAGTGAGGCTCATAGAAGTGAAGCGACTGGGCCGAGATCGCCCAGCCGACAGTTTGGCAGAATGGGGGGTTAGAACCCGGACCCCCGATCCCGGGCCCGTTTGGACTCCCGTGGGTTTGGGTTGCTTGAGGGCTCCGCTGAGCCAGAAACACCGGTAGTGCCTCCTGCCCTTGCCCTGCTTCCTAACTGCAGAGCCCCAGACGATGTCTTAACTCTTCCTCCTCCTCGAACGCTCGGGGACCTAAATTCGGGGGGCACAGGGCAGACAGAATTCAGAAATAGTGGTAGTAGGCCAACGGGATGGGAAAAGTGCACCCGTTTCTGCGAAGCGGGAGAAAGAACGAGCCGCGTGTGAACTCACTGGTGCATTTCAGTTGTGGGTGTGGCACCAAGTTTTGACCGGCCCTTGGACGGGGCACTCCGAGCAGTCATATAACCTGTGGATTTAGCAGGTGTGGTTTGGGAGGGGTCGTAGAGTTTCATTCCCCTGGAAATCCTCCTCAGCACCCCTAACACCCCCAGGTTGGTGATTTCAGGTAAGAGAATCACCAAGTGGTGTGAGTCGCTCTTGCACTGGCAGGAAGTTTCATATTTACGGTGGGCTCCTGGGCAGCTGTATAATAATAATAATAACATTGGTATTTAAGCGCTTACTATGTGCAGAGCGCTGTTCTAAGCCCTGGGATAGATACAGGGTCATCAGGTTGTCCCAAGGGAGGCTCACAGTCTTCATCCCCATTTTACAGATGAGGTCACTGAGGCACCGAGAAGTGAAGTGACTTGCCCACTGTATACCTCGCCTTACATTGTGGAGGGGTGGGCCTGACCCTGGGCAACGCCGAAATGGCCATTTTAGTGTTGGTTAGAGCCAAGTTACCACCCGGGAAGGCTTCACCCCAAGTTTTCAGCTTGTGCGGAAGTCAGCCTCACCTTCTATCGGAGATAGGATAGGAGTGCCGGCTCTTCATTTTGAGTGCAGGGTGGGTTCTTGAGGTGACAGAGTTTTAGGGAAGGGAGGGGTGGGGCTAAAAGGGGAGGAAAGAGGGAACCGAAAAAGAGGGTTCTTACCCTTCCGCTGTTGCACTGGCACCGGCCCAGAGGTGATCCCCGTGAACCGGAGTGGCTGCCGTCGGGTGGCAGTCGGCAGCACCCGTGGCTGGTGGCTGAGGGCCGGGGAGCGGCTCGGCGACCGCGGCATCGCCGGCTCTACGCAGACGCCGCCGTGGTTCGGCGTATCTGGTGTGTGCCCCGGCCGCCGCCTGGGAAGACAGAGGGTGAGGAAGACGTACGGTTCGTTGTCACCGAGCTCTTGGGCTAGCCGGTGAGAGCCCGGTAAGAGCACCAGGAATCCTGTGGGTGCCGGGGCTGGGCCGGGGGCCAGCAGGAAACAAAAGTGGAGCGGACACCTAGGCTCTGTTTCTGGTCTCTTTCAAGTTAAAGGAGGGGCTTGGCTGAGCTAACTACAGCTGCCCTCAAAGCTTTGACCTCTCGGGACCGATCCGAGGGCACCGTGGCTCCGCTTGGGCCTCTGAGTCTGATCCCCCCTATCGGCCGGTATCTCCTTCCTGTTGGAGATTGGCACGTCAGGTTCCTCTGGGGTAGTAAGGTCTGGCCTCGACATGTTTCGGTGGACTTTTCTTTTCCTATTAAAGACCTCTCAAAATACGCTACCTCGTATACTGCCCGTAGAAGACTGTATAAATGTCTCCCGGGAGATCCTGAAACCTTCCAAGCCTGTCACTAAAAATTAAGATCCGTGAACTAAACTCAGAACTTCACAATTTTCTAATTTACCCGAGGTGTTTTTTGATCGAGTGATGTATTGAAGGATGGCCGTCGTTCCATTTTTACTCATCCGTATCTTGGGGCGGGTTTTGAATCTGACCCTCCCCACAGATTCATTTTCCCCCGTAGTGGCCAGACTTAGCCAGATAAGCGTGTTATGGGCAGGGGATGTGTCTGTCTGTCATTATACAGTACTCTCCCAAGCGCCTAGTACAGTGCTTGGCTCACAGGAACTGGTCAGGAAATACGGTCGAACGAATGAACAATGTTTCTCTTATTTCCTTCTGTTACAGCGAAGCAGCGGTGAGAGAGATGTAACCCAGGCCGACCCAAAATAATGGAAATCTCTGTCCGGTCCCGAGCGATAGGGTGATAAGTGGTATCTTTTACTTCTTCGGAGCGTAAGTGTGCTGCATCGTTTCCCCATCGGTTTGCCAGATTCAGCTTCCGCAACCTAAATCGCGACCCAGGGAGTCAGAAATAGTTGGTGGAGTCAAAGTGATCTAAGCCCTTCATCGTTAGTAAGATTTATCTGTTGGACTTAATACACTCCTCTGGGGCCGCAACTGGTTGCATTTAGTGGCAGGGCCAAAGTGGCTATTCACCTGGCTATCAGTATGAGAGCAGAGATGAATGGGAAAATTAATGAAGAAGAAAACCTTGGCATTTTTAAACGTTTACCTTAATCTAAAATGGATTTTTACATCATTTGAGAACATTAATTTTTTTCTGCAAGGTCACTGACAATCTGTAGGAAAGTATGCTAGGGCATATTGGCATTAGAATGCAGGAAAATTTATTAGTCATTTATACATGTTTGAATTAATTTTCTATCTCTGGTTGATCAGATTTTTTTTTAGGAAATCTGATTATCATTATGTGGTCATTTGTTTTTAGAAGTGAGGCCCATCGCAGGGCTTCTTCTCATCTGACGATTAGTCGTCTTTGGTATTGTATTACTTGATGGGGGAGTACTCAGTGAGGATTGGTGCCGAGGGTGACTTGCTCTGTTTTACTTACAGGTGTTTCTCTCACCGACGGAAGTTGAACAGCAGCATTCTTCTACTGTTATCCCTCACTCTCCTACCCTATGTAAGTTGAATTTTGAGGCGTTTTCGATTTTACTTTCATTTATGAATATAAAGGGTTTAATGGCAGGAAGCTTCAGAGAGGTCTGTCTCCTGATAGCAGTGGAGTGTCCTTTGTTTCTACGCCGGGGTGAGACTGCATCCATGACGGGATGGCTCTTGGAGAGAGAATCTCTGACAGACTTGGTTCTCTAGACTGTAAACTTATTACGGGCGGGGAACGCCTCTGCTAAGTCGGCTGTACTCTTGGCAAGCATTCAGTACAGTGCTCTGCACATAGTAAGCGTTCAGCTTGATTGGTCTGTGAAAATACGGCAGTGCACCGTTTCTGACTCTTACCATGAGGATGAGCGTTGATCTGACCCACCAATGGTTAAGATAACAGCGCCCTCAGGACTTGCACTTGGAATTGTAATTGGACCAGTGTCCTGCTAGGCCTCGTACTTTATCTGGATGATGAAATGGGATTTCCCAGCTTCCCCACTCCTCAAAACCTTCCAATGTTTGCCCATCCATCTCTTCAGCAGACTCCTTCCTTGAAGGCACCTGCGGCTTGGAGGCGCGCAGTCAAACTCTCTTCCTCCTTACCCAGCCTTGCTCCTCTCCCACTTCAACCCAGGGCGCACACCTCACTCCTCTATCACCACCCTACTAGCAGTGCCTCCATCTCATCTCTCCCTCTCTCTCTGTGTTGACCGCTTTCTCACCCTCTCCTTCCTATCTGGAACTCCCTACTCACCTCATATCTTCTCATTTTTAAAATTTGGCTGAAAGCACATCTCTTCCAAGAAGGCTTCTCTAACAGCCTTTCCTAACCTCCCGTCTCTCTACCTTAACCTCCCTCCCTTATGCATTGCTTAGGGCCTGCCACTTTGTCAGCTGTGTGACTGTGGGCAAGTCCCTTAACTTCTCTGTGCCTCAGTTACTTCATCTGGAAAATGGGAATTAAGACTGTGAGCCTCACGAGGGACAGCCTGATTATTACCCTGTGTCTACCTCAGCGCTTAGAACAGTGCTCTGCACATAGTAAGCCCTTAACAAATACCAATATTATTATTAGGGCTCATAGTCCCTAAGCACTTTGATACTCACCCCCACCACCACAGCTCTATAATCTATGTGCAATTTAAAGCCCGTCTCCCCTATTAGGTTGGCAAACTCCTAGAGGGCAGGGATTGTGTCTGCCAACTCCCTTGTATTGTATCCCTTCCAAGTTCTACACACTGTAAGTGCTTATTATATATCAATGGGCAATTGCAGCAAATAACTTTGAGCAACTTTGTATTTCCACTAATCAATAAGTTGCATTTGCGCGTTTACCGTGTGCAGAGCACCGACTAAGCGCTTGGTAGAATACGATATAACAGAGTCGGTAGAGCAAGGAATATTGTTTTTACCAAGAAATCCTATTGGCATGCCCTACTCATTCCTCAAAACTAGGATTAAAACCTAAAAAGGAAAACAAATATATGTTTTTTAAACCTTGTCACTACTGAAATGGTCTTAATTGGGATAAAAAAAAAATTACGCCCCAGTTAACCTCTGTGGATTTAGGACATTTGTGACATGGATCGTCTGTCACTCCTTCCATGTTCGTTAATAGAATTGACATGCATTTTTGAATCAGTTTTATGAAAAGTCTGGTCACTTGAAAACAAATGCATTGTATCTTTTCATAAAGTACTTTCTTTCCCCACTGGGTAATGAGCATGAGAAGTGAGTTTTGGCTTATTTATAGTGTATACCATCATTTTTCTGGCTCCAGGGAACAGGCCTCACCTCAAATCTAAGTTTAATTGATACTACAATGGGTATCTTAATTTTTCAAAGCCATTTTAACAGTGCATTATAGGTCAACATGTAGCTGTGATGTTCAGTGTTCAAAGCTGAAAAATGCACTCTAGTCAGTAATATACCTGTGCATCTTTCTCAGCTTTTGGGGGCCATATTGTAATACTTTTCAGGAGGTGGTATAAGTTTGTTAGAATCATTTTCGAGGACAGAATGCAGCATTCCAAGCAATTTAAAGATTAGTAATGTGTTAGGCTTCCACATTGGTTCCAGAATAATGGATTATAATTATAGCTGTAAGAATAACTTAAAAACTAATGGAATTTATTTGAAAACTTTTAAAGAAACCAACTTGAGTTAGACAGGAGAAGTGTGTAGTCCCCCTTAAACACATTTTCTTAAAAGTAGATATTGAAATCCAAATTTAAACTGGTACTTCATCTTAATAGTACTAATCATACTAATAATAAAAAGGTACTTGATAAGTACTTTCTATGTGCCAAGCACTGTTCTAAGTACAAGAGTATCTACAAAGTTATTCAGATTAGACAGAGTCCCTGTCTCACATGGGGCTCACAGTGCTAGTAGGAGGGAGTAGGATTTACTCCCCATTTTACAGATGAGGTAACTGAGGCCAGAGGAGTTAAGTGACTTGTCCAAGGTCACACAGCAAACACAGCAGAGCTGGGATTAGAATCCAGATCCTCTGTTTTCCAAGCCCCTGCTCGCTCCACTAGATCGTGCTGCATCTTTTAATGTTGGGAATTGATACACAGTATGTGAGTTTCTCACAGTATTGGAAAATGTGCTTAACGGTGAGATTTTTTTGTATACCTTGGTTTCATAATTAGGTGGACTTTACATATGGCTGGTAAAACGTTTTTAGATCGAAAAGATATGAATGAACATCACTTATGGCTGGTTGTAATAAAAAAAATTCATTAAATATTTTTTAGATTGAAAAGATATGAATGAACATCCTAAAAAAAGGAAAAGGAAGACTTTGCACCCATCTCGATATTCAGGTCAGTAATATATGTACACGTACATATATATATTTAGAACGTCTTAATTTGAATTTTCAAATTAATGTAACTTTTCCATAAACTGAACGCTGTGCACCATTTGCTGGGAAATTAACCTATCAGAGTTCAAATGAAACCTAAAATGGTTCCTCTGAATGTAAATTGTAATTCTTCTTCTAAATGTAAATACTCCTATAAAAACAGGTCACCTGTAATTATATTATCTATTTTTTTGGATTAACAAACATCATTTGAAAAGATGGGCAGTTTTTGGTACATGACATTTCAGTTTGAAGGGTTTTGAATCTTTGTTTGCTAAAAGAACTTTCAATCCTTTTTTTCTTCAAAAAAAAAAGTCATTTGTTAAGTGCCGATTATGTGCCAAGCACTGTACAAAGTGCTGGGGTAGATACAAGATAATTAGGTTGGACAGAGTCATGTCCTACACTGGGCTCACAGTCTTAACCCTCATTGTACAGATGAGGTAACCGAGGCCCAGAGAAGCAAAGTGACTTGCCCAAGGACACACAACAGACAAAAAGCGGAGGAGCCAGGATTAAGTCCCAGCTCCTGCGGCTCCTAGTTCTCTGTGCTTTTCCACTAGGCCCCGCTGCTTCTCTACGGCATGATAGATTTGTTAGCACTATTAGGCAAAGTCTGATCCTGGCTGCTAAATCTCTTACTGCAGTCACTGATGATTTTAAAGCAGGACAATCTCAGGGTTCTAGCAGGAATTTTGCAGGCAAACCTCCAGGGCTGATTGGCCACCCCACTGTGATTTGAAGAATGGTAGTAGCCTTATATCACCTTATCAGGACTGTACTGAGTGCTTGAGAGAAAGTACAGTAGGGAATTTACGGACCTATCACCTGTACTCGAGGAGCTTACAGTCTGGAAGAAGAGATTTAAATACGTCTTTTGAAAGTTGGATTTATGTGATTCTTTAAATCAGATTAAAGATGGCCTTAATTATAGATCATGAATTCTCTCCTTCTTCCTTTTTTTGCCTCCGGTGTCTGAGCGAAGGTATCTGATGGCTCATTCATTCAATAGTATTTACTGAGCGCTTACTATGTGCAGAGCACTGTACTAAGCGCTTGGAATGTACAATTTGGCAACAGTTAGAGACCATCCTTGCCCAGTGACGGGCTCACAGTCTAAACGGGGGAGACAGGCAGCAAAGCAAAAGAGAACAAAACAAAAACAAGACAACATCATCAAGATAAATAGAATCAAGGGGATGTACACCTCATTAACAAAATAAATAGGGCAATAAATAATATATACAAATGAGCACAGTGCTGAGGAGAGGGGAAGGGGGAAGAGCCCAGGATAGAGGGGGAGGAGACGGAAAGGGAAGGGGGCTCTCAGTCTGGGATAGCCTCTTGGAGGAGGTGGCTCTGGAGAGCTATTGTTAAATGTAGAGGCTGATTCCTTAAGTTTAGATTACATGATTTTCTTTTTGTTTCTACTCAGATTCTGCAGGGATTAACAAAATTGCAGATGGATTCAGTGGCATTTTCTCTGATCACTGTTACAGTGTCTGTTCTATCCGACATCCAGACTTAAAATATTTTGAGAACAAAGGTCAGTATATAAAATGTTGGATTGCACATGGTGGTAACTGAATCGCTTCTCTTCTTTTGGAGTGCTCTGTTATGACAATTGCAGTATTCCAAATGAAGAGGACTCACAGCTGCAGATTAAAAAAGCACACCCAGAGTTTTCATGAACCGATCGGTAATTTGCAGAGTATTTTTCAAAGAGCCATTGGAACCCACAAAAAATATGCCGTACTAAAAATATGTACATGCAGATTGTTCAATTTCCTTCATTTTTATGGTATTTGTTGAAGGCTTTGTGCCAGGCACTGTTCTAAGCACTGGGGTAGATACAAGATAATCAGGTTGGGGACAGTCCATGTCCCACATGGGGCTCGCAGTCTCCATCCCCACTTTACAAGTGAGGTAACTGAGGCACAGAGGAGTGTCCTGACTTGCCCAGGGTCACACAGCAGGCAGTGATGGGCCCAGGATTAGAGAAACTGGATCCTTCTGGTTCCCAGGCCCATCTTCTCTCCACTAGGCCATGCTGTTTGGGAAAAGGATAGTTGTAAGAGCCCGGGCGACTACATTTAAAGCCATTTTTCATATCCTTAAGACATGGAAATACAGCAATCGACAGAGTTCCTCATATCTTAGTCACATGAGTATGAGAATCAGGAGACACTGCAGAATGAGTACAATGATTAGGATACTGGCACTTCTCAGATTCTCATTCCCTCATTTACAATCATTAAGACAAGGATGTGGTGGGCAAGTGTGCGCCTTAATGGCAGAATCAGCTTCAAGGTCTGTTAGATTCCCTGTGCTTGGTCCTGCTGACGTTTGCCTTTCCCTCATATTATTAGTGGTGGTGTTATTAATAATTATTTTTTCCATTTATTAAGTGCTTCCTATGAGTCCAATACTGTTGAGTGCTGGGGTTAATCAAGTTAATCAGGTCAGACACAGTCCCTGTCCCACACGGGGCGCACTGTCTCTAGCAGTGTTCTTTCCTCACTCACTGCTATAACTCCCAAATCTGTTTAGCTCCTACTTACAGAAACTTCATTCATTAAGTCAGTCATGTTTACTGAGTGCTTACTGTGTGCAGAGCACTGTACTAAGCGCTTGGGGAAGTGCAGTATAAGAAGAAACAGACACATTCCCTGCTAACAGCAAGTTCACACTCTGGAGGGGAAAATGAGAGAGTTACAGCCCTATAGTGCCGAGCCAGGGCATGTCCTCTGTAATTAGTGCCCAGTTAGTTCTCTGCTAGGCTCAGGACCTAATAATAATAATAACTCTGGTATTTGTTAATCACTCACTACGTGCTAGGCACTGTACTATGCGCCGGGGCGGGGGAATACAAGCAAATTGGGTTGGACACAGTTCCCGCCCCACGTGGGGCTCACAAGCCTCAATCCCCATTTTACGGATGAAGTAATTGCAGCCCAGAGACGTGCCTAAGGCCACAGAGTGGACAGGTGGCAGAGCTGGGATTAGAACCCATGACCTTCTGACTCCCGGGCCCGTGCTCGCTCCGCTGCGCCCTGCTGCACCTCAGCTTCCAGGGCCCCGGGCTGGGGTGTGGAAGCTCACCCGGGCTCAGGAGCCGCAATGGGGGGTACCTCCCTAAAATCCCAAAACCAGTTCTCGCAAACTTGGGATCTGAAGAGTAGGCGTGGTTATTGTTAGGATCAGGAGCAGCTATCGCTACCTCGAGACCCCCTCACCCTTTCAGACAAAAATGTTAGGGGTCCTAAGCAGAAGTACATCCAGTTCTCTTCCTTTGGCTCAGCCTGATCTCTCATCGTGGTTATTAATCATAACGAAAACACACTAATGATGGTTATTGAACACAATACTTATCACGCTTTAAAGGGTGCATTGCCAGCAATAACTCTGTAAAACGAGACTCCGGTACAGTGGTTTTCGTATTCCTTTTTTTAACAGATGACGATTCCGACACAGAGCTATCGAGCGACTCGCCTAAATTCGCGGAGGGAATTCGAGCCAGGAACAGAAATCAGAACTACCTAGTTCCCAGTCCCGTGCTCAGAATACTAGACCACACCACCTTTCCTACAGGTCTGGAAAACCATCACAGCTGTTGAAGTGTGAAAAACGCCAAGCGAAACGCCGTAGTGATTCTCATAAATGCCTCGCTCTTTTCTGTTCTAGAGAAACCGGGTCCCGACACTGAAATCTGCGATGACGAATGCGATTCTCCAGAATCCGTCCATCCCCCAAACCCGGAGGAGAGCCCTATAGAAGTGCACACCGCGGAAGACGTTCCAATCGCCGCGGAAGTGCACGCCGTTTCCGAGGATTATGACGTGGAGCCCGAAAACATTTCATCTGAAAGTCTTCGGGACCAGATTGATGAAGAACCACCTGCGAAGTTTTGTAAAGTCCTCGACAAGGGACAGGCTCTGAATGTCACCGCCCAACAGAAGTGGCCCTTGTTAAGAGCTAATAGCAGCGGCCTCTATAAATGTGAACTCTGTGAGTTTAACAGCAAGTACTTCTCTGACTTGAAGCAGCACCTGATCCTGAAGCACAAGCGAACCGATTCCAACGTGTGCCGAGTATGCAAGGAGAGCTTCTCTACCAACGTGCTCTTAATCGAGCACGCCAAACTGCACGAGGAAGATCCCTACATCTGCAAATACTGCGATTACAAAACGGTGCTCTTTGAAAACCTCAGCCAGCACATTGCGGATACTCATTTTAGTGACCACCTGTATTGGTGCGAGCAGTGTGATGTGCAGTTCTCTTCAAGCAGTGAGCTCTACCTGCACTTCCAGGAGCACAGCTGTGACGAACAGTACCTCTGTCAGTTTTGTGAACACGAAACCAATGACCCGGAAGATTTGCATAGCCACGTGGTGAACGAGCACGCGTGCAAATTAATAGAGTTAAGCGATAAGTACAATGGGGAGCAGGGGCAGTACAGCCTTTTAAGCAAAATTACTTTCGATAAATGTAAGAACTTTTTCGTGTGTCAGGTGTGTGGTTTTCGAAGTAGACTGCATACGAACGTCAACAGGCACGTTGCTATCGAACATACGAAAATCTTCCCTCACGTTTGCGATGACTGTGGGAAAGGATTTTCAAGTATGCTTGAGTACTGCAAGCATTTAAATTCGCATCTGTCCGAGGGGATTTATTTATGTCAATACTGTGAATATTCGACGGGTCAGATCGAAGATCTTAAGACGCATCTGGATTTCAGGCACGCGGCCGACTTACCTCACAAATGTAAGGACTGTTTGATGAGGTTCGGGAATGAGAAGGAACTTCTAAGTCACCATCAGGTTCATGAAGCGACTTGATTTTGGTCCTCTGTTTGAATTCACAGGGTTTTTTTTGTAAAATAATAAACTCAATTTTAATTAGAGGTTTTTACGGCAGGTGATGACGTTCATTAAATATTTAATGACGGAGTCATTTCCAGTTGAATCAATTTCATTAAATTTTTGGATTTGGAAGCTTCTGAGATGTGGGATTTTGGCTTGCTTTAGGGTCTCTTAGTTGGATGTTTAGGTGAGTTGAACCACTCAGAGCAAAACTTGCCCAATACTGAGACTTTCCCAGTGTGGCAACTTATCTTTCAGGAAGGTCCAGAGTTACTGTTGGTTTTTTCAAATTGTCTTTTATATTGTAGTGCTACAGGTACAGATATAGGATAAATGGAAATGGATCATTTTCCCCTCCTTGCCATTCCAGTCTCTTTAAAATTAATTTTTTTAGTATTTAGAGTTTATTTATAATTGTTCTTCAGGCCCAGACCACTTCTCTCTGACTCATAACCCATTTAGGTGAACCTCAAAAGAGCGGCCAGTCCAATCCTCATCCAGATTGGTAATGTGTGTTCCAGCCTTCTCCGTAGTCGCTTCCTGGCCCATCCTGAGAAATGTACAGCGGGCTGCGAATGGAGAAAATTGGAAACTCACCCTTCACGAAGGCAAGTTGACAACACAACATGATGGTAAATTTTAGGGAGCTTTCATACCCTTGGTGACAGAAAATAAACTTGGGCAGGATCATCCAAGCTACTTTAGTGTCCCAGAAATAAGTTGTTACTTTTATGTGTTTCGTTGTTCTGTATATTTAAAAAACTGAGAGTGCCGACAAAGCTGCCAAGTACATAGACTATCATAATTGAGAGGCTACCGTAACTTCCTCTTGCTGCAGTTTTGATATTAAGCTTAGGAAGATGTATATCTGGGTGGTGGTTGAAGCGGTTTATTTGCAAGGATTATCGCTCTGATAGAATAATGCCTCTATCTTTCGTAGACGGATGCTTCCCCCCCGCCCCGAAAAATGCCACCCTTCCTCCACTTCTCATCCATAACATCATAGTTTATACATGTACATATGTGTATATCCTATAATACCATACCAGATTAGTAATGGTATTTATTTTGTGTGCCTAGTGAATACAGCATCCTGTATTAAGCGCTTGGGGGAATACATCTTTTGTTTCTACTGTATTCCCTGCTCTTAAGGAGCTTATGCCCTAACGGCAGAGACAAACAGAAATAACTATCAAATATACCCAAGTGCTAGGGGGTGCATAAAACAAGAGTTGGCTGAGGGGTGATAAGATTCAGGGTACAAATAAGAGGCAGGCTTGTCGGAGGAAGTGGGATTTTAGGAGGGCTTTGAATGAGAGGCCTGGCAGATGTGGTGAGAAAGGAGTTCCAGGTCTTGAAGAAAGTGACCTCCAGGATCTCTGGTGTAAATGATCATGTCTTGTCGTTGATGTTAAGTATAGACAATCCTAATGAAACTTTAAGGAGGAGGAACTGCCAGTTGCTACTCAATCATATATCTAAGACCATAGTTTACACACCATATTACCACACTGTAGAATTTGTCATAGTCTAGTGGTTGATGCGCACTGTTAGCTCAGTCTCCCAAAGAGCATTATGGTCTTCTTGATTGCATTTTTTACAAAGTGATTTTCCATTTGATTATTTTCTCATTAATCGCAGCAGTGCCTGAATGTATTGACAGTTTTCAGATATGTATTTTGGCTAAGTGAACTTGAGAGAGGGAAAAATGTTTGTTTTGGAGTCCAGGTCTACTGTGAGAAGACAATAAGTGACAGTTTTCAGATATGTATTTTGGCTAAGTGAACTTGAGAGAGGGAAAAATGTTTGTTTTGGAGTCCAGGTCTACTGTGAGAAGACAATAAGCACAGTTAGGCATTATTGGACTTCTCTACTAATTTCCACTCCAATGTCATAAAATTATCCCTGGGTTTGAAGATGATGTTAAGATTGTATGAGCGTCTCAGAGAGAATATTCTGCCAAGTTGCTGATTTTTGTCTGTGAAAACACAGGCATGTAGCTTTTTTTGGCCCCGGGCCATTTGAGGGAGTAGTACTCTTCAGACACCGGGGGTGAAGAAGTGAGTGTTCTGAACTAAAGCACACGGGAAATCCAGGAACTTTTGGTTGCTGATCATTTTACAAAGTAGAATAGGACTGTGTCTAGGATCCTGGCAACACTGTCAAGTAGGGAAACAAGGAAGCTGCCAATTAGTTTTCGTCCTTCACGCTTAAAGCAGTGATAGGAATATTATGTTTTAGAATTCCAAGGCTGTTTTTCAACTCCTGATTAGTTGAAGTGATGTTCATGAAGATAAGTTCAGAAACTTTTTCTTCTCTACCTGAAACCCTTGCCAGGAATGCCATCGTAACTCTGTGATTTACCCTTACGGGGACGTGATGGTAATAACTCATATTATTATTCTGAGAAGCAGCGTGGTCTAGGGGTAAGAACAGGGGCCTGGAGGTTGGAAGGACCTAGGTTCTAATTCTGCCCCCGCCACTTGTCTGCTGTGTGATCTTGGGCAAGTCACTTCACTTCTCTGTGCCTGTTTCCTCATCTGTAAAATGGGGATAGAGACTGTGAGCCCCATGTGGGACAAGGACCGTGTCCAACCCGATTAGCTTGTGCCTATCCCAGTGCTTAGTACAGTCCTTGGTCTGTAGTAAGTGCTTAACAAATGCCACAATTATTACTATTGTCATAAATAAGCCAAGTATGAGTTGTTGGCTTAGTAAACCAATTTGGGAAGCCAAACAAACCTAATAAGGGTCAAGATTGCAGGCTAGCTGTCAGAATCGAGAAAACTTTTGTGAAGTCAGTGAACACATAACTCTCTCTAGACTCCAAGCTCATAGTGGGCAGGGAATGTGTCTACCAACTCTGTCATATTGTTGTATTGTGCTCTCCCCAGTGCTTATGCTTAGTACAGTGCTCTGCACACAGTAAATACTCAATACGGTTGTTTGATGGCTATCATGCCGGTCAATACAGTGTCCATGCTATACGCATCTTGTCAGATTTCCTCATTCCATGGGGGTTGTCCGTGGCACAGAAAATTTGCTGAGGAAAATTGTTGAAACATTCTACTAGTTGCTGAATGCAGACTCATTTACAGTTGGGCACTGAATATAAATGTCTTTAATGTCGTGACCTAGCTCTTTCATAAAGTGGAGGTTGAATAACCTGCTTAAGAAAAACTTGCACTATGTGCTTTGATGGGCTCCAGGTACATGGTCTAGTGGATCTGGGAGTCAGAGGATCTGGGTTCTAATCCAGACTCTACCATGTATGTGCTGTGTGACCTTGGACAAATCACTTCGCTCTGCCTCAGTTACCTCATCTATAAAATGGCAATTAAATAATAATAGTAATCATTATGATATTTGTTCAGCGCTTATGTGCCAGGTTATGGTACTCAGCTCTGGGGTGGGCATAAGCAAATCGGCTTGGACACGGTCCCTGCCCCACATGGGGCTTAGAGTCTAAATCCTCAGTTCACATTTGAGGTAACTGAGGCCCAGAGAAGTGACGTGACTTGCCCAGGGTCACACAGCAGACGTGGAGAAGTCAGGATTAGAACCCACGACCTTCTGACTCTCAGGCCCCAACTTAGACTGTGAGCCCCATGTGGGCCAGGGTCTGTGTCCAATCTGGTTAAATTGTATCTACCCCAGCGCTCAGAACAGTGCTCGGCATATAGTAAGTGCTTTCCTCGGACTGTGACTATTATTATTACTTCACATCATGTTCTGTCCAAAGACATGTCAGAATCAGTCCCTAATTCCCCTGACAACCTAAACAACAGAGTAAAATCAATCCATCAATGGTATTTCTTGAGCGTGTACTGTGTGCAGCATAATATACTGAGCACTTGGGAGTGTACAGTACAATAGAATTGGTAGAAATGTTCCCTGCCCATAAGGAGCTTACAAACTGACATTCTGGAGTAATGACCCATTCCAAGTTATTGGACAAGGGCAGGGAACTAACTCTACTAACTCTGCCCTACTCTCCCAAGCGCTTAGTACAGTGCTCTGCATGTAGTAAGCGCTCAATAAATACCATTTATTGACTGATGGACAAGGCTTTTACTGCTCATGTAAGTAGTGTTTGACCATTTGCTTCATCAGGAAAAAACAAACATTTTCTTCTACCCAGTTTCTGGAAAAGCAGCAAAAATCTGAGATATGATACAGGCTGGACCTTGTCTGTAATATCTATTAATTTCTATTTAAATGAATGAGACAATTGAGTATCGTAGGATAGATCACCGAGTTAAATACATTCCAGTTACAGTACGGCTTATTTTGTATTTCTTGCTCTATTAACACCGCCTGCTTTGACATCTTTTGAATGAAATTTCTAAATTCTTGAGGCTCTATTCTAAATCTAAGCTATATTTAAATTCAAAAGAGGAAGAAAAACTGAGACAAGTGGGTTTGTGTAAGCTATATAGGGGAAAAGTGTCCACAAAGAGCAGGTAAAGTTGAGTTTTCAATGTGTACTGAATGTAATTTCAAAACGTCCACTGTAGCTTTGTATAAATATTTGTATTTGATATGTAAAGTATTTCTTCTGGTGTAAGGATGTTATCTCGTTAAAACTGCTTCACACATATATGAGGTTATGAGTGGTCATTTCATGAATGAATCTTTCACTGTTTACTTCCGTTCGGTTTCAGGCATGAATTCTGTTTTGTCAGCAATGTAATGCTACTAGGATGCATTGTGAATTCATGGGATTTTTTTTTTCTTCTGCTCAGGGGTGAAAGTAAAAATTGACTAGTTCTAGAAGAGAAATGAAACCAAGGAACCTGGAGGAGCCCCCACCGCAGAGGCTGCTTGGCCATATTTTTTTTTAATGGTATTTATGTGCTTACTATGCGCCAGGCACTGTACTAAGCGCCGAGATGAATGTAAGCTAATCAGGTTGGACACCGATCATGTCCCGCATGGGGCTCACAATCTTAATCCCTGTTTTACAGATGAAACTGAGGCCAGAGAAGTGAAGCGACTTGCCCAAGAGCACACAGCAGACAAGTGGCGGAGTTGGGATTGGAGCCCAGGTCCTTTTGACTCCCAGGCCCGTGCTCTATCCATTAGGCCATACCGTTTGGCTAGATTTGGGTGGTATGAGCAGTGGGGAAGGGGAAGCAGCATGGCCTAGTGGATAGAGTAGTGGATAGAGCCCGGGTTTGGGAGTCAGAGGACGTGGGTTTTAATCCCGACTCACCACTTGTCTGATGTGTGACCCTGGTCAAGCCACTTAACTTTTCTGTGCCTCAGTTACCTCATCTGCAAAATGGGGATTAAGACTGAGCCCCACGTGGGAGAACCTGATTACCTATTACCTTGTAATAATAGTAATAATTATCATAATAGAGCACGGGCCTGGGAATCAGAAGGACCTGGGTTAATAATGTTGGTATTTGTTAAGCGCTTACTATGTGCAGAGCACTGTTCTAAGTGCTGGGGGAGATACAGGGTCATTGGGTTGTCCCAAGTGAGGCTCACAATTAATCCCCATTTTGCAGATGAGGTAACTGAGGCACAGAGAAGTTAAGCCCACAGTCACACAGCTGACAAGTGGCAGAGCGGTGATTCGAACTCATGACCTCTGACTCCCAAGCCCGGGCTCTTTCCACTGAGCCTTGCTGGGTTCTAATTCCAGTTCTGCCACTCGTCTACTTTGTGACCTTGGGTAAGTCACTTGCCTTCTCTGGGCCTCAGTTATCTCATCTGTAAAATGGGAAACTGTGTCCAACTCGATTTGCTTGTATCCGCCCCAGTGATTAGTACGGTGCTGGGCACGTAGTGAGCGCTTAACAGATACCACCGAAGGGGCTAAGCAAGGCACTTGACAGCCCTGGGAGCTGCCCCAGCTCCTTCTGCAGCCTGGGGGAGCCCCATGGGACCCTTCATTCATTCAATAGTATTTCCTGAGCGCTTACTATGTGCAGAGCACTGTACTAAGCGCTTGGAATGGACAATGGAGACAATCCCTGGGCTGTGCCGCCAGACAGCTGGGTGAGTTGAAACAGCAGGAATGTGGGGCAGCATTCCCTCTGTTCCCACCCTGCCCAGAGTCATCCCAGCTCGCGGCCGGACCTTACGGCGCTGTTTTGGGACCACCTTTCCACGCCTGCCAGCCAGAAGCCACTCAACCCCTGCTTCGCCATGGAGTCTTGGGTCCGGGAGGGTCAGCTTGATGAACAAAGAGTCTGATTTGGAACAATTCGAACTGAAAGGGGCACAATCTTCCATGTTCTCTTACCAGTGTCCCATTCCTGCTGATTTCTACCCCTGCTCATGCTCAAAGCCTTTCTAATATTATGGGTTCATCCATTAGAAACTTCTAGAAACCCGAAGAGCAGGATGGGGGGAGCGGTGTTCTTTGAGTTGTTTGCTTCAGTGGTAATATCATTTTCAGTGAGTGTTTACAGAAGTATCTACTTTGCAGAGCACTAACCAGGGGATTTTTCTGAAATGGAAACCTAGATATGACAGAAATCTATCCCAGCGCATAGAAAAGTGCTTGACACAGCACTTGACAAATATATCCTCCGGTTCCATCCTTTACTGGGCTTCGCTGGCCTTTCCTTTTCTCCCATGCTGAGCTGCCTATCACTTTATCCATTTCATTCATTCAGTCGTATTGATTGAGCGCTCACTAAGTGCTTGGGAGAGTGTAATATAACGACAGACACATTCCCTGCCCACAACGGGCTCAGTCCAGAGAAGCAGCATGGCTCAGTGGAAAGAGCCCGGGCTTCGGAGTCAGAGGTCATGGGTTCGACTCCCGGCTCTGCCACTTGTCAGCCGTGTGACTGTGGGCAAGTCACTTCACTTCTCTGTGCCTCAGTTACCTCATCTGTAAAATGAGGATTAACTGTGAGCCTCACGTGGGACGACCTGATGACCCTGGATCTACCCCAGCGCTTAGAACAGTGCTCTGCACATAATAAGCACTTAACAAATACCAACATTATTATTATTATTAGAGCCTCCTCTTCTCTCTTCAGGGATTTGAGTTGGAACCAGTTTCAACGCTGCTCCTCTGTAAGAAAAAATGCAAGAGAGGGGGCGTTCCAGGGTGGTGGGGACTGTGAGGATGGAGTTGAGGGGACATCAGACTGTGGGAGGTTGTGGAGTTGCAGGGAGGGGGAAGCAACATTCCTGGCATTATGGAGTAATCCTACCCCAGCTGGATCACCTCCAGCCTTTGATATCCGTGGTCTCTTTGATGCCCAGCAGCCACAGCCCTGCCCTTCCCATTAGTTTTTTTGTTGGTTGCGTTTTTAACGTTCAATCCTACTCCTGATTGCTTTTTCTAGAATTCATTCAATAGTATTTATTGAGCGCTTACTATGTGCAGAGCACTGTACTAAGCTCCTGGAATGGACAGTTGGGCAGCAGATAGAGACCATCCCCACCCAGTGACGGGCTCACAGTCTAATCGGGGGAGACAGACGGACAAAAACAAGACAACATAATCACGAGAAATAGAGTCAAGGGGATGTACACCTCATTAGCAAAATAAATCGGGTAATAAAATATATACAAATGAGCACAGTGCTGAGGGGAGGGGGAGGGGGAGGAGCAGAGGGAAAGGGGGCTTAGCTGCTTAGAATGCCTTACCCTGTTCAATGTGAAGCCCCTCTTCCTTCTTTTTTCCTCTCCCTCCCTCCCTCTATTTTCTGAAATCACACCCCTTCCAGAAAGCCTTTCCAATTACCTGGAAGTGAGTTAGGGATTTTCCCTTCCGGATTCTTTTCTGCATGCTTTGAATAGATTACACACGATTCTACCAAATATAATTACTTTCCAATTTGCTTTGACCTAAATACTTGGTGATGGGCTGGTACCATGAGTCAACCGGACAAATAAGAATGAGCAATAACCATAACAGGTTCTTCCTACACAGTCATCAAGCCACTTTTGGGGCCAGGGTCTGATTATCTTAGTGGATAGAGCACGGGCCTGGGAGTCAGAAGGACCCGGGTTCTAATCAAACCAGTTTGGGGGCAAGGGACTCATTATCTCAGTGGCTAGAGCAGGGCCCTGGGAGTCAGAAGGACCTGGGTTCTGTTTTTGTCTCTACCACATGTCTGCTGTGTGACCTTGGGCGAGTCACTCGACTTCTCTGGGCCTCAGTTCCCTCATCTGGAAAATGGGCATTAAGACTGTGAGCCCCAACTGGGACAGCGACTGCGTCCAATCTGATTAACCCAGTGCTTAGAAGAGCGCTTAACAAGTACCACTATCGTTATTATCTACACTACAGTACTTGTAAACGCTTAATAAATACCATGGTGATCAATCTACAGGCAGTGTGTGTATGGGGAGGCCATGTGTGAGAGGGCTCTATCAGTC
This sequence comes from Ornithorhynchus anatinus, assembly GCF_004115215.2. Classification (NCBI taxonomy): domain Eukaryota; kingdom Metazoa; phylum Chordata; class Mammalia; order Monotremata; family Ornithorhynchidae; genus Ornithorhynchus; species Ornithorhynchus anatinus. The sequence goes on from NC_041728.1 coordinate 144,404,939, forward strand.
AATTATTTATTGAGCATTTACTATTCATTCAACCTAATTTATTGAGCGCTTACTGTGTGCAGAGCACTGTAGTAAGCGGTTGGGAAGGACAATTCAGCAACAGAGACAATCCCTGCCCACAACAGGCTCACAGTCGAGATATATGTGGGAGTGCCCAAGTGTGAAGAAAACTTCCTCGGTTTGGGGGAATCCCATACGCTTGGAGGAGTATGGCACAACAGAATTAACGGACACATTCCCTGCCCCTGGCAAGCAGTCAGTCTGTTTTTGAGAAGATCATGATGTAGTGGATAGACTCCACTCCATCACAGGCCTGGGAGTCAGAAGGACCTGGGTTCTAATCAAATCAGTTTGGGGGCACCGGTCTCATTATCTTAGTGGGTAGAGCAAGGGCCTGGGAGTCATAGGGTCGCAAGTTCTAATCCCAGCTCCTCCACTTGTCTGCTGTATGAGCTTGGGCAAGTCGCTTCAGTTCCCTCATCTGTAAAATGGGGATTAAGACTGTGAGTCCCATGTGGGACAGGGACTGTGTCCAACCGATTACCACCTTGCATCTGCCCCAGTGCTTAGAACAATGTCTGCCACATAATAAGCACATAACACATATTATTATGTATTGGCCAAGCTCTCAAGAAGATTTTTGATCTGCAGTTTCTGAGCGACAAGGCCCGGTCAGGCACCCAGCACGGGTTCGGTTGGATGTAGGTCCCAATAGCATCGAGGAGCCTGGGCTTGAAAGTCAGAGGATCCCCACTCTGCCACTTATCAGTTGTGTGACCTTGAGTAAGCCACTTGACTTCTCTGGGCCTCAGTCCCCTCATCTGGAAAATGGGGATGAACACTGTGAGCCCCACGTGGGACACCCTGATGACCTTGTATCACTCCCAGCCCTTAGAACAGTGTGCTTGGTCCATAGTAAGAGCTTAATAAATACCATCATTGTTATTATCATGGATGCTGGGCAACAGAAGGGGAAGGTGACAACCCAAAAGACCTTGGCTTCCCTCAGCAGGTGAGGAAAGAAAGAAAGAAGGAAAGAGAAAGAGAGAGAGAAAGAAAGAGAGAGAAAGAGAGAAAGAAAGAAAGAAAGAAAGAGAGAGAGAGAGAGAGAGAGAAAGAAAGAAAGAAAGAAAGAAAGAAGAAAGAAAGAAAGAAAGAAAGAAAGAAAGAAAGAAAGAAAGAAAGAAAGAAAGAAAGAAAGAAAGAAAGAAAGAAAAGAAAGAAAGAAAGAAAGAAAGAAAGAAAGAAAGAAAGAGAAAGAAAGAAAGAAAGAAAGAAAGAAAGAAAGAAAGAAAGAAAGAAAGAAAGAAAGAAAGAAAGAAAGAAAGAAAGAAAGAAAGAAAGAAAGAAAGAAAGAAAGAAAAAGAACAGCAATGGGGGAAGGAAGGAAGGACAGATGGATGGAAGGACAGCAGGTGGGGGAAGGAAGGATAGAGAAGCCGCGTGGCTCAGTGGAAAGCGCCCGGGCTTGGGAGTCAGAGATCACGGGTTCGAATCCCGGCTGTGCCCCTTAGCTGTGTGACTATCGACAAGTCACTTCACTTCTCTGTGCCTTAGTGACCTCTTCTGTAAAATGAGGATGAAGACTGAGCCTCACGTGGGACAACCTCATTCCCCTGTATCTCCCGCAGCGCTTAGAACAGTGCTCTGCACAGAGTAAGTGCTTAAATATCAACATTATTATTATTATTATTATTATTGTTAGGGGAAGGAAGGAAGGGAAAGGAAGGAAAGGAAAGAAAGGAAGGAAGAAGGAAAGGAAAAAAAGGAAGAAGGGAGGAAGGGAAGGGAAGGGAAGGGAAGGGAAGGGAAGGGAAGGGAAGGGAAGGGAAGGGAAGGGAAGGGAAGGGAAGGGAAAGGAAGGGAAAGGAAGGAAGGAAGGAAGGACAGCAGATGGGGAAAGGAAGGAAGGAAGAAAAGTAGGAGGTGGGGGAAGGAAAGAGAAAACCAGGAGAAGAAAAAGAAGAAAAAGTGAAGACGGGAAGAGAGCAGGAGGCGGTGGTGGGCGCCCTCGCCGCCGCCCCCTAGCGGCCGTGCCCCAACAGCTGAGCCGAAGGCCGCCGCCCGGACCAACTCCCCCCCGGGCGGGGGCGCGGGGGGCGCGCGGCGGAGGCGGGACCAGAGCCAGCCGCGCGCGCGCGCACGCACGCACGCGCGAGCTTACCGCGTCGGCGGCGTCGCCTGGGCGGGCGGCTCCGCTTCGGCCCGCAGTCAACATGGCGCCGCCGGGAGCGGCGCTTCCGGCCGCGCCGGCCAATGGGGGGCCGCCGCGCGCGGGGGACCGGAAGTGCCCGCCCCCCGCCCCGCGCCCCGCCCCGCCCCCCGCCCCGCCCCCCGCGCCGCCTGACCAGAACGACGAGGGAGGCGGACGAGGAAGGACGGAGGGAGGGACGGAGGGACGGAGGAAGGACGGAGCGGCGGAGCGGCGGCCTTCTGGCGGCCTCCTGGCGGCGGCGGCCTCCTGGCGGCGGCGGCGGCCTCCTCCTCTTCCTCCTCCTTCCGGCCTCCAGCCCCCACTCCAGGTGGGTTCATCTCCCTCGTCAATAAGACTCAATCGCAATTCATGAGAGAAGCAGCGCGGCTCCGTGGCCAGAGCCCGGGCTTGGGAGTCCGAGGTCACGGGTTCGAATCCCGCCTCCGCCCCTTAGCCGGGTGGCCTTGGGCAACTCACTTCTCTGGGCCTCAGCGACCTCATCTGGGAAATGGGGATTCAGCCACGGGAGCCCCGCAGTCTGATGGCCCCGTGTCTCCCCCAGCGCTTAGAACGGTGCTCGGCACATAGTAAGCGCCTAACCAATGCCTTAATGATAATCCCGACGCTGGCATTTCTTGGTCGCTTACTGTGCGCCAAGCACTGTTGTAAGCGCTGGGGCTCCAAGGTCAGCAGGGTTGCAGCCCCATTGGGCAGAGGAGGGAAACTGAGGCCCAGAGAACGATGATGATGATGATGGCATTGGTTGAGCGCCGACTGGGTGCCAAGCGCTGTTCTAAGCGCGGGGGTAATAATAACGTCGGTGTTAGGCGCTTACTATGTGCAGAGCACTGTTCTAAGCGCTGGGGGAGACACAGGGGCATCAGGTGGCCCCGCGTGGGGCTCACAGGCTTCCTCCCCATTTGACAGATGAGGGAACTGAGGCCCAGTGAAGTGACTTGCCCAAAGTCACCCCGCTGACATGCGCAGGGCCAGGATTAGAACCCACGACCTCTGCCTCCCTTGATTATTATGATGATGGCATTTTTAAAGCGCTGATTATCTATTTTGTTAATGAGATGTATATAGTAATGTCGGCATTTAGCGTTTACTATGTGCAGAGCACTGTTCTGGGCGCCGGCATAGACACAGTAATCAGGTTGTCCTCCATGAGGCTCACAGGCTTCCTCCCCATTTGACAGAGGAGGGAACTGAGGCCCAGAAAAGTGAAGGGACTTGCCCAAAGTCACCCAGCTGACAAGCGCAGGGCCAGGATTAGAACCCACGACCTCTGCCTCCCTTAATTATTATGATGGCATTTTTTAAGCGCTGGTTATTTATTGTATTAATGAGGTGTATATAATAATAATGTTGGTGTTTGTTAAGCGTTTACTATGTGCAGAGCACTGTTCTAGGCGCTGGCATAGACACAGTAATCAGGTGATCCCATGTGAGGCTCACAGTCTTCATCCCCGTTTTACAGATGAGGGAACTGAGGCACAGAGAAGTGAAGGGACTTGCCCAAAGTCACCCAGCTGGCAAGCAGCAGAGCCGGCATTAGAACCCAGGACCTCTGACTCTCAAGCCCAGGCTCTTTATTGTTATTATGATGACCTTTTAAAAGTGCTGACTATTTATTTTGTTAATGAGGTGTATATAATAATAATGTTGGTATTTGTTAAGCGCTTTACTATGTGCAGAGCACTATTCTAAGCGCTGGGGTAAATACAGAATAATCAGGTTGTCCCACGTGAGGCTCACAGTCTTCATCCCCATTTTAAAGATGAAGTCATTGAGGCCCAGAGATGTGAAGGGACTTGCCCAAAGTCACACAGCTGACAGGAGGTGGAGCGCCTTGTTTTTGTCTTGTTTTGTTTTGCTTTGCTGTCTGTCTCCCCCGTTTAGAGTGTGAGCCCATCATTGGGCAGGGATGGTCTCTATCTGTTGCAAATTGTACATTCCAAGTGCTTAGTACAGTGCTCTGCACATAGTAAGCGCTCAATAAATATGACTGAATGAATGAATGTGCCAAGTGCTGTTCCAAACGCTGGGGTAGATCCAAAGTCATCAGGTTGTCCCACGGTCTTCATCCCCATTTTCCAGATGAGGGAACTGAGGCACCGAGAAGTGAAGTGACTTGCCCAAAGTCACACAGCTGACAAGTGGCGCCCGTGGGCTGGTTGGTGTTATAGTAATAAGGTGAAGAATGATGGTATTTTTTTAATAATCATCATAATTACAGTATTTGTTAAGTGCTTATTATGTGCAGAGCGCTGTTCTCAGCGCTGGGGTCGATACAGGGTCATCAGATTGTCCCACGTGGGGCTCACATTTTTTAATCCCCATTTTTACAGATGAGGTCACTGAGGCACAGAGAAGTTAAGTGACTTGCCCAAGGTCACGCAGCAGACAAGTGGCGGAGCGGGGATTAGAACCCACAACCTCAGACCCCCAAGCCCAGGCTCTTTCCACTAAGCCACGCTGCTTCTCTGCTTCTTTTAAGTGCTTACTATGTGCCAAGCACTGTTTCTAAGTGCTGGGGGAGAACCGAGGTCATCAGGTTGCCCCATGCGGGGCTCACAGGTTATCCCCATTTTACAGTTGAGGGAGCTGAGGCCCAGAGCAGTCAAGTGGATTGCCCGAGGTCACCCAGCAGACAAGGGGTGGAGGGGGGATTTGAACCCACGACCCCTGACCGCCAAGCCCGGGCTTTTGCCACTGAGCCACACTGCTTCTCTGTGAAGAGGTTTCTGATCCCGCAACTTAAAAAAAAATACCATTTGTTATGCGCTTACCATGTGTCAAGCCCTGTACTAAGCGCCAGGGTAGCTACGAGATCCCTGCCCTCTAGGAGCTTACAATTAGAGAAGCAGCGTGGCTCAGTGGGAAGAGTACGGGCTTTGGAGTCAGAGGTCATGGGTTCGAATCCCAGCTCTGCCACTTGTCAGCTGTGTGACTGTGGGCAAGTCACTTCACTTCTCTGTGCCTCAGTTACTCATCTGTAAAATGGGGACTAAGACTGTGAGCCCCACGTGGGACAACCTGATTCCCCGGTGTCTACCCCAGCGCTTAGAACAGTGCTCTGCACATAGTAAGCGCTTAACAAATACCAACATCATTGTTATGAGCTACTCAGGTGGGACACAGACCTTGTCCCACGTGGGACAACCTGATTACCTTGTATTATAATAGTAATAATAATTGAGGTATCTGTTAAGCGCTTACCATGTGGCAGGTACTGTACTAAGTGCTGGGGTAGCTATGAGCTAACCAGGTGGGACACAGGCCTTGTCCCATGTGGGACAACCTGATTACCTTGTATTATAATAGTAATAATAATTGAGGTATCTGTTAAGCGCTTACCATGTGGCAGGCACTGTACTAAGCGCTGGGGTAGCTATGAGCTAACCAGGTGGGACACAGACCTTGTCCCACGTGGGATAACCTGATTACCTTGTATTAGAATAAAAATAAATGTGGGATTTGTTAAACCCTTCCTGTGTGGCCGGCACTGTATTAAGCGCTGTGGAAGGAGCACGGGCTTGGGAGTCTGGCTGTGGGTTCTAATCCCGGCTCTGCCGCTTATCAGCTGTGTAACTTTGAGCAAGTCATTTCACTTCTCTGGGCCTCAGTTCCCTCATCTGTAAAATGGGGATGAAGACTGCGAGCCCCACGTGGGACAATCTGATCACCTTGTATCTATCCCGGCGCTTAGAATGGTGCTTGGCACATAGTGAGCACTTAACAAATACCATCATTATTATTGTTATTATTATGAGCTAATTGGGTGGGGCACAGTCCTTGTCCCACATGGGGCAGCCTGATTACCGTGATTAATAGTAATAACTGGTATTTGTGAAGCCCTTACTGTGTGCTGTACTAAGCGCTGGGGTGGACACAAGCAAATGGGGTTGGACACAGTCCCTGTCATTCATTCAATAATATTTATTGAATGCTTACTATGTGCTGAGCACTGTACTAAGCGCTTGACACTGTACTAAGCACTTGGCACTGTACTAAGCACAGGGGCTCTCATTCTCAATCCTCGTTTTACAGAAGAGGTAACCGAGGCACAGAGAAGTGAAGTGACTTCCCCGAGGTCACACGGTAGACAGGTGGAGGAGCCGGGGTTAATGGTAATAATGGTATTTGTTAAGCGCTTACTATGTGCCGAGCACTGTTCTAAGCGCTGGGGTAGACATAGGGGAATCAGGTTGTCCCACGTGGGGCTCACAGTCTTAATCCCCATTTTACAGATGAGGGAACTGAGGCACAGAGAAGTTAAGTGACTTGCCCACAGTCACACAGCCGACAAGTGGCAGAGCTGGGTGCGAAGCACAGTTCTAAGCGCTGGGGGGATACAAGATGATCAGGTTGTCCCACCTGGGGCTCACAGTTTTTAATCCCCATTGAACAGATGAGGTAACTGAGGCACAGAGAAGTGAAGTGGCTTGCCTAAAGTCACACAGCTGGTAAGCGGCGCAGAATCAGGATTAGAACCCAGGTCCTCCGACTCCCAGGCTCGGGCTCTTTCCACCAGGCCACACTGCTTCTCTCTGTCGTCGCCCTCAGTAAATACAGTTTGGTAGTGCCCCCTCGCCCCGCAGCCAACTTCGAAGAACCCCAAGAGATTTGGTTTTCTCCAACCCTCAAAACTTCCAGCCAACGAGCGTATTCTCCTCTGACTGCTTCTTCTTTTTCCACTGTCTTAGTACTGACTTCCTAAATGTAAATATTCCGCACCTTCCTTTATGTTTCGTTTTCTTGTCCTTTTAGGAAAGTTGGAAGGCTCTTCTAAAGTGGTATTAAGTCAACTGGTGCTATTTATGGAGCACTTAGTTTGTGCAGGGCACTCTCCCAACTGCTTGAAAGACTGCAGTAGGGTTGGTACATAGGCTACCAGCCCACGAGAAGTTTGCAGTTTAGTTGTTGTTTACTAAAATAGTTTTCCTCAACTTTCCCTCGTCCCCAAGGGGCTTTTATTCCCATGACCGTAAATGGTGTCCCCTCCAATTAAAGGAGGTATAATGAAGGATCACTTGAGAAGTGCTGCATTGTCAGTAATATGAGGGCCCCCCTCGATTTTAAAAAACCCACTCAATCCTCTCACCTTCCTGTGTTTTATTTTATTTTTTAAAGAATTGGAAACGATTCGGCAACTCACTTTTTCTTAGGGGAAGGACACATTTTGGGAAAAGTGTTATGCCTCGTACCACAAATGAAAATGGTACATCTTGAACGTTCTATTTCGGTGTGAAACACTTCACGTTTAGTCCTTAAATAGACAGAAGTACCCTTTCTCCCTTCCCACGCTTGGAAGTCTGGATGAACATACTGTAGACCCACTTGCCAGCACATGGTTCAGAAAACACTGTCCCAGACATTTAAAACTCGCTCCACTTATTCTTGTGTTTATGCTCACTTTTAAGTAGTAAAAAGTACTACTTGTCCAATTGCCGAAGTTACACCCTCCATTATTCTCAGGTAACAAATTATGGCTTGTTTGGATAGTGTTTTCATTCTTTTTCAACACTGCAGTTTGAAAAAAGTTGTATTTTCTGCTGTCATCTCAATTCTTTTTAATTATTGATATTGTCATTAATATCTCCACAGCTACAGAATGGCAGAGAACACCACCTCTCCATTGAAGCACTTTGTGCTGGCTAAAAAGACGATTACTGCAATCTTTGACCAGCTACTGGAATATGTCACTGAGGGAGCAGATTTTGTTGAAGGTTAGTTTGCTAACAAGGTCTTTTAAATATCAGTGTAGCCAGATTTACTCCTGTTAAGACTTGGATTGCCCTTGGGCACGGTGCACTGGAGGCTCGATAAAGGCTTTATTTAGAGTAGGTAGAACCTTTGAACTTGTGCCTAGTCTTTTTATTTAATATTTTGGAAAAATAAAATCAGCCAGAATATTATTAATCGATTTTTCGTTTTCAGTTTATCTTCAAGCTTGGGTGTTTTTTTTTAAAAGAAACAAAACATTGCAGATAGATGCCATCATAATAATAATAATGCTATTTGTTAAACGCTTGCTATGTGCCAAGCCCTGTTCTGCGGCTGGGGAAGATACATGTTAATCAGGTTGGACGTGGGCCCTATCCCACATGGTGCTCACACCCATTTTACAGATGAGGTAACTGAGGCCCAGAGAAGTGAAGCGGTTTGCCGAAGGTCACACAGCCGGCGTGTGGCGGAGCCGGGATTAGAAACCGGGTCCTCCCGACTCCCAGGCCCGCGCTCTATCCACTGAGCCACGCTGCTGCTTTCCGCAGATATTTGAGTGGCCTCTGTGTGCCTGGAACTCTACTGGATATGTTGATACAGAGAACAGAAAGACATGTTCTTGGCTTGAATAGAACTTGCATCAAGTATAAAATAGACACTTTGTATGCATGCTTCTGGGCCAATTTAAGGAACTAGGGAAAAAAAATTCTGATACATTTTGGTGATTTTTGTCAAATGCAAAAGACAAAAAAAACCTCTGCCAGATCGCCTAGGTTTGTATTATAGAGTTGTGGCTCTTCTCCTCTTAGATTGGATTAGTGCAGGGGGTGGAACGGAGTGAAAGTGGAGTAATAGAGCAAGATAAAGGGGATAGTGAGACTTGAGAGCCTGGTAATGGAGGAACAATAGTGATAAGGAGGTGAAGAGAGGGAGACAGACCCATTAATAGTCATTGTTCCTTAAAGGCTGGGCCAATTATGTGGATTTTCCATTGTTTTGGGGCCTTAGTCCCCTCTATGCACAAATATTGGTCCAAAGGCAGCTTGTTAGCACAGTGCTCTGCACACAAGCGCTCAGTAAATAAGTAAGTAAGTAAGGGAAGCAGCGTGGCTCAGTGGAAAAGAGCTTGGGCTTCGGAGTCAGAGGTCATGAGTTTGACTCCCGGCTCTGCCACTTGTCAGCTGTGTGACTGTGGGCAAGTCACTTAACTTCTCTGTGCCTCAGTTCCCTCATCTGTAAAATGGGGATTAACTGTGAACCTCACGTGGGACAACCTGATTACCCTTTATCTCCCCCAGCGCTTAGAACAGTGCTCGGCACATAGTAAGTGCTTAACAAATACCAACATTATTATTATTAGTAAGATTGATTGATTGCCTGCCCCAGGGCCAGTCATGATGTCATTTCCATTACTGTCTAAGCAGATAGTTTAGAGTTCCCTTAATCTGTAATCTTGCGGGGCAGAGAATGTCTGCTAATTATGTTGTATTGTTCTTTCCTAAGTGCTTAGTATGGTGCTCTGCACATAGTAAGCACCCAGGAAATATTGATTGATTGATAGATATGAGGGCACTAGTCATTCATTCATTCAATAGTATTTATTGAGCGCTTACTATGTGCAGAGCACTGTACTAAGCGCTTGGAGTGAACAAGTCCGCAACAGATAGAGACAGTCCCTGCCATTTGAAGGGCTTATAGTTTGATCAGGGGAGACGGACAGACGAGAACAATGGCAATAAAGAGTCAAGGGGAAGAACATCTCGTAAAAACAATGGCAACTAAATAGAATCAAGGCGATGTACATTTCATTAACTAAATAAAGAGGGTAATGAAAATATACACAGTTGAGCAGATGAGTACAGTGCTGAGGGGATGGGAAGGGAGAGGGGGAGGAGCAGAGGGAAATGGGGGGAAAAGAGGGTTAAGCTGCGGAGAGGTGAAGGGGGAGCGGTAGAGGGAGTAGAGGGAGAAGGGGAGCTCAGTCTGGGAAGGCCTCTTGGAGGAGGTGAGTTTTAAGTAGCGTGGCGCAGTGGAAAGAGCATGGGCTTTGGAGTCAGGGCTCATGAGTTCGAATCCCAGCTCTGCCACTTGTCAGCTGTGTGACTGTGGGCAAGTCACTTAACTTCTCTGTGCCTCAGTTCCCTCATCTGTAAAATGGGGATGAAGACTGTGAGCCCCACGTGGGACAACCTGATTCCCCTGTGTTTACCCCAGCGCTTAGAACAGTGCTCGGCACATAGTAAGCGCTTAACAAATACCAACATTATTATTATTATTATTATTAAGTAGGGTTTTGAAGAGGGGAAGAGAATCAGTTTGGCGGAGGTGAGGAGGGAGGGCGTTCCAGGACCGCGGGAGGACGTGGTTCAGGGATCGATGGCGGGATAGGCGAGACCGAGGGATGGTGAGGAGGTGGGTGGCGGAGAAGCGGAGCTTGCGGGGTGGGCAGTAGAAAGAGAGAAGGCAGGAGAGGTAGGAAGGGGCGAGGTGATGGAGAGCCTTGAAGCCTAGAGTGAGGAGTTTTTGTTTGGAGCGGAGATTGATAGGCACTAGGGACTCCCAGGCCCGTGTCCTATCCACTGTACCAGGCCGCTTCTAATAATAATAATAATGTTGGTATTCGTTAAGCACTTACTCTGTACAGAGCACTGTTCTAAGCGCTGGGGTAGATACAGGGTCATCAGGTTGTCCCACATGAGGCTCACAGTTAATCCCCATTTTACAGATGAGGGAACTGAAGCACAGAGAGGTGAAGTGACTTGCCCAAAGTCACACAGCTAACAAGTGGCAGAGCTGGGATTAGAACCCATGACCTCTGACTCCCAAGCCCAGACTCTTTCCACTGAGCCACGCTGCTTCTCATAACAATAATAATAATAGTAATGGTGGTATTTAAGTGCTTACTATGCAAAGCACTGTTCTAAGCGCTGGGAGGATACTAGGTGATCAGGTTGTCCCACTTGGGGCTCACAGTTTTATCCCCATTTTCCAGATGAGGTCACTGAGGCATAAAGAAGTGGAGTGACTTGCCCAAAGTCACACAGCTGGCAAGCGGTGGAGCCGGGATTAGAACCCACGACCTCTGACTCCCAAGTCACGCTGCTTCTCTGGAGCCAGTAGGCAACGTGGTGGGGTGCCAAGTATCTGACAGACAGTGCGTTCAGTGTTGTGTCCGCGTTTGTAGATGACACTAAGCATTTCCAGGTGGTGAAGTCCCAAAAAGAGAAGCAGCGTGGTTTAGTGGAAAGAGCCCGGGCCTAGAAGTCAGAAGGTCGTGGGTTCTAATCCCAGCTCTGTCACTTATCGGTTGTGAGACCTTGGGCAAGCCACTTCACTTCTCTCTGCCTCAGTTCCCTCATCTGTAAAATGGGGTTTAACACTGTGAGCCCCACCTGATTACCTTGTATCTACCCCAGTGTTCAGAACGGTGCTTGGCACATAGTAAGTGCTTAACAAATACATTGTTTATTAAAAGACGGAGATAAATTGCAGGAAGACCCCATCTAGCTAAGAGACCAAAGAATGGGAGATGGGCTTAAATGGTATCAAGAGTAGGGTAATGCATACTGGGGAAAAAAATAGAAATTACAACTACCCGATGATGGGCTCCGAACTTTCAGTCATAATTCAGGGGACACATCTTGAAGTCATTGTCGATGGCTTCTTTCTTTCTTTTTTTCCCAGTTATTGGGCCAAGGTGAGGCAGCTTGACCTAGTGGGTAGAGCCCGAGTCTGGGAGCCAGAAGGACCTGGTTTCTAATCCCTGCTCTGCCACTTGTCTGCTGTGTGACCTTGGGCAAGTCACTTAATTTCTCTGGACCTCAGTTACCTCATCTGTCAAATGGGAATTACAGCTGTGGGCCCCACCTGGGACATGGACTGTGTCTAACCTGATTAGCTTGTATTGACCCCAGCGCTTACTACAGTGGCTGGAACATAATAAGTGCTTAAGAAATACTGTAAAAAGGAAAGAAAAGGTACGATGGCTGCCCAAAAGGCTATGTGGATGTGGGCATTTCATGTTTTATGCCTTGTGCTGGTCTCTGCATCTTAAGATAGAATATTTACAGGGTGATCAGGGAAAGGGAGATTCTTTCTAAAAGGAAAAAATAAAGGCATAGAGGGGAGAAGTTGGGATGTTGCTATACCTGAGGATGGATTACATGGAGACTAGCCATTGCTTAGGTACTCCAGCATCCCGTGGCGACGGTGGGAAGCCCTGCTGGGTGGGATAAACTGTTCCCCTGACCCTGTGGTAGCATTTCTTAATCGATCGATCCCTTGTATTTATTGAGCCCTTACCGTGTGCGGAGCGCTGTACTAAACTCTTGGGAAAGTAAAATGTGGTTTCTTATGTTTGTAGATTTCTTATGAATAAAGTAAACATTATTTGAAATGCCAGCCGGTCCTGTGGAAATAATTTTAAGTGTCATTATTCTAACAATATACTTTGTCTTTTTTTGGTGTCTTCATGCCGTCACAGAGACATATAAGAATCCTGAACTCGAACGGATTGCCACCGAGGAAGATCTGGCAGAGATTCAGGGCTATAAAAATAAGTTGTCCATCATTGGAGAAGTATTGTCCCGGAGACATATGAAAGTAGCGTTTTTTGGCAGGTAATGGATTGTTTCCACTTCCTTTAAATGACTGACTTAGGTGGATGTATATAAATACGTGTGTGATGTGGACCCTGGTATAAATCGAGGTCTCTAAGAATGGATATGATATTGATTCATGCCATTAAAATAACTCATAATTCCCAGATTTAAATAGGTCACGTGTCCCTTGTCTCCACCTGTGAAGTGGAAACCAAATGCGTAATAATGATTGTATTGTAGAAGAGTGTGAAGGATATTACTAAATTACAGGCTTTGGAATAAGGTGCTTGTGTCTGTCACTGGAATAATAATAATGGTATTTGTGGTCTGTGATTGTAAGGCTTCTCCTCTTCTTTTCCCTGGCTCACCATCCCTTGAAGCAGCATGGCTCAGTGGAAAGAGCACCGGCTTGGGAGTCAGAGGTCATGGGTTCAAATCCCAGTTCAGCTGCTTGTCAGCTGTGTGACTTTGGGCAAGTTACTTAACTTCTGTGCCTCATTTACCCCATCTGTAAAATGGGGATTAAGACTGTGAACCCACATGGGACAACCTGATCACCTTGTATCCTCCCCAGCGCTTAGAACAGTGCTTTGCACATAGTAAGCGCTTAAATGCCATCCCTTCTATGTAGTCTATGCATGTGGATCTGTGACCTTTGGACATTTGCTATTCGCCCCAACCCCACAACACTTATGTACATATCTTTAAACTATATTATAAATTACTTGTTTATTCATGTTAAGGTCTGTCTCTCCCTCTAGACTGTCAAGCTCGTTTTGGGCAGGGAATGTGCTAATGCTGTTGAATCATACTCTGCCAGTTGCTTACTACAGTGCTCTGCACATAGGTGTTCAATAAATTGCCAAATTGTGCATTCCAAGCGCTTAGTACAGTGCTCTGCACATAGTAAGCGCTCAATAAATACTATTGAATGAATGAAATACCGTTGATTGGTATACGTTCAGTGTTTATTGTGTGTCAGGCACTGTTCTAAAGCCTGGGGAGGATGCAAAACGGCCAGGTCGTGGAGAGATGAGAGCAGGGTGAGGAGAGCAGCCAGGGTGGGTTCGGCCTTCCCAGAAGGGCAGGGGCAGCTCGGGGCGACAAGGGGAGTTGTGGAGCAGGGCCAGGTAGGGTTGTGTGGTTGTGGTGTGGCGGGCCCTCGGGCGGCCGCGTCCTAGTTGCGTAGTTGGCGTGGACTGGTTGACGCTGTCCCCGATTTGAACTGGATAACCTCCCGGAGGCAGCCGAACCATTTGGTGAGTCTCCTAACAGGGCCTCGCTCTCATCTAGAGAAGCAGCGGGGCTCAGTGGAAAGAGCGCGGGCTTTGGAGTCAGAGGTCACGGGTTCTAATGCCGGCTCTGCCGCTAGTCAGCTGTGAGACCTTGGGCAGGTCACTTCTGGGTGCATCAGTTACCTCATCTGTCAAATGGGGATTAAAACTGTGAACCCCACGTGGAACAACCTGATCACCTTGTATCCCTCAGCGCCTAGAACAGTGCTTGGCACATAGTAAGCGCTTAACAAATACCACAATTTATTTTATTTTTATTTATCTTCCTCAAAGGCCAAAATCTCCAGTGCAACCGATCGGGACCTGACATTCTCACTGTCGTGTCCCTCACCCACAGGCGTCCGACTGGATTATTAAATACCAGAGTACTGCTTCCTTGTGCTGTCGTTGAGTAGTGGATAGAGCACAGACCTGGGAGTCAGAAGGTTGTGGGTTCTAATCCTGGCTCCACTGTTTGTCTGCTCTGTTACCTTGGGCAAGTCACTTCATTTTTCTGGGCCTTAGTACCTTCATCTGTAAAATGGGAATTGAGACTGTGAGCCTTATGTGGGGACAGGGACTTTGTCCAGCCGGATTTGCCTATCCACCCCAGTGCTTAGTACAGTGCCTGGCACATAGTAAGCCCTTAACTAAAACCACCACTGTTATTAGTATTCTAGTGTATATGGAATTACACAGTTGCTCTTGACCTCCCTCCCTTCTGTGCCCCGTGGCTCAGCGGAAAGAGCCCGGGCTTGGGAGTCAGGTCATGAGTTCGAATTCCGGCTCTGCCGCTTGTCAGCTGTGGGACCTTAGGCAAGTCACTTCCCTTCTGTGTGCCTCAGTTACCTCATCTGTAAAATGGGGATTAACTGCGAGCCTCAGGTGGGACAACCCGATTACCCTGTATCTCCCCTAGCGCTTAGAACAGTGCTCTGCACATAGTAAGCGCTTAACAAATACGAACATTATTATTAAGACTATGAGAAGCAGCACGGCTTAGTGGAAAGCACGGGCTTGGGAGTCAGGACGTGCGTTTCAATCCCAGCTCTGCCACTTCTCTGCCGTGTGACCTTGGGCAAATCACTTCACTTCTCTGGGCCTCAGTTACCTCATCTGGAAAATGGGGATTAAGATTGTGAACCCCACGTGGGACAGCCCAATTACCTTGTATCGACCCCAGAGCTTAGAACGGTGCTTGGCAAATAGTGATCACTTAACAGATACCATAATAATTATTATTAAGACTATTATCCAGGCTGGAACTCCCTGTTCTCTGCCCCTCGACCACAGTACAGTACCCAACACTTAGTGAGTTGCTTGATAAATGTCACATTTTGGATACAAAGTTGAAAGTAAGGTTTTACCGCCTCCTTTAAAATTACACTTGAGAGTCAGAGGTCATGGGTTCTAATCCAAGCTAATTCTTCAAGATCATAATCATTTTATGTTCAGTGAAACATGAAGACCTGGTGAAATTCAAAATTCACAGGTCTGAAAATAAAATCGACTTAAGCGGTTTAACAAAGCTACTTATTCAGACATGAGACCTGTTGATAGCCTTGGAAGTCTGACAGTAACTCAGTCAATCAGTGATATTTGAGTAACTGCCGAGTGGGAAGCGATCAGTTAATGAGTGATATTTATTGAGCGTGAACCGTGTGCAGAGCACTGTACTAACTGCTTGGGAGAGTACAGTATAATAGAGTTGGTAGGTGTGTTCCCCACCCACAAGGAGTTTATAGTCTAGAGGGAGAGACAGATAATGGTAAGCAAGTCTTAGGGTTTTGCTTTCAAGGAGTTTATAATCTATCTCAGCTTGTGGCTTATGTACACCCAAATATGGTCATTTAGGGCCTTTTTTTTTTAAAGTATTCCTGTTTCTCATATGTTTATGTTCTTTTTATCCAGGACAAGCAGTGGGAAGAGTTCTGTTATCAATGCAATGTTGTGGGACAAAGTACTGCCTAGTGGGATTGGCCACACAACTAACTGTTTTCTGAGTGTAGAAGGGACAGATGGTGACAAAGCATATCTTATGACTGAAGGATCAGATGAAAAAAAGAGCGTAAAGGTATGGGGTTTATTGTTAAATCAAGAGAATGTCATCTTTTGTCATATCTGTTATGTGCGCACCAACGAATTTAGGCGGGTACGAAATACAGCATTACAGAAGTTTTTGTGATCCGCAGTTTATGTGTACTAAGAATACATTCAAATTTTCTAAGATGCAGATGTAATTTTTTTGATTTTTGTTTTTTAAGCTTGTATAAGAACTGTATTTTCAGGGTAGGGAAACTTGAGGTTTGTGATTTTTTAAAAAAAATTTATAGGTAGGTCATAGAGAAGCAGCGTGGCTCAGTGGAAAGAGCCCAGGCTTGAGAGTCAGAGGTCATGGATTCTAATCCCAGCTCTGCCACTTGTCAGCTGTGTGACTGTGGGCAAGTCACTTAACTTCTCTGTGCCTCGGTTACCTGATCTGTAAAATGAGGATTAAGACTGTGAGCCTCATGTGGGACAACCTGATAACCCCGTATCTACCCCAGCGCTTAGAACAGTGCTTTGCACATAGCACTTAACAAATACCAACATTATTATTGTTATTATTATATCAACTGGACAGGTTTGGGTTTGCGATCTTTCTAGAGTGACCGCATTTTTGAGAAACAGAAATTTCCATAGGGCTGTGGTAAACATTTGAGACTTCACGAGTTACACGGACTTGCTAAGCTTTTCTGCCTGTTCTGTGAATGTTTAAAGAAGTGTGGTGCTTCTCTTCTAGGTGTGGCAGGTCAGGTAACAAGGAAAGGAAAGCAAGGGAAGCAAGGCAGAGTGACTACGTGTCCTGTCAGAATCACCTTTATGAAGTAAAAGTTATTGGGAGCAGGGATTTGGAAAAATGGGAGTTTCCTGTAAAAAAAAAAAAAAAAAAGTCCAATTTTACTGAGTAATTTTGGGACCTGGTTCAAAACCGTGGAATAATCATGTCCGTCTGTTCCTCTTATAAATTTTATGAGGCTCAAAGTTGCCCATACTAGTCAAAGCTTTTATTTTAAATATGCTGAGATTTAAAATGCAAGTAAGTGTGCTGAAGGAAAATTCTAAATTCAGAGAGGTCATATTCAAACTCTTATTAAAGGAATTATCGCAAAATTCACAAATCTGAAATTTAGTGCAGTTTTGAAATGGACCCCAAAATTCACTTTAATATTTTAAAGTTTAAATCTTTGCATTGTGGAATTACAGCTCTGAGGCATGAAAGAAACAGCACATTTAATGGATTTTTGTGGGCAGAATAGTGATTTTGAAAGTTTGTTCTTATGGTATTTGTTAAGCACTTTTCATTGCCAGGCACTGTTCTAAAGCACTGGAGTATTTGGACACAGTCCATGTCCCATGTGGGCCTCACAGTTTTAATCCTCATTTTACAGATGAGGTAACTGAGGCACAGAGAAGTCAAGTGACTTGCCAAAGGTCACACAGCAGACAATTGGTAGAGCCAGGATTAGCACCCAGATCCTTTTGACTTCCTGGCCTGTGCTTTGTCCACTAAGCCATGCTGCTTCTGTGAAAGTTGAAGGAAAATACTGTCTTGGTGATAGCTTATTTTTAAAAATCTTAACTTCTAAACAAGCATATGTTGAACTTAGGTACAGGCTGATTTTTTTTTTAAAGATGTAACAGAGATCTGTAAAGTTCTTTTCTTTTATTTGAAGACGGTTAACCAACTGGCCCATGCACTTCATATGGACAAAGACTTAGAAGCTGGCTGTCTTGTACATGTATTTTGGCCCAAAGCAAAGTGTGCACTATTGAGAGATGACTTGGTTCTAGTGGACAGGTAAAGTTAATGTTTTATATTTTTCTTTTAGCATTTTATTTCCTTTTCAGTGGTACCATACATAAGGAGGTAATTCAAAAACTCACTGCTAAAGGGTTTTAAGGAAGAGACTAGAGATTATTACCATTTCTGATGGAGTTTTGACATGTCATTTGGTGGGATTTGTGTATTGGACTAGGTTTTTCTGAGTGGCTTTTGCTGGGTTGCATCTATCTCACTATTAGATTCACATGCTTTGTGAGGTGGGGGCCACCTCTTAAAATACCTAGAATGACAAGCCAGTGGCTCAACCAATATGAGCATTCAGAGAGATTAAAAGAGACATGGAATCAGACCGGAACCCAAAAAGGGAACTCTGACTGAGTCCTTTGAAAAATTGTAAGACTTTGACTATCCCTTTCTGCTAACTGAATCTCAATATTCAGAGATACAATTGAAAAGAATGCAAGAAAGTCAGTTCAGATTCATTAAAACAGAAATACCTCTAACTCGATTTTCATTTTATAAGAGCCCCAAAGAGTCTTCTGAACAAAAATATTTATTGCATACTCCCTGTGTGCAGATCACTGAACTAAGCAGTTGGGAGAAAAGAGTGGAGGAGAAAAAGACACAGTCCCTGACCTTAGAGTGTTTCTAGTTGAAACTAGAAATACAGAAAGTAGCAAGAGGAAGGACAAATAAATAAGTAGTGAGGTTAGCTGTAAAAATGAGGTGATGAGATGCCTTTGGAGGGGAAGAGGAGGGGAGAAGACTGTGGCCCAGTCAGTATAAACCAATAATTAGGTTAAAGCTTCACATTGTTTTACAAGTACCCTAAACTATAAGTAGGAATCTAATCTAACTCTTTTTCTCCACTAGTCCTGGCACTGATGTAACTACAGAGCTGGATAGCTGGATTGATAAATTCTGCCTCGATGCTGATGTCTTTGTTTTGGTCGCCAACTCTGAGTCAACATTAATGAACACGGTAGGACATGAACCTATTGCCATTAGCTTCCATTTGAGAAAAGATTCTTGCAGGTATAATTTTGGGGAAGATATGGTGAGCCAAAATGGCACCACTAAAGCCATTTCCAACTCGTTGACCACTCCCCTATGTGATTTGGGTGGGAAACTTTGAGGCAGTGAAAATTAAGAGTGGGTATGGACCGATAAGTTAGATTGAGTAAATCAGTCCTTCATGTGTGACAACTACCTAAGCTGTAGTTTTTCAGCAGTAGCTTACTGCATTCTCTAAGTACAGCTCTCTCTTGGCCTTTGAGAACCCTGAGAGTTCAGAAGACTGGCCTAGTTATCTGCTCGGATCTAGTCAAGTTAGCCTACCCCAGTGCTTAGTGCAGTGTTTGGCACATAGTAAGTGGTTAACAAGTACCATTATAATTATTACCCTCATCATCATCATTATTATTATTACCCTTATGGGCAGCTACAGCTAGAGGCTGTCGCCAGAGTTGGAAGATGCTAGTCTTTTCAAAGAATCTCCATCTCCCCCCTCCATTAAGTACTTTGTCTACGGGATATTGGAGACAGTAGCCGAGGAAAGTCGCTTTGCCATTTTCTGGGCGATGACTGAAATTCCAAAAATTTCCATTTTCCAGCCCCACACACTGGGTCACCTCCACTCCTGCCAGTGGCTGGGGCTCATCAGTGTTGCAAGGTCACATGTGGTGCATAATGTCATTGGGTCACAGGGCATATGTTTTTAGGCAGCCGACACGGAGTGAAAGAGAAAGCTCCCCCAGAATCTCCAGGACAGGACTCATCTCCTGCCCCTTGATCTGTACACTGGGGCCCAGGATGGGGAGGCAACCATGATTCTTGGGGGCAGAAGGCTATCCAGGGTCATCTAGCAGCACACTTGGCCTCCTGGCAACATTCTCCTCCGGCTCTGACCTCAGGAATTCTGTGCCTACCTAAATGTTTTCTCTACCAAACAAACTTTTAGGTGCTCCTGGTGGTTATTTTTTGGGTTTTTTTTTAAAATGGTATTTTGTAAGCATTTACTATGTCCTAGGTACTGTACTGAGCACTGGGGTAGATAGAACATCATCAGGTTGGACACAGTCCATGTCCCACATGGGATTCACAGTCTTCACCCCCATTTTACAGGTGGGGAAACTGAGGCCCAGAGAAGTGAAGTGACTTGCCTAAGGTCACACAGCAGACATGGCAGAGCGGGGATTATCTCCTCCAAGAGGCCTTCCCTGACTCAGCCTTCCTTCTTCCGCTCCCTCCTGCGTCACCCTGACTTACTCCCTTTATTCATTCCCCCATCCCACCCCACAGCACTTACGAACATAACTGTCATTTATTTATATTAATGTCTGTCTCCCCCTCCTAAGCTTACTGTGGAATGGGAATGTGTCTGTCGTTCTCCCAAGCATTTAGAATAGTGCTTTATATACCGTAAGTGCTAAATAAATACAATTTAAAGGAATAAATAAGTGAAGTGTGTCTACAGGGGCAGATGGTGTGCCCGTCCATCCAGTGACCTGCAGCTAGACACGATGATGTGTCTGATTGCGAAATGATTTGCTTATCAGAATGTTAGCCTGTATGCTTACGTATATTTGTCAAAGAAACTGGAAGTTCAATCAATAGTATTTACTGTGTGAAGAACACTGGACTAAGTGCTTGGGAGAGTACTTAATCCAGTGCTGTGCACACAGTAAGCGCTCAATAAATATGATTGAATGAATGCAACAGAATTAGCAGGTCACCTTCCCTGCCCATAATGAGCTTGAATGAACTACATTTCAAATCCTCAATAATTCTTTTAAAAATCATTCACTCTTGTCTTTTTTTAGGAAAAGCACTTTTTTCATAAAGTAAATGAGCGACTTTCCAAACCTAATATCTTCATTTTGAATAACCGTTGGGATGCTTCTGCATCAGAGCCTGAATACATGGAAGATGTGAGTTATTGTAGTCTTAATTTTGGAAGCTGTCTATTTACGTCGAAGATTGGAATGTAATAAAAGGATTCTTATGCTTTTCAAAACGTAGGCTGCTTTAGAAAATAGAGAGACATGGATATGAATTAGGAGAGAGGTATAATCAGATTTGCAACTGAGGTTGATTTGTATGATTGTATTTATATTGTTTTGCCTTGTTTCATATTTTCTAAGTGCCCTTTCATTTTAGATTTTTAGCAAATACCCTTTTTAAAAAGCGTACAGTGCAGTGTAGTCTATTCTCTGGACATTTCTGAGTCCTGTGTATTTAGTGCCTAATACCCTACAGACTAACTACTTTGATATTTTAATGAAGGTACATTTTCCCATCAGTGTGTGTCTCAAATTCCAAATAACTGACTAAAATACCCCAAATTTGGTTCTTTGATGCTTCAAGTGAAAGAAATTCTTCAACACTTTTTGTAGTCAATCTTTTGATGGATGGGTCATTTTAATTCTAAGTAATGGAATCTTGAATGGAATTCATTTACAGTCCTTGTGCTCCTTTCAGGTACGCAAACAGCATATGGAACGCTGCTTAAATTTCCTGGTCGAAGAACTGAAAGTCGTGGATCTTTCAGAGGCACGAAATCGCATTTTCTTTGTTTCAGCCAAGGAAGTTCTTAGTGCTAGAAAGCAGAAAGCCCAAGGAATGCCAGAAACTGGTAAGTACTGAATGTGGATCTCTTGCTATTAACTAAATATAAGCTTTTTACTTGTGTATTAAACTGTAGGTCTTAAAACATTATTTGAACCAAGTCAACTTTTTAATCAGATTAATTTAAAACTTCTGATTTGCCAAATTTTAGGTGGTGCACTTGCCGAAGGCTTCCAGACAAGATTTCAGGAGTTTCGGAACTTTGAACAAATTTTTGAGGTAGGGAGGGCTAGTCTCTGGGCCTTATGCAGTATTCGGTAGGTGCGGAGATTCCATCTTTCAATCATAAGTATCCCTGGATGAACCTAAGATTTCAGTTTAATTTTAGAATCCCCTGTTTGAAAATGTTTTGCCGTTTCAGCAACTACTGGAGGAAATGTATGAGCATTTGTATGTATGTATGTAATGTATGTATGAGCAGCAGGAATGGTTTGGAAGTTGAGAGTCACTCTGCAGGCTGTTATTGTCCACGTCAGGTTTGGGAAGTAGCTAATGGATATTTTTTTACCACAGGTATTAATGTTTTATTTTTCCGAGTACCTCTTAGACTTCAATGACACTTTGCCATGTGGTCTACTCCTAGTAAGCATCTACCTCCCTGAATGCTTGTTGCATTCTTTCTTTGGGGTTTCACCACAGAAGCAAGTAGTCTGTCTTATTAAGCACACAGTTGTGCACAGACCGAAAGGCATGGGGAAAAAGCAAAAAAGAAACGGATGCAGAAGCTATACTCGGGATAGAGGAGGATCTTTTCCTCAGAGAGCCAGAGATTCTCTTCTCCCCCCATCAAGGCTCTGACTCTGCCGAGATGTTCTGGAAATGCCCTTCCTCACCCAGGAAAAAAAGCACTTAGAGCAGGTAAAGTAGTAAGAGCTGCCCCCCTCAAAGGTTTTTAGTGAGGGGAATATGCTGGAACAGTGAGCTATAGCTAGATAGCCTAAAACAAAGTTAATTCTATCTAAATCTACGTTAGGCACTTGAGCTGAGTACTCCACTTAATGCCCTCGTCTCTTTCCTCTTCACTGTTTTCAGAGGGTGAGACATTAAGGTTAGAGAATTCAAAGGTATTTCCTCTAGATGTTTTTCCTTTGGGTTTCATTATACTTCACTGGAGAAGATTAAAGTGTTTTGGGCACAGTTTCAGTTCATTCTTTTTCATTTTGTGCTATGAAACAACTTTTCCTGAGGACTCAATAATTAACCTCATTTTCTTAGTTCCCGAAGGACAAAAAGTAGGCACAAGAGCTCTCCTAATAATAATAATTATAATAATAATGTTGATATTTGTTAAGCATTTACTAAGTGCAGAGCACTGTTCTAAGCGCTGGGGTAGATACAGGCTAATCAGGTTGTCCCATGTGAGGCTCACCGTCTTAAACCCCATTTTACAGATGAGGGAACTGAGGCCCAGAGAAGTGAAGTGACTTGCCCACAGTCACACTGCTGACAAGTGGCAGAGTCGGGATTCAAACCCATGACCGCTGACTCCCAAGCCTGTGCTCTTTCCACTGAGCCATGCTGCATCCTAACACACACCTAGTTGGTGGCGTTTCTGAAATTTAGATCTGCTCGAGCAACCTTTGCAGTAGCATCGGTGATTCGAAGCGCCCATAGAAGAAGGTTTGCTCTGAATTTCAAGCCTGCTTTTGGACTAATGTTTGTGATTATATCTCTGAACATTTAGCATCAGGGTGGGCTCTTGTGGACTCGAGAGAATAATTCATATGGGCCATACATAATATTATGTATATATATTAAAATACAGATCAAGGGGTGTTTATTATGTATGTATATTAAAATACAGATCAAGGGGTGTCTATGTTTACTTTGCCTTGTGCACTTACTCTACCCCTCTTAACACACCCGAATAATGTCTGAAAATCTAATTGTTTATCAATTTAAAGAAGTTTTGATGTTTTTATGTCTTCTCCAATTTGTAACTTTTCTTCTTTTTTTTTATCAGTAGTATGGAGAGTGTCAGAGGATAGGGAGGTGGGGACGGAAATCTTTCCAAAAGAAGTCTTCGTCTTGAACGGGATTGGCATAGAATTGGTCTCAGACCATTTTCAGTCACTGGGACCTGGGATGGGTTGCAGTTTTCTGTTGTTTGTCGGGCCTTTAATCAATACCTCAGTAGGTATTTTATCAGGATCTCTGCAATTAATTTTTAAATTGTGGCTGTTAGAAGTCGATCTTATAGAGCACTTCCTGTGTGCACAGCACTGTACTAAGCAGTAGCGAGAGTAGAATATCACAGAGTTGGTAGGCACACAAGGAGCTTACCGTCTACCAGGGGACAGAGACGTTATGATAGATAACGGATCTATCACTGATTGACTCATCTACTATATTAGACTGTTTATTCTTTTGTTATATTAAGTAAATAACACTAGAATCACTGTCGTTCCCACTGAGATAGAAGTGGATAAATCTGTCTATTTCAACCTCTTAGAAAATTACTCTTGGGCTTATTGTGGAATTTTGGATTGTGGAATTATTCTTTTTTTTTTTTTTTTTTTTTTTACTGCTTACTAACTCTTGAAGTCATTTTCTTTCCCACACAGTCTAGCTCTTACATTGTGCTGATATTTATGAACTGAGGGTCTTCATTGCTGAAACCTAGATCTGCTTCTTCGAGGAACATAACATTGCTTTTAATCATTCTATTTTCCTTCTGTTCCTCCCCCCCCCCCTTTTTTTTCATCCTGTAATATTTATAGGTTTCTGTTTGGATTACATACCCGATTCAGTACTGATTACATCTGATAAATGAGTTTTCATCTTTTAGTAGAATAAAAACAGTTTTTAGCTATTTCAGTTAATGTTAGCGAGACTTGAATTTTGAATGAACTTGTTTGGAAGAAGGCTCCTGCCTCTATTTGCACATCTGTAAGAAAAAGTAGATTTGCCTACTATATTCAGACCCCCAAATTCTGAGAATGTGAGAGCTGAAGAGATCCTGATCCTAGTGAAAGGACACAAGACAGGGATTTCAGGAGACCTGAGTTCTAGTCCTGGCTCTGCCACTTGGCTGCTGGGTAATTCTGGACAAGTTGTTTAACTTCTGTGCCTCACTGTTCTCATTTGTAAAATACTTGCACTCCCCTCTGTCTTTGACTGACTCCCATGTGGAACAGGGGCTGTGTCTGAAACTGATTATCTCATATCTCTCCTAGCACTGAGTATAATCCGAGTATTCTACTATGTTTATGAGTGTGCAGTTTGGAAAACTGTCTTTTTGGCCCACAGATAAAATTTCACTGTGGGAAGCAGTCTTAGAAAACAAAGGTTTACAGTGAAGCATTCTTGAATTTTTGGCCATCAGGATCGTTATAATGAATTCTATTAAATTGCTGTATAAACTCTAATAATAATTTAGATAACCAATGTGCATGTCCTGAAATGTCCCCAACAATTCAATTTTCAATTCCGTTACTTTCATCGCTTGAAATTTGTTTGACTACCGATACTGAAAATGAAAGGCACATCAAAGAAAAGTGTATTTACAGGTTAATTTTTAAAGGCTCTACCCTGGCTGCCACTTTGAACCTGATTCTGCTCTTTTATAGGCATCTCAGTTTCAGCAGAACTTTTTTTAAAGATAAGGATTTCATTGTAACAACAGCACTTGGTTCTGCTGAAATGTGCATTTACTTTTGGTTTTGATTAGAAAGCTTTTAGGGAGTCAGGGACGGTTCTTCCGGCACATTAAACCCATTTCGGATCCCCCGCCACGCCAGTGGTGTGTGTGGGTGCTTGTGCATTTATGCACGTGTCCCTGCAGTGCCTCATTGCGGATTTTCTTTAATGCCAATTTCTGCAATCAATGGCACAGTTTCTTGTGCGCTCACTATGGGCAGAACACTGTCCTGAGCACTTGGGAGAGTACTATACAACAGTTGGCAGACACATTCCCTGCCCCAAAGACACAACCCCTGCATTAGAGGAGAACTAGAAGGAACAGCATATTGCAGCTCCTAGAAATTACTCTTTTATAAGTGGAAGCTTGGGGAAAAAAACGATCACAGGTTTGATGGCACCAAAAGAAAGATGTTGATAGTAAATGAATCTGATTACAACAGAGAATTCATTTTGGGAAATGATTTTTTTTTTAAATTTTGTAACTGGAAACCCATCTGTTCAATGTTTATTTAAATGATTTGTTATGCTTTTCGTTTACAAACCCATGGCACATTACTGTGGACAGACACCGTAAGCTCCAGACTTGCTGTTACAGATCCTTTTCAAGTTTTTAGTTTTGTCTTTAGTTATCAGGCGTGTTATTTTTATTTCCGTCTGTGTTCCGTTATAGTAGCAGCAAGTTCTCTCGTGTGTGTGTAAATTCCTGAAAATGTGGGATGGAATTACAGTAATGTGTTGTGGCTTGGGCCCCCTCGCAGGAGTGTATCTCGCAGTCAGCAGTGAAAACCAAGTTTGAACAGCACACTATCAGAGCTAAACAGATCATAGATACTGTGAAAAACATAATGGATGCAATAAATTTGGCAGCAGCAGAAAAAAGGTACGCGTTCTTTTGGGTTGTGTGTCTTTCTGTAGCCTATTATTTGGGAGACAGCGTGGTGTAAAGAAAACTCAAAAAGAGCCTGGGCTCTGAATCGGAAGAATTGGATCCCCCTCCCCCCCGGGGATTTGGATGAATTGCGTGATCTTGGGCAAATGATCTCGCCTAGCCCTGAGAGTGCCCCGTCAGTAAAATAGGTAAGAGGGCAGGTATCACACCTGTGTTATGGAGATTTTGCGAGGGCCAAAGGAGGTAGGACACATTAAGTTCCTTGAGGAAAAAAATGGGCATTATGCATTGAGTAGGTTGGATTAGACACTGTGGGAATACCAATAGACAGTGTGTCATATAAAGTCTAATTTATTTAAAATGATCTTGTTTTAGTATCAGTTTAGTTTTCCGGGACCAAAGTCATTTTCTAGCTGATCACAGCACTTGGATGATTCTATTCAACTTCTGCAGTTTTGTTGCCCAAGTGAAGAGAAGTAAGCTGGTAGTGGATTGCTAATGGTGAAATTAGAATTTCTTATGAGGTTTTTCTGGTACTGATTTTTTGTAAATAATAAATAGATGATGGCCTTTTTTCTGTGGTATGACAGTAATATTCCATGAAACAAATACAACTAGTAATATTTCGAAACAGATAAATCACAATACAGTTTCTTTGCAAAGGGGGAGACAACTAAAAGAATCTGTTTGCTCCAGATACTTGGTGAATCTTAAAAGCGAAGTAAAGTATCATTTTTAGCACTCCATTGTGAAGCTACCAACTACTTTCTGAGTGGAGTTCTTAAAGCATTTTTAAAGCTTTGCTAATGATGATGATTGAAATAAATTGGCAGACGTATAGGGGAGAAGAACTTTGTCTCTGCCTCCTGGTAGGGATCGATGTTGTTTCTCAATCCAGAGAAACCAATAGAACATGTACCCCTTGTGCCCAAACACTGATGTCCAGTGGCATTGTTTTAGCTCATCAAATGGCTAATTTCATTTTAACATCAAATCAATTTTGATGAGTTATTTTTTTTCGTTTGTAAGACCGCTGATAATTTTCCACTCCTTTCTGCGAGTGAATTTCTGGAATGATTTTGTGTTTGTAATTGTGTGATCTAACTTGGGGATTTATTACCCTTGCTGCTGATATAGGGTATATTCAATGGAAGAGAGGGAGGACCAGACAGACAGGTTGGACTTTATTCGAAACCAGATGAACCTTTTAACAGAGGATGTTAAGGAAAAAATCAAAGCGGTTACTGAGGAGGTGGAGAATAAGGTGGGTTACAGAATTGCCTTGACAGTGGAAGTATTCTGGGATCATTCTTCAGTTATGTGAAAAAATTATTCTCGAATCACCTCATAAGAACTGTGCCTAGGTAAGTTTTTAACTGAATGATCTGTGGATTTCTCTCTAGTAATTTTTACACTTTAATATTTTCAGGTTTCATGTGCCATGACAGACGAAATTTGTCGACTTTCTCTTTTGGTTGATGAATTTTGTTCAGACTTCCATCCTTCCCCAAATGTCCTGAAACTATACAAAACTGTAAGTCGATCACTCTGTACTGTATGTGCAAACAGTGCAAAAGAAGGATAGCGTAATCCAGGTTTTTTTCCACAACATATTCATGTCGTCCTGATGAAACCCACATTTTAATGTACTATCAAGCTAATAATTTTACCTTCTGTGTAAATATTTCCCGTCTTGAAAATTAACTTGGTTTTCTTAGGCTAAAATTAGAAGGGTCATATAAAGGAACCCCTGCTTGCTGCACTTAATTCTAATCCTCACAATGTGATTGAGACTGTAGAACCCTTATAAGCGAATTTCTGTCAGTGGTGTTTTCTTGGACTATGAAGAAAACTACACACACACACACACACACACACACATTGTAGTTCATACGACTGTAGTCTCAGTTGTAGGCTGGGGACTATAAAAATGGACTTTATTAACTGTAATATAATTGTGCTGTTTGTTAAGTGCTTCTTATGTGCCAAGCACTGTCCTAAATGCTAGGGTAGATAGAAGATAATCAGGTTGGACATGGTCCTTGTTTCACAGTCACAGTCTGTGTACAGACTGGGTTCATAGATTTAGTAGGAGGGATGATCAGTATTGGGTCCCTGTTTTACAGATGAGAAAACAAAAGTACGGAGAAGTTAAGTGACTTTACCCAGGCCATTCGGTAGACAAGTGGCAGAGGTAGAATTTGACTCCCAAGCCTGTACTCTTCCAGTGTCCCGACAATTAATGTCACCTATGGTCATCCAGAATATTATTCACTTCTTGGCTTGGTCATTTCTATTATGTAAATATAGTGAACTAAAACCAAGAGCTCAGCGTTTCTTATTAAAATAATTGTCTTGGAAATGTGGGCAAACCTTAAGGTGGCTAGAAAACACATATGTAGATACACAGCACTACTTTGTCAAATCAAAGTGCAGATACATTTTATATAACATAAATATACTTGTGTGTGTACATGTATATTACATGTAAATGCATAGATATATTTTATATGTTTTATATATATTTGTGTGTATGTCTATGTTCATACACACATATGGTCTCACACCAGAAGTTTCTGCTGGGTGTTTCTTCTTTCCTTCTATTTTCCCCCCTTTTGGGGGGGATCTGTGAACCTCATTTTGGAGTTTGGGGATTAATATTATGAAAATTTAACATTATTAATAGGAACTAAACAAGCACATAGAAGATGGTATGGGAAAAAACTTGGCCGATCGGTGCTCCTGTGAAGTCAATGCCTCAATGCATCAATCACAGCAGGAAATAATTGGTATAATTTTAATGGATTTTGTTTGAAACTAGAGAATGGCTTTACATTGTCTTGAGTGTCATATACTGTGGAGGGAAGAATTATTTGTATTCTAGTTTTGTTTACTCCCGTAATTGCATGGAGAATTTCAAATAGGGTAACCAGATATGTCTTCATTTTAAAAGGGTTTTCATGAATTTAATTACTAAATTCCAGTATTGAGATACAAGTCATTCATTCAGTAGTATTTTTCGAGAGCTTACTGTGTGCAAATGCTTGGGAAAGTACAACAATAAATAGAAATATTTCCTGCCCACAGTGAGCTTACAGTCTAGCGGACGAAGGGGGAGTCTGACATTAAATAAAGAAATAATGTCCTTTGAGAATTTCTAATTTTGTTCTTCAATCATTGGTATTTGAGTGCTTAGCCTGTGCAGAGAACTGTACTAAGTGCTTGGTAGAGTCCCATACAATAGAGTTGATAATCACAATCCCTGCCAAGTTGCTTCAGTCATCTTCTTTATAGCTGTTGTGTACTCTAGGATGGAATTCTGAAAGGTTTTATTTTTTGGCTGTCATGCAGTTAATGGAAGGTGTGCGTGAACTGACTTGCTGTTTGAAAGAAATACTGTGTTCATTTTGTTCTTTCTCTGCCTAGAAAATCTGAAGCCTTTGCTTCCCCCCGGAGTGCAGAATCAGCTCCACGTTCTGATCCCCTGTAAGAAATTTGACCTCAGCTACGACCTGAATTGTCACAAACTCTGCGCAGATTTTCAAGAGGATATTGTATTTCGTTTTTCTCTGGGATGGGCCGCTCTGGTAAATCGGTTCTTGGGCCCTAAGAACGCTCAGCGTGTACTGTTGGGATTGGCGGAACCCGTTTTGCAGGTAAGGTATTTTATGCATCTCTGAAAGCTTGTTAAGTCTCTTAGAGTGTTTGCTTTTATTTTGTACTTCCATGTAAACCGGTTAGTTCTGTGGTGCTTGCTTTCTCCCCGACAAGTGGAATGTAGTTCGCCAATGAAAAGAACCCAGAGTTTTTTCCAATAACATTGGAGATGCTTGGTTGAATTTGGAAGTCACCCTGATTTCAGTTTTATTGTTATTTCTCCAGTGCCTAATACCTCTCTCTTACTAACCCTTAAAACAGCTGAGCTGAAACGCAGCACATTTTTCCTTCCCTGAGAGTATGGGCCTCCTGTACAAAGAGGAAGCTTGCCAGTTAAATGAGAGGTTAGTGGCTGAGTGGAAGAAGTATTCAGTTGTCCGAGGAATATGTTCAGGAGTGAGGAAGAGGAAGGAATAAATATGTTACTAGTGATGCCTATGGAGGATCTTTTTATTTTCAAAGTGCTGCAAATTAAAATGGGCAGGGAATGCGTCTACCAACCATGTTGTTGTACTTTCCCGAGAGTTTAGTACAGTGCTTTGCACACAGTGAGCACTCAGTAAATACGACTGATTGATTAAGACCCCAAGGGAAGCCTGTATGTGTGCGATGTGTGCTCTTCTGGATCTGCATATCCCAAGGCCAAGCCACAGACCATGTTACCCAAGCTGACCTTCAGTAGAGAGGGAGGAAAAGGGCAGCTGGGGGTGGGCGGGAGAGTGTGCCATCACGGATCTAATAGCAGTTCAGTTTCATAGTAGCATGGAAACCCTTTTTTATTGGGGGTAGGGAGTGCTGGTTTGAAGCATTTGTACCTGAAACTTAAGGCTAATTAAAATGAACATTTTTAGGGAGGCCCTCTAACTGTGGCTCTCTCAAAACTCTTTTTTGCGTTAGGACAAAACAGTTATGTCCTGGCATTTACTTGCACTCTTTTCTTGGTATGACCTTAGTGAAATCACTCTAGGGACCGTTCCTTTGTCACTGTTACCAGTATTAGAATTTCAGTTCTGAAGGAAGGAATGCTATTAATAGACATTACCTACTTGCCACAGTTCTGATGCTCTCACTGCCTTAAGGGATAGGGGCCAGGAGGAATATGAACTAAGATTTATCCGGGGATTAGGGAAGGTAGCCCGTCTTCCCCGCTGGACGGTAAGCTTGTCATGGGCAGGGCATGGGTCTGCTGTCTCTGTTGTATGGTACTCTCCCATGCGCTTAGTCCAGTGCTCTGCACGTAGTGAATGCTCAGTAAACACCATTGATTGACAGCGTTTCTGTGATCTAGTTCCGTGAGACATTGTTTCCATCATTTTACCTTTCCAGCTTCCTCGATCTCTAGCTTCCACTCCCACTGCTGCTCCTACCAATCCTGCAACACCAGATCATGTGTCACAGGAAGAAATTATGATTACTCTAGCAACAGGTTTAGCTTCCTTAACATCAAGAACCTCTATGGCCATCATCGTTGTTGGAGGAGTGGCAAGTAACAATTATTTTATTACCGAGACAACTGAAATTTTGGAAGTCAACGCCCATTTTGGTGATTAAAGGCACAAACTGGTACCGACAGTTGGAGGTTCAAATGATGAGTGCATGACGATTTAAGTGTAAATATGAATATTTAGTACAGGGTATTCAGTTGGCAAATTCAGAATTGTTTAGCTTTTAGTTCCTTTCCGGGAGTTGGAGATCAGTGAGAAGGTGTAAATTTCTTGAAAGGGCAAAACAGTTTCATATCATGAAGACAGATTTTCTGGGGTTGAAGTTGGCCTCCTTCCCCTCTTCTATCATTAGTAGGATATATCAGCTGAGTGTTGAGATAGGCTTGAATAAATGAAAAATCAGTCAAACTCTTTGTGGACTGTTCTGCTGTCCAATACCAGCAGAAAAAAGGAAATTTGTTTCCAGGAACAAGAAGCTTCAACTTCTTGTGGGAGCCTATATGTGAGATTAAAAAGGTTTGTGCTAGTCGGTTTGCAGATGCCCAATTAAAATGAAATAGCAAGGCAGAGCATGCCAAATAGCTAGCAGTCTCCCTTCTCTTCCTCCATCCTTTTATCCTCTCCGCTCCGTTCTTTTTTACTTAAGAGGTATGTTTTTCTCTTACAGGTTTGGAAAACAGTTGGTTGGAAACTCATAGCCTTTTCCCTGAGTATGTATGGTTCCCTCTATCTCTACGAAAGGCTAACCTGGACAACTCGAGCCAAGGAGAGAGCCTTCAAGCAGCAGTTTGTAAACTATGCTACCGAAAAGCTGCAGATGATTGTCAGCTTTACCAGTGCCAATTGCAGCCATCAAGTGCAACAGTAAGTTGTGAGATCCACACACTAGGAGAGGTTTTTGTTTTTGGCTCCAGCCCTCATTATGAAAATGTAAAGATTTGGGGACTAGTTTATTTAATGGGTTTTCCAAACACTTGCCTGGGTTCCCAGGAAGCCTGTTTCCGAGCAGTTCTTGCGAACGTTGATTAGACTGCATCTTTCCTTTCATAATTAAACCAGTCAACATGGTTTGGGACAACCGGGGAAAAGACAGATTATCTGTCATTAGAAATTGTCGTGATTACTGCATCAGCCTCCTTGCTGACTTCCCTGCCTCCCGTCTCTCCCCGGCACCGATCCATACTGCACTCTACTGCCTGGATTCCTTTTCTACAGAAGGATTCAGTGCCTGTTTCCCCTCTCCTCAAGATCCTCCAGTGGTTGTCCGTCACGTCCGCAACAAACAGAAACTCCTCACCGCTGGCGTTAAAGCACTCAAATCATCTTTCCCCCTCCTACCTCACTTTCCTGCTCTCCTACTACAACCCAGCCCGCACACTTGGCTTGTCTAATGCCAACCTAGTCATTATGAGAATGAACCTAGTCAAATGAGAAGTAGCTTGGCTCAATGGAAAGAGCCCGGGCTTGGGAGTCAGAGGTCATGGGTTCTAATTCCGGCTCCGCCACTTGTCTGCTGTGTGACCTTGGGCAAGTCACTTAACTTCTCTGTGCCTCAGTTACCTCATCTGTAAAAATGGGAATTAAAAAAAAAAAATGTGAGCCCCACGTGGGACAATCTGACCACCCTGTATCTACTCCAGCGCTTAGAACAGTGCTCTGCACATAGTAAGCGCTTAACAAATACAATGATGATTAACCTAGTCACTGTACCTTGATCTCATCTGTTTCACCCCCGCCATCTCCTCCTTGTCCTGCCTCTGTCCTGGAATGCCCTCCCGCTTCATATTCAACAGACGATGACTCTGCCCCACCCCGCAGCCCCCAAAGCCTTCCTGAAGGCATATCTCCTCCGAGGCCTTCCCTGATTAAGCCTTCATTTCCTCCTGTCCCACTCCCTTCTGCATCACCCTTGCGCTTGGATTTTTATCCTTTATTCACCCCGCCCTCAGCCCCACAGCGTTTATGTGCATATCTGTAATCCATTTGTTTATATTACTGTCTACTCCTCTGGATGATAAGCTCATTGTGGGCAGGGAATGTCTGTTTATCGTTATATTGTACTCTCCCACGTATACCTTGCACACAGTAAGCACTCAATAAATTCGATTGATTGATCCATCTGTGGTGCCTAAAAATTGGCCAGTTTGGTAGCCTAATAAGGCCTCGTTCAGCGAGCCAGTCCCTAAACCCCAAGAGAGATCAGCAGCCCTCTTTAAACACCGTGACCCTGGAGGCGCCCCCCCCCCCCCCCCCAAGATGTTTGGGTGGGGCTGGTGGTCAGGGCGAATGTGGGGAAGTTCACACCAGTGTGTTTCGGAGGGGCTGTATCTGATAATATGGACCTTCTTGAGGAAAGTAGAAGAGGATTGCCGGGGAGCAGCTTCTGAAGGAGAGGTGTGACACTGGGTTTAATTTCACATTTAACAGGGAAGGAGTGATTTAGTAATTGCGTGGTGGAAAGAGTTCATGCTCATACTGGGAAATGTCAGTATGAAGGAGCAGATATGCACAAATATAAAAACATTTTTCTTCATTTTGTAGTTTTCTCATCAATTTTTAATCCATTTATTGGTACTAAAGATTCAACACTGATGTACCTTATCCATTGATTGATAGTATTCAATCACCTCCCATGTGCAGAGCGTGATACTGTGTGCTTAGTAGAGTACAATAGAGTAAGGCATAGTTCCTGCCCCCAGTGAGCATACAATGTAGAGGGAGAAACAGACACAACATAATTTTCAGGTAGAAGGAAAACGGTCTGGCTAGATTAGGCAGGTTAGTTCCTAAATAGGGTGAATTATGTCCAGAAGTGCTCAGTTGGTCGCTGGGGAAATGATTTGGGGAGAAGAAAAATGAATCATGGGAGACCTTTTGGAGATGTTATTTCAGAAGAGCTTTGAGGATGGAGTTGGAGGCAGGAGAGATGAGAAAGCATCATGAGTAGGATAATCTGAGAGGAATGAAGCGGCAAGCAATGGTGTACTGGGAGCAGAGTAGCTAGGAAGGAGGAAGAGAGGTGATTACGTGCTTTACAACAAATGGTCAGGAGTATCTGCCTGAAAAGCCAAGGGCAATGGGCAACTCGGGGTGGTTTTTGAGGAACGGGGCGAAGTGTGCAGAACAGAGTTGTAGAAAAAATGATCAGGCTATGCGACCAGGGGTCGGGAGACCTAGGCTTTAATCTCAGCTCTGCCACTGGCCTGTGCGACCTTGTGCAAATCAGTTAACTTCTCTGTGCCACAATTCTCTCACCCTTAAAGTAGGAATGAGCTACCTGCTCTTCCTTCCTGGCACTTAGCATAAAGTGAGCTCTTAAGAAATACCATTCTAATAGTATTCAAAGGGGACCCGGAACAAAGTCTCGAAGGTCTCTCACAATTAGAGAATGAGAATTCTTAGTTACCAATTCTTATTCTCTGCCATTTCCCCCAACTGGAATTTATTTTAATGTCCATATTCCCATACTAGACTGTAATTCCTTGAGGACAGAAAATGCGTCTACCAGCCCCAATGCTTAGTACAGTGCTTTGCATACTATAAGTGCTCAGCAAATACTTATTGATTGAGGCAGAAGGGCCAGAGAGGGAACCTGAGAAGGATTGGTGAGAAAGGTAATAGGAGAGAACTTGTGGTAAAAGCAAGTTTACTTAGTGTTTCCAGGAGAAGGGAGCAATCCACGATGTCAGAAGTAGCCTATTTATCTTTTGTCAGTCTCCTTCCTATTCATTCTCTGTAATGTTTTTAAATTGGCATAGGTTTGACATCTAACCTCAAACTCAAGGGGCTAGTTGATGGTTGGTCCTTACCACCTTTTAAATACTGCTTTCAGGGAGATGGCCACTACCTTTGCTCGCCTGTGTCAGCAAGTTGACATAACTCAGAAAAACCTGGAAGAGGAAATTGCGAGGTTGTCCAAAGAGATAGATCAGTTGGAGAAAATACAAAGTAATTCCAAGCACCTAAGGTAAAAATGGTGAAAGTTTCTTTGAATGCAGTTTTTTGTTTTTTTGTGGGACAAAATTGGGTAATCTTTGTGTTTAAATGGAGCATTTTGTTTATTTCTAAGAATATGCCATCTGCAATTCTTGTTTTTTGAAACCTAAACAATGCCGCTTCCAAGACATGCTTATGGTCCATCCAGATCATTAATGTCCTTCAAAAGTGTGGCAGAGACCACTTGGAAGAATTATTTTCTTCCTTCACATCTATTTCTACCTTTTAGAGAAGGAGCATGGCTTAGTGGAAAGAACACGGGCTTGGGCATCAGGAGACCTGGTTCTCATCCTGACTCCACCACATACAGCCTGCTGTATGACTTTGGGTGAATCACTTCATTTCTCTGGCCTCAGTTTCCTCCTCTGTAAAATGCCTCTTCATCCCTTTCCTTTAGCCTGTGAGTCCCATGGGATTGTGTCAGATCTGATTGACTTGTATCCAGCCTAACACTTAGTACAGTGCTTGGTACATAAGAAGTGGTTCAAAAATACCACTTATTGTTATTGAAATAGTTTTCATCTATGTTGAAAGAAAATGGAGTTCATTGAAGCGTTATCTTTCTTTGAAAAGACCTAAGTCATTTTACTCTCGTGGCGCAGTGGAAAGAGCACGGGCTTTGGAGTCAGGGCTCATGAGTTCGAATCCCAGCTCTGCCACTTGTCAGCTGTGTGACTGTGGGCAAGTCACTTAACTTCTCTGTGCCTCAGTTCCCTCATCTGTAAAATGGGGATTAAGACTGTGAGCCCCACGTGGGACAACCTGATTCGCCTGTGTTTACCCCAGCGCTTAGAACAGTGCTCTGCACATAGTAAGCGCTTAACAAATACCAACATTATTATTATTATTATTACTCTTAGGAAGCGACAGAACTTCAACTGGGTAATGTCTCCTTGTGTAAAGCCAATACCTTTCTTTAATATGGGTTTTGTAATTAAACATTTATTAAAGAGTAAACTTGAAGCAAATTTTGGAAAATTGCCTCAACTGCCTCCTTGATTCTGTTTATCTTGATGATGTTGTCTTGTCCTGTTTTGCTTCGCTGTCTCCCCCATTTAGACTGTGAGCCCGTCGTTGGGCAGGAATTGTCTCCATCTGTTGCCGAATTGTACGGTTCCAAGCGCTTAGTACAGTGCTCTGCACATAGTAAGCGCTCAATAAATGCTATTGAATGAATGAATGAAAAAAATTTTTAGGAGATTGACAAAGTGTCTTGTGAAAGCTGGCAGTTTCCTTCCTGTAAGAAACCTTACTTTTGGCTGGATGTTTATATTTTCATCTTCCTACCTCACTCTTATTACAAAATTACATTACCAAAAAAAACCCGGCCAACTGGGCAGAAGTGTCCTGACGCAGTTAGATTGTCTAAAGAAGCTCTGTTTTCCTTCATTTTCACCAGCACTTAGTACAGTGCTTGACACCTAGTAAGCACTTAAATAACACCATTATTACTATTATAGTTCTTCGTATCCCCATGAAAATCACAGTCACAGAATGTGAATCATTACTCTTAGGTTTAAGGTTTAGCAATATTGCTCAAGCTCTAGTCAGTTTGGATTATTGTCAAGTAAGTCTTGGTTGTAGTATAATTAATTGTATGGTCCTGTTAGATAAAACCAATCAGTGTTTACTCATTTTTTCCCTCATGTGGCAGAAAAGATTGCCTATAAATGTGTTTACCCTTGCAACCTATGTGGAGGGGTCACACCGTGTTGATTCTACTGGGTCACTGGATCAGATAGAGCTACCCTATCTGAAATGGCACTGTTAATACATTTCATTGCTCACAGGTTAGCTTCTTGTCCCATTAGCCTAATGTCTTTAATTTGGTGGCATGCGGCCTTTACAAAATGTTTCTCTTCCTTTTGTTTTAACAGAAATAAAGCCATTCAGCTTGAAAACGAGTTGGAGGATTTTACAAAGCATTTCCTTTCCAGTAAATGAATATTTGCCGCAGGCCAGATGTCTTCAGCTGCCACTGAAGACAAAATAGAATGTTGAGAGACACTTGCTGATTTACCTGGAATCATTTTAAAATATGAATTCTATTGACTGTGCTTGTTTGAAATCAGCAAATTCCAGTTTTGATACTGGCAATGAATGGTATCTCGAGGTATTTATGTTTCTGGAGAGTATGTAGCTATGTTTCAGTTTTTTGGTAACGAGAAAGCCAAATGTAAACGATGAATTTGTTGGGTAGCAGAATCCCCTACGTGAGCCCTGAGGGTGGGGTTGTGAGCTCTCTAAAGTGGGGCTTTTTATTTTTATCGACTTTGGAAAACCCTGCTTCCTGGCATCCAGGAGTTAGAGAAAGCTCACTGTTTCTCTCCTATGCCTTTTTCCAAAGTGTTATTTTTCTTTCATTGCACAAGAGGAATTGCTTATTGTTGTGTTCAATATTCATTGGATTACTCTTGCAGAGAGCAAAAGGGCAGATTTTTAGGATGAATTTGTGCAGGTAACGATCATTTCTGTCACTAAGCAAATTTCTCCCCTAAAATAAATACTGCTTTCCATTTTTGCTTATTGAAATGTGTCTAATGACAAAAGCCATCTGTAATCACCTGGCCACACTTTCGGAGAGTTTAAAAGGGAGGAGGTTCTCGGCTGGGCTCACGCAGGGGAGCTCTGTCTGTCCATTAGCGTCAACTACAGTGACTGAGGACGGATTTCAGCCCACTGCCCGGAGTACGGGGGCTCATGATCCGAAGCCATGACCCTTAAGGTACCAACACGTCTGAGACGGTCGGGTTCCTTGCCTAAATTTGCGTTGCCGGTCAGAAAGCTCCTAGATCTGAACTTTGACTCTTGTCTTTCTCCAGAGGTTGAATGGGTGGGGGCTTCCTGCTGTTTGGTTCCTTTTCAGCAAGGCCCTTAACTGGCTGGGTGAAGTTCAGAAGAAAGAAAACAAATAGAAGCCAATTAAGAGAGCAGAAGGAATAAAGACTGGCATTCTTTCAGAAAGGGACAGGAATCTTAAGGCATGTTACCCTTCCAGGCCCCTCTTTCGAGATTAGGCAGGGCAGTGGAGGTGGGCACTTTGGCGCAGGATCCCGTTCTGTACACTGTACTGTCGATGAGACCTCTGCAGAGTTTAGTGATTTCTTTCTCCTGCCTTCAACTGGTTCAAACCAGGCCTACTTGCATTTTAAAGGGTTATTTCTCAGGATTAGAACTAGCCGCGTTCCAACAGCCTCCCGCAGTCTTGTGAGTGAGCGATATTTAAGTTTCAAGCTGAAAGAGAAGCAGGTGAGTTCAGTGGTTTAGGTTGTCATAGTTCAGTCCGGGAATTTGGAGCCGGAAAGTATCGATTTGCAGCCAGTGACGAGCTAACGGGATGAAAATAGTGGTGTAAAATGGGGTAGCGTTTATCGACAGTTTCAGATAAGAGCTAACAAGTCTTGCCATGCACTTGGACATATGAAACAGTATCAGGTGGCTTGGAATTTCATTCGTTTTGCTTAGTGTGACTTAATTTTTCCATCTGTAGTTGGAAATAACTGCCACCTAATCAGGTCTGCCTCTAGGTCGTGTATATGCATGTCAAAATGCAAAGGAAAGTTTAAAAACCGCTAAAGCAAAGCCTTTCTCCTCATATTAAATCTGCAATTTTGGTAGTGACCGTGCCTATGAATTGCACAGAAATGTTGTCATTGAGAACCGATGTGTTTCAGACTGGTTTTTCTATGTACGTTTGCAAGAGCATTTATATACTTTGTAAAATACTAAACTTTTTACACACTATCGTTCTTTAAAACTCCCAGGGAAAAATAAAATGATCAGGTATTACTACCTAATTTGAATAGTGTTACGTGCCTGTTATTTACAAAAAAATTCAGTAGACATTTCCTGTTTTTGCAAATTGATTTAAAGGGTTGATAGGACATCAGACACAGCCTTATGGATATCAAACTGCTAAATGGTGAGTATATTTGTATAGAAAGAGTAAAGAAATCTGACTTGATTTGGGCAGCTCTGCAAGAAGCCACTTACATGTATGCATGTGGCATATTAAAAAATTAGACCGGTGTGTCTTAAATCATGTGCACACATAAATCTTTAGAATTAACCTAATATCTCTGGATAATAGGATATACTCACACACATGTCTTCAGCGAAGCAGCGTGGCCTAGTGGATAGAGCATGGGCCACAAGGACCTGGGTTCTAATCCAGATTCTACCGCTTGTCTATGTGACCTTGGATAAGGCACTTAACTTCTCCCTGCTTCTGTTCCCTTGTCTGTAAAAGGAGGGTTAAGACTGTGAGTCCCATATGGGGCAACCCCTGTGCTTAAATCCCATTGCAACAAAAATTTGGACCGCTGCATGAAAGGCCAGATCCTAAGCCCCTCGGAGAAGCGGCGTGGCATAGGGGATAGCACGGGAATCTGCCACGTGGCTGCTGTGTGACCTTGGCCAAGTCCTGGTGCCTCAGTTTCCTCATCTGAAAAATGGGGATTGAGACTGAGCCCCACAGGGGAGAGGACCGTGTCCAACCCGATTTGCCTGTGTCTACCCCAGCGCTTAGTACAGTGCCTGGCACATTGTAAGCGCATAACGAATACCCTAATCATTATTATTCTCCTGCAAAGCAGGGCCCCACATTCAGGAAACTCGGTCGAAGGACTCGCCGTGGCTCCATCGACAAATACGCCTTGTTGAAAACCAGCTTCCTAACTGTGCCGTCACTATTCCCTCAAGGGTAGTGAAAATGGTGTCGTGGCAGAAGGGAGTGTAGCTGGCCCCAGCGCTCTCTCTACGATGTGACAGGCGCTTAGGAAAGGTCGTGTGGAGGGACGTGGAGCTCGTTACCGCTCGGACTCTGAAGCCAAGAACTTAGGTACCTACTTGTTCCCCGTGGGAGGGGACCCGAGGGGGACTCGAATCGGGTGGGGGAAGGACGCTCTCCTTGTTGCGAAGTCTTGCCGACGGAGGCCTTCCCCCTGGGCAAGATCCCGCTGGGATGGTGGATCCCGGCGAAAGGAGGCCGTTTAGTCGTGGACTCGTGTTGCTTAGCGCAGGACAGTGGCAGTGCCTATTTTAACGAACGTATTTTTGTTTTGCTGCAGCCAGTTGGCCACTGTGACACCTTTCCAAAGGCCAAGCTTTCCGGAGGGAAACTTGGAAATTTCAAACTCGTGGCGCGGGTGGGCTGGACTTAATCTCGGTTTTTCCCGGTCTGCAGTGCTGAGTCGTGACGTGGGCGATCTGTTTATCGTCCCAGGCGGCCGTAATCGTTGGCAGAGAATCGGAATTTAAGCTCCTGCCCGAGTTACTGATTTGAGATAGTGTCATTATGCAATGGAAAATGCTAACAAACCGAAGCGTGGGGCTTATCTGTGGGTTTCCAAGAATGTCACATTGTGCATTCTGTGGGTTATGTTAGTCACAACATAAGCTTTGACTGGGATCCACTAGATGGCTGTTGCAGGAGGAGCCAGAGGAACGCTCTCCTCGCCTCAGTACAATGTACAAATGACCTCTGTGGGACGATCTTCCTGACCCCGGCAGCTAAGGCGCCCAAGTCTCTTTCCTGATTCCACTGCTGAATCTCCTCCCTTTCTGACAAATTAATCATTCCCCTACACGAATACTTTCATCTTCTCCCACCTCGAACATCTAACCTGCTATTTCTGCAGCAAAACAGGAATTATTCATTGTGGAAGTACATTCCTTTTCGCGTAGTATCTGAAGCCCTGGCTCCTACCATTCTCGCTCCCCACTCTGCATCTAGTTCCTAATTTACTTTAACGTTCCGACGAACAATACACCCAATTCCGTTCTTTTCAATTCCAGGATGGAACCGTGGTGTTGGAAGAAACATTCTTCCAATCGAGGCAGCGCAGGTTCTCCTCTAAGTTGGGGAGGGGATTTGGTTTCCCAGGAAAACGCTGAATTCTTTGAACATCTCCTAAGCGGGCCACTGGGGGGGGGGGGGGGGGTAGGGAGAGAAAAAAATGAAAGAGGGATTCTACTACAGTTCCATTTTAAGAACGACATGTTTCAAGCAGTCTGGTTAAAAGCACTTGTTTATTGGTTACAATATCAATTCATGGTAACATCTGTTTCACTGAGCCACTGTACAAATTACAAAGAAAAGATCCATTGTTGAAAAGGCTATAAACCAAGTTCATAGCTAGTGATAATTTTCACAGGGAAGTCTTTTTATGCAGCGAGAGCACTGTTCGAGAACGCATGGCACGAGTCCCTGGTTTCTTAATTGGCTTAAATAAAAGCTTTAAGACTTGTTTCTGAATACACACACAATCCAAAGGCAGTGTAGAATCACTTTCCAGGTTGAACGACGGAATTTCTCAAGTGTTTTCCAGCAACTGCTTTCGATCCCCCTCCCCCCACACCCCCAATCGACAACCGTGTTTAAAAAAAAATCGGATTTGGACTCCTTTGGGTGTAATATGTAGTACAAGTGTTCAGATGCCTTATTGAAAGGATAAACACAGAATAGAGCACCATTGTGTAAGTAAAACAAAGGCTTGAAATATCTAAAGACTATTCCACCGAAGTCCATATTAATCAGAAACCTAACGTACTGTGTGGTATAAGATTTTTGTCAGGCACATTTAATCTGTTATCAGTTATATCGATTAGTAACACTGTTCACACATTTTTACCATAACAACACTGCATTAACATTCTGCATGTATTTTACATAACCAGCAATTGGATAAAAGGCTTGTGACGCCTCCGAAGTGTAGGAAGAATTTTACCAGCATGCAGGCCAGATTACTGTATACGAGGTGCACCATCAACCCATGCTTAATTACTTTTACATGAAATGCTATCTCAAAGGCAGTCATTCTAATACAAAACCATTTGATACATTTTTCACCTTAGAATTCATCCACACCTCGCGGTAACCGACACTTCAGAGAACGGACCAAACCGCCGAGGAGGGAACTATTCCTTGAGGAAAGGGAGGAAACAGACAACAGTTTGGAAATGTCTTTCATGCTGTTCTCTTCCCATCTTAAAACACGATCGATTGACCGGTGGGACCAAGGTTCAATTATTAAATCTTTCAGATTTTTTTTTTTAAACCACTCCGGCTAATCAGCACTGTAGCTCAGAGTAAACCAACTGCCCTTCCAAGCCTATACGAGGGGGGGTGGATCGGGGGGAGACGGGGAAGGGGGAGAGGTGTTAAATATCGTTATTAATCTAGTCTAGTTCCTGCATTTCATTGCCAGAAGGTAAATGTCCACTTTACCGTGGGGGGAAAAAAAAGAAAATGCCCAATTTTCTTCATTACCGTTAGATGCCAAAAATCTTGCGTTTTCTTGGTCACAACCAGCTCCATCACCCTTGAAGTAATTAATGGCAGGATTAAGTCCCATTTGCAGGGACTTGTTCAATATCCTTCAGTGTAAAATTAGTTAATAGTGAGACATAAAATGTTAAACAGCAACTGTACTGGAAGCTAAAGAAATTTCTGTGAGGCACAAGAAAAGTTTATAAAGTACAAAAGAAGTTGCAGATTGGAAAAATACTTGACGTGATCTCCGTTTAAGATTGGAAATAATGGCACAAGATCGCAGTTATTTGCTTTTGGCATACAATGCCTTATAGGTATTTTCAGCGAGAATACAAAACCTAGCATGCAGTTTGTCACCAAGGAATAGTTACTTAAAGTGAGGGCTTTCTTTCCCCTCTCAGTTTGGTGACTAACGTTTCGATTGTTTAGTGTTTCCCAGTAGCTCTAAAAGTCCATTTTTTGAAAGACCGTGGCTCCCTATAGTTAAGATACCCCACACAAACCTAAATGAATATGAGAGCCACACACAGACAGCTGATTCTAAAGACCATGGCCGAAGTTTTCTAGTCACTCCTCAGGAATACAGTATGACCAAGAATGGGAATCCAACACTCCTGCACTGCATTTTATGACGGTGCCCCTTTTTTTGGAAAGGAGGCTGAAATTTTTATGGAAAACATATCCAGCTGGATGCATTTCATTAAAACCGGAGACCGATGCTATACTTTAGGCACCCGACGATACCTTAAACTGCAAACTGAATCCGAACAGACACCAAACTGCCAAATCTTCAACAGCCAACCCATCTGGCCGCAGTTTATGCCTGTCTGCTTTACTCCAGAATCCCCCCGGAACAGAAAACAGTCAGTTCTCCCACGACGTGGAATGAGGTCAGAGGAAATGGCCGCGTGCGGGGTCGAGCGCTCGTTTTTTCCTTAAGTCGAGGTTCTTCGGGAACGTGACCTCCCCCCACCTCCCTCACGGGATCGGAGAACCGAATGGATGCGAGAGGCAACGGCGCTGAACTCCTCTGCACAGCAGCCAGCCAGCCGGAAACTGGCATAGAGCCGTGGGCCTGTCTCTCTCAACCTGGCCAAAACGGGCCTTCTAAAACACGACGACGTTCAGGAAGTAAGATCTAACTAAGCACACTCTTTTTTGGGAGATCAGCCAGCCGTATAAGCACATAACGTTGCTTTTAATCATATCACCTAATCACTAAAGCATCAGCACAATTTGGATCCACTCTCACCTCAAATCTTTTAAGATGAAAATTTCCATCCCGACACCATTTGGACGGCAGAGCACGAGACGTTGAAAACGTCTTCCACGGTCCGAGGCGTTTTTCTCTAGATTTTAGGGACAACATCCTAAAACCCAAATGGCACCACGTTGCACGTAGCGTGCACGTTGTCTATGAAAAATGTCCTTCCCCGTTTATGAACGGAAAAGACAGACATCCCAAATATAACCGACTATAAGCACACAATTCATAAAAAAAAAAAAATGCACAAATTGGTTTTTGGTCCTATCTACCTTAAGTCTGACTTTAGTAAATGTATCCTTTCTATAGCACAAGATGCACTTTTATTTTTCAACTGTTGGCACGTTCCTAACTGTAAA
Source organism: Ornithorhynchus anatinus (assembly GCF_004115215.2). Lineage (NCBI taxonomy): Eukaryota > Metazoa > Chordata > Mammalia > Monotremata > Ornithorhynchidae > Ornithorhynchus > Ornithorhynchus anatinus. Next base: position 144,448,716 of record NC_041728.1, read on the forward strand.
CATGACAATGCGTAGACACGATTGGCAAGCGTGAAAGTTAGCATTATCAACGACCAGGGCTTAATCGTGGTCTCGATAATCGTTACTTCTGTAGGCAACAAGATATCGGGCCCTTAATTGACCAAATGACCGGGAACCATTCGAGGACTTGATGCCTTCAGCTAGAAGGAGGCCTCGATTTCGCCTCTCTGTAAAGCCTCACTAGGATCCAGTGAGGCCACGGGAAAAGTTCCACCCAACAAACTGAATTTGAATTCCTGTTTTTTCCAGCGTATTTATTGCCGGCACTGGACTCGTACATAATGCCGCTGTCAAAGCTGGCCAAGTGCCCGGTCCTCGCTCCAGGGACCGTTTCAGAAATGTTGCTCTTGGCCTAAAAGAGGCTTCGTTCAGATCTAGACGGTCGAATGAATCACGATCCCGAAACACACCCTCTACGGCAAAGGAGGAAATATTTACACGTGGAACGGTTAACGTCTCAACTGACCGAACTGCTGGTGCCCAGTCAAATGGGAAGGCATCTTTACTAGTCCGGAAGTTAAAATGGGAGACGGAAAACACTGAAGATACGTCACATCACACAACTGGGCTACCACTGATCAGAAATAACGTTAACTCGTTCAAAAGGTAACACTGTCCCATCCCATCAGTGCAACGGAAACGAGATGGACATGTTGATGTGGGATGCTAGAAATAGCCTATACACTTTTTAACACCCACCACTTAAAACACCCGCTTTTCTTCTTCAAATGAGAGAGCAGAAAGGTTCAACTTATCCACGTCGAGCTTTTGAGCTAGAGCCGGCGAACCAACGCAGAAGAGTAATTCAAGGATTTACGTTTTCTCTATACGAACACTGCCTGACCAGCCGATTCTACCTGGAATGTCCCAAGCGCAGTAGAGAAAAGGAAACCTCATGTGAAATGAGGAGATTTAGATCCCGGGGATCATCTGACAAACCCCTTCCCCCCAAAAGCCTGAATGGTGGCACTTAGTTTTTAACTCCTTGGTGCCACAGTGGGCAACAGTTATGCCAGCAGCCTTTTGGGGTGGGGGGCCAGGAGGAAGGGGTAAACCCAGTGGCGGAATGGGTGGAGAAGTGAAGCTCTAGGTATTGTGGAATCATCAGGACCTCTTTAAAGTATAAAGGACACTATTTCAATGTCTCCTAAAATACACACACACACATACACACACAGAGCAATGGCATTAATGTGGGTTTACAGTAAATACACAAAAGATCCTTTAAAACAGCAACCTGGTTCTCTCACTACAAAACTCAAAAGTGTAACATCTCAGTCAACTGAAAAGCGATAAATGTAGGTTTTTTTTTAAAAAAACAAAATTATTTTACATACAAATGTTACATGATGGGCTGCTATTGTGTGTACATTCTGTTACATTATGAGAAAGTACAGAACTAGCAGATTTGGAGCACAAGCAGAAATCCTTCAAGGACTATCTTAACCAAACCCCCAAAACAAAAATAACTGGCTCTTCAGCTTTGTGGTCACCATGATTTTGTGGGCTAGCCTGGTTTGTTGTTGTTTTTTTAAAGTCAATGATTTTTTTTTTCATTCCCTCCCATCCCCATTTTTTCGCTTGATTTTTTTTTTGTAGTTTACAGAAAGCCTTTTTGTGTAATAATCAGTGAATAGAAAAACTTCACCTGCAAATACAAGGTAGAAATGTTATTTCACAGCTATAGGCTGCAGCATTGATCTCTCCAGGTCTTGACGGAGAATGTACACCGTATTTGCCCCAGTTAATTCCAGATTCTGAGAAAACTGTCCCAAGATCCCGTAGCTACGGCCATACCATCATCGGTAACCCCTAGACAGCTCACACGGTTGTCGTGGCCGGCAAGGACCCCTGGAAAAGAGGGGAGGGAATCATCAGACAATGCAACAGTCAACAGATGGAACAGTTTTTAAAGGGGGTTGCTTCCATTTTAAAAAGACACATAGGTCCTTAACGCATGGACAAAATTCTACTCTATGAAAACCGCAGAGTCACGGCAATTGGCCACACGCCCTTATCAGAGCAAAATGAACGACGCTGGTGATGATGATGATCAATAAATCTCCTCCCTTCCACATACTTGAGCGGCAGAGCGGGAGGAGATGCAATATTCCTGCTTTTAAATACCCTAAAAAGAACTCAGGTCTCTCCTCTCTCCCTTGCGACCCCCAAATGGGAGGAAGGTTAAAATAGATGTGCCGGTGTTCGGGGGTACACAGCAAAGAGTACACTTCAAGGGGCCAAGCTGGACAGAACCCGGGCCTGAGAGTCAGAAGGACCTGCGTTCTAGCCTTGGCTCTCCCACTTGTCTGCTGTGTGGTATTGGACAAATCACTTCATTTCTCTGTGCCTCAACGACCTTAGCTGTAAAATGGGGATTAAGACTGTGAGCCCTATGTGTCACAGGGACTGTGTCCAAACTGATTACCTGGTATCTACCCCAGATCTTAGAACAGTGCCTGGCACATAGTAAGTACTGAACAAATACTATTTTTTAAATTTATTTTATTTTTTTAAAAGCAAGGCTTAGCACCACCACTGAAAAAGAATGCTCCCATCAAAACTCGTTACTAGGCCTTGGTCACATCAAGCGAAACAAGGAAAACCAAGAAAATACCTTGCTTGTAATAAGGTGTTAGCAGCATTAGAACTTTCCTGGGATGATAGTTCACATTCTTCATTAACTTAAAAAAACTAAATTATAGCTAATTATTTCACTACAAATTTCCTCCTGAATGTTAGAATGCTAGGGAATAAAGAGATGAGTGAACACTGACAAAAATGGAATAAAACAAACCAAAAAAAGCTCAATTTTATGTGCTATATAAAACCAGTCACAAAATCCTTTTTAACTAGGGAAATTTCTTGGGAGAAAAAAGAATGTTAGGTTGGACCAGAAAGGAGATGAAAATATGAGCACCTCAAAAAAAATCTGCATACAGAGGAATTTCTTGAGCGGATGTCACTGCTTTAGATTTTCATATGAACTCCTGAACAAGATTAAATCACCCAAAGTCAGGCACTGTATGTGTAGGTGGCAAAAATGCAATCCTTGCTACTGAGGGCAAAGAGTTCAATCACCCATCTGTTTCATCTCATATTCATTAACAGTTGACTGAAGGAACAAGACCGAGGTGAAATGAACATCAAAAAGGCAAAGCTGAGTTTTTTCACGTTGCACAATGTAGCCAAACCCAAGCAAAATCAATTGCAGAAACCAGTGAGATTTGCACATTACTGGACAACAGATCCTGCAGCATGGCCTGTGGAAAGTTTGGGCCTGGGAGTCAGAGGACCTGGGTTCTTTTCTTGGCTCCACCAGTTGTCTCCTATGTGACGCTGGGCAAGCCAACTAACTTCTCCGTGCCTCGGTTTCTCATCTGTAAAATGGGGCCAAATCCTATTCCCTCCTACTTACCCTGTGAGCCCCATGTGAGACAGGGACTGCCTACAACTAACTTGTATCTACCCGAGTGTTTAATACAGTGTTTGCCAGGTAGTAAGCTCTTAATAAGTACCATAACTTTTAGGCGTTTTGACTTAACAGAAACCATTGAACCCTAAAGGCCCCAAATCGTTCCTCACCTGCACGCTCTCCTTTCAAAGTGTCCCAGACATTACAGTTGAAGTCATCATAACCTGCCAGCAAGAGGCGGCCACTTTTTGAGAAGGCTACAGAAGTGATTCCACAAATGATGTTGTCGTGAGAATACATCATTAACTCTTGGTCGGCGCGGAGGTCGAAGAGCCGGCAGGTGGCATCATCAGAGCCGGTGGCAAACGCGTGTCCATTTGGGAAGAACTAAAAAGAGAACCAAGAAACGGAGGCTTCAAAAATGCAGAAGTCTTCATTTCCTTCACCTAAATGATCTAGCATTTACAACATGACAATATATAAACCTATAAACCGTGAACTCGTCTTAACTATTGCACTGGCTATGATTAGCCCACCACCACTCGCATCGCCCACCGCATCCTCTGCCTCCCACCCCAGGCACATTTCCGCTCAGGCCCACGGGAAAGTACGCCACCAAAGAGCAGGCAATATCTGTCGAGGTACTGCCCCTTTTCCGGCCAATGTGACGGCAGCACAGTGCCCACGCTGTGCCCCAGAGCCGTGACCCGGCAGGTGGTCCCCTCGGCAGCCTCTGTTGTCTTCACCTCCCTCATCTGCCGGCTCTTTTTCCGGCTTTCTGCAGGATCTATCCACCTTGCCAAATGGCCCGGGTAGTTCTTCAGTCAGGCATCTTCACCACTTGTCACCACTGCCCTGGCGGGCATTTCCCTACTTGCAAAGATGGAACCGGAAAGGTTTCCCGATGATTCCCAGAGCCGTGCTCCTTCTGCTGAATCAACAGCAGGGCCGCTTGAATGAACTGTAGGCACTTGAACGGAAAAGATACCTGCTTCTGAGCATCTTCCCACCCTGGACTCTGACCTTGTCATGGGAAAAGGACTTGGAAATGAGCAGAACGGGGGAGCTGAAAACGGGACTCCAAAGGTACACTTGGGGATGTGCCTGTAGTGAGGGGCCGTGGCAGTTCTTAATAATAATAATAATAATAATGTTGGTATTTGTTAAGCGCTTACTATGTGCCAAGCACTGTTCTAAGCCCTGGGGTAGATACAGGGTCATCAGGTTGTCCCCTGTGAGGCTCAAAAAGTCTTAATCCCCATTTTACAGATGAGGGAACTGAGGCACCGAGAAGTGAAGTGACTTGCCCAAAGTCATACAGCTGACAGGTGGCGGAGCTGGGATTGGAACCCATGACCCCTGACTCCTAAGCCCGTGCTCTTTCCACTGAGCCACGCTGCTTCTTAGAGTTCAGGACACATTCTGGAGACGGGAAGAAGTTGGTGGCTGTGGGTTTTTGACGGGCGGATGACTGGTTGAGGGGGATAGGGCCGATCAGTCAACAGCCAAGCTAGGCCCCCAAGGTATGAGTTCTTTGTACATCAGTTCAAAAAGTATTTTATTTTCATAGTATTAAGACAAGTTTTGGAAATTCTCATTAAAGGCTCTGCAGAAAAACCATTTGTACTGCATAATGCTAAAAGGCCTTAATCTCCCTGTTAAAGTGTAAGCTCCTTAACATGATATTTACCAACTGTACTGTGCTCTCTCAAGTGCTGAGTTCAGTGTTCTGCATAAAGTAAGTGCTCAAAAAATACCTCTGGTAGCTTCAAGATGGTGGGGAGGTGAGACATGTCTCAATTAATGAAATTCAACTATTGTCCTTGAGGTGCCTGAGGATTTTCTGAGCTACGGAGGGGTGAAAACAAATGCCGGTGCAAAGGGGACAGAAAAAACAGTGACGTCTGAGAGAAAAAGCAAGGACACCTAGAATTGGGAGGGAGGGAAAGAGGGACGAAAGAGATGCCTGATAAAGAAGTAGATAGATAATGAATGGGAAGGAGATAAGAAAAAGGGGGATGGAGACAAAATGAGATAATAATAACAATAATGATGATGATGATAATAATGGTGTTTGTTAAGCATGCACTCTGGGCCAACCACTGTGCTACGCACCCAAGTAGATACAAGATAATCACGTCAGTTATGGTCACTGTCTTATATACACTCTTAAGGGGGAGGTGGAACAGAAAGGTAATTCTTCCATTTTGCAGATGAGAAAACAGGCTCTGAAAAGTGAAGTGACCCACTTCAGGCTACCCAGCGGGCCAGTGGCAGAGCAGGGATAAGAACTCAGGTCACCTGTCTCCCAGTTCCATACCCTTTCCAGTTGGCTTCCCGTGAAATGAGGTGAAAAATATGGAATGAACATCTTTGAAAGTTTAATGGATATCAGTTATCCCTTGCAGGAATACTGTTGTGAGTGTGATTACTACCTTTGTGTGTCCTGGTTGGGTGTGTGTCTGATTATGAGTTCTGAGCTTGGTCTTGGCTTCCTGGCTCTTTTTATCACAGTATGTGTTAAGCACTTAGTGTGTGCCAGGCACTGGATTTAAGCGCTGGACAGACACAAGCCCATCGAATTGGACACTTTTCCCTCTTCCCTCTTCCCCTTTTCCCTCTGCTCCTCCACCTCTCCCTTCCCATCCCCACAGCACTGTACTCGTCCGCTCAACTGTATATATTTTCGTTACCCTATTTATTTTGTTAATGAATTGTACATCGCCTTGATTCTATTTAGTTGCCATTGTTTTTACGAGATGTTCTTCCCCTTGACGCTGTTTAGTGCCATTGTTCTCGTCTGTCCGTCTCCCCCGATTAGACTGTAAGCCCGTCAAACGGCAGGGACTGTCTCTATCTGTTGCCGACTTGTTCATCCCAAGCGCTTAGTACAGTGCTCTGCACATAGTAAGCGCTCAATAAATACTATTGAATGAATGAATGAATGACACAGTCCCTATCCCACACGGGACTCACGATCTTAATCCCCATTTTACAGATGAGGGAACTGAGGCACAGAGAAGTTAAGTGACTTGCCCTAGGGGCGAAGCTAGAATTAGAACCCAGGTCCATTGACTCCCAGTGCTCTTTCCTCTAGTTTCCGCTGCTTCCCCAACTTTTCAGTCTCTCTGTAGGATTTCACAGAAAAGATACTTCTCTCTTTTCCCAAAAGAGAACAGCTGCTTCTGTTTGCTCCCTGAACTGCATCCTGCCACTCTAAGGATATGTAAGGTAACTCGGGCTTTGAAACCACAGTGGAGACCTGTGGTTCGCAAGGACAGCCATCCAGTAGTTTCAAAAGCAAAATAATCAAATAATTAAAAAGAAATGTTTTTCCTGAAGAGTTTCATTATTTGGATCATTAAACTTGCGACCCACCAGTATGAAACAACAACAACAAAGAGCTCTTCCTTTAGACGGCGACCTTCCTTTTTCAGACTGCAGGAGTGAGGAAATAGCAATGGACATATATAGAAACAACATCCTGTAAAAAATTCTCCATGTTCCCCAAGACGACGGTGGGGGGAGGGGGGAGGAGACGATGTCAAACACCGTCTGAAACCCATCCGAGTAAGCAATGTATACCTTTATCCATATTTAGCTTTAAATAGCTTTAAAGCTACCATGTTTATTTGTCCATAAGATACTCTGTGTGATTAAAACACCCCAAGGCCTGAAATGAAAAATCTGAGGTGAAACGCGTTGGTGTCAACAGAGCTGAATACAAAGATCTGAGTGCCAGGCTCCCTCCCCAGGTGACCTTGCTTCTGTCTGCAGCCTCAGGATTAGAGTCGAGAACCCTTGAGCTGGGAGCCTTTAACCGTGCTCAGAGCCAAGTGGTTCCCCTTAAATGAGCTCTAGAGTTGGAGGACTTGGCCAGGATCCTCACGTTCTTCAGCAAGCTGATTCTTGAGCCCTCTGGGAACAAGACAGCGGCTGAGACTGGTGCATGGGAGCCTCTGAAAAAAGAGTCCGCATGGAGAGACCCCTCTCATCAGAGAGAGAGCGAAGTAGCAGAGAGAGGGACATTAAGGAGCAGAGTATCCTACTGGAAAGAACATGGGCATGCGAGTCAGGGGACCTGGCCTCTAATTCTGCCTCCGTCATTTGCCTGCTGTGTAACCTTGGGCAAGTCACTTAACTTCTCAGTGCCTCAGTTTCCTCATCTGTAAAATGGGGATTCAATACCTGTTCTCCCTCCTACTTGGACTGTGAGCCTCCCGGACAGGGACTGTGTCCGACCTGATTAACTTGTATCTACCACAGAGCTTACAAAGAGCTTGATAGTAAACCCTTAAAAACAACAATAACAATAAAGGGGAAAAAGACGAAAACAGAGAAGATGGAGGAGAGGGAGAAAGGTAGAGAGGGAGGGGAGATAGAGATACTCATGAGGTAGAGACACACCCACAGACTCTGAAGACAGGGTGTCCAGGGAAAGAATGAGAAGCTGGGGGAGAGAAAATAAGTTATATCCTGGTTATTCTTGACCTCATACCATTGACTACCTCAATCCCTCAAAAATAGTAGTAGTGAGGATATGTGAATACTCACTGGTGCACAGTACTAGGTGCTTGAGAAAGTACAACCAAACCATGAGACACATTCCCTGCCCACAAGGAGCTTACTACCAGAGTAGACAGAGAAACATTTACAGATACCGAAGGAAAAACAAGAAAAAAGAAAAGAAAAAATGCATCTACATTTAAGCACAACTGCAGATGACGGGTGCAAATGAAAATGTAATTTCTAGAAAAGGAGACCGAATCTGACGCGACAAGGGACACTGGGAATTAATTGGGGCACCTCAGCATTTCAGGACCAACGCTTGTGGCTTAGGATGGGGGCCCCGGGTGAGAGAAGGGGCACGGCTCTGTAGTATCACCGCTATTAAAATAAGAATTTAAGCACACCATCGTTGGATACCCCATCCTCCTGCCCCTAAATACAAGTCCTATGCAAGTCGGACTTGCATGTAGGACTTGAGAATTAGTGTAGCCAAATGGGTAGGGCACGGGCCTGGGAGTCAGGAGGACCTGGGTTCTAATCCCAGTCAGGCCACTTGTCTGCCACTTAACTTCTCTGTGCCTCATTCACCTCCTCTGTTCAATGGGGATTAAGACTGCAAACCCCATGTAGGACATGGACTATGTTCAATCTGATTAGTTTGTACTTACCCCAGTGCTTAAGTACAGTGCCTTGAACACAATAAGCACTTAACAAATACCATTTAAAAAAAAAAAAAAAGTATACGGTTCAGGATACAGGTCATCTGATCACTGACAGGGAGAGAGCAGCAGAGCTCGGCGACATCTTTCCCATCCGATGGGCCTTATCTAAGGGTGTGCCACTCATCCATATAGGGGACTGGTTAAAAGACATGTCTTCACTACATTGCCAGCATCACCCAACTCAAACCTGGCTCACCAGAGGACTAAGCCTGGATGAATCATTACCTTCCACTTGGGTCAGATCTTGCTACCTGTAGTGCCATCTTTGAAAAGGCAAGAGAGCTATATACAGATGAAGGGCAGCTTCACACAGTTTTAGTGCACATACAGATTCCAGGAGATCTGGGCCTATGTGAAGGTTGCTGGACCCATACGGTCTTAAACTTTTCTTCTAGCTGACTGTAAATGTGATTATAATTTAAAAAAAGCTCGTTATGAGCAGCTAATGTGTCTGTAATTCTGTTGTGCTGTGTTCTCCCAAGTGCTTAGTACAGTGCTCTGCACATAGTAAGCACTCTATAAAAACAACTGATTAAGAACTGGGTGATGGATATTAACAAATTGGTCTCAATGCAAATGGAAAAAAAAGAGCACCTGGTGCTTTTAAGAAAGCATATATTAAGCCATTAACCATTCAAGGGTTATAATGCTAACACAGCGTGGTTCAGTGGAAACAGTCTGGGCTTGGGAGTCGGAGGCCGTGGGTTCTAATCCAGGCTCTGCCGCTTGTTTGCTGTGTGACCTTGGGTAAGTCAGTTAACTTCTCTTTGCCTCAGTTTCCTCGTCTGTAAAATGGGGATTAAGATTGTGAGCTCCATGTGGGACAACCTGATTACCTTCTATCTACCCCAGTGTTTAGTACAGTGCTTGGCACACAGTAAGCGCTTAACAAATACCACCATTATTATTACCACACTAAGTCTCTCAGAAATACTTTTTGAAGTAGTTTTTTTTTTTTAAATATCACATTAGAAAACGCAATAAAATTCACCATAGTACAAATCAGTCACTTACACAGACAGCGTTAATGTCTGATACGTGCCCAGTGAACGACTGCCTGCACATTCCATCACGAATGTCCCAGAGTTTCGAAGAGGCATCACAAGCACCAGACACAAAAGTTCTCATGTCCGGACTGAGCGAGAGACTCATCACATCACCAGTGTGTCCTGTAAATGTGGTGGTCTGTTGGCCAGTTTCGATATCCCACAGAGCACTATAGTTATAAAGAAAAAAAATGAAATGATCAGTTACAATTTCCAAATACTGCATTCATTTTCCCACCCAATTTTGGCACCAACCAAACTCACCAGGTTGTGTCACCTGAACTTGTAACGATTTGGTTGTCGTCTAGAAAACGGCAGCAGGACAAGTAACCTGAAACACACGAAAGTGGTAGGCACCATGTTATTCCATTCAAATACTGGTTCTCAGCCCACAATGATAACCAATGCAAAAAGCTTTATAATTTCTTGGCATCAGATGTTGGAGGACAAACCAGTATTTCTATTTTTTTAATCATTTGGAAGCCATTGTTTGTATACGGATTTAATCACTTTAAGATAAAATTGGCTAGGCACCGGTATTTTTGGAACTTACTGCCTAGGGTGTTCAAGTTGGAACATCAGAACATAAATGGGCACAGAACAGTGCATTCTTGGCAAGATAATTCTAAGAAATTTCTTCTACCCTGCATAATTATTTTCACTTCCCTCAATGCATAAAGCTGCCAACACCATGCGAGCTCGTTCTGGGCGGGGAATGTGTCTACCAATTCTGCTGCACTCTCCCAAGTGGTTAGTACAATGTTCTGCACATAGTGAGCACATAGTAAGCACTTAGGAAATATGGCTGATTAATTACTACACACTTACTGAACATAAGGAAGCAGGATTTCCAGTCTGAAAGCCTCACTCCAGGGACTGTAGCAGGGCACTACAGGGATTCAGAGCCAGCCCCGTCCTCCCACATAGGGTCTGTTTACGGCTCGGACTGGGCCTGAACCGTGGAAATTTCTCCCACTCAGTCACTCTCTCCACTGGGTGGGGGCTTTCCTAGGTCTAGGCAGACTATACTCCAAGCCAGTCCTGAAGCTGTTTTTAAACTGGCCCTGAATTGTGGAAATTTCTCCCACTCAGTCACTCTCTCCACTGGGTGGGGGCTTCCCTAGCTCTAGGCAGACTATCCTCCCAGCCAGTCCTGAGGCTGTTTTTAAACCAAAAGAGCAGCAGCCACATGGTAGGGATAAGCAGCTGAAAGGGAGGTAGAGTTCTGTGCAATCAGCCATCACCTGAAAATCTGAGGCTGCAGGGGCCCAGCTGAATCATTGGTTAGAGTAGCTCCATCGCCGTACGGTGCTGACGTACGGACGGTGCAGAGGCCGGCCATGGCGAGGCCCCGGTAATGGAAAGGGCTCAAGGGGCTGGGAACAAAAGTATAATGAGACTTACCTGTATGACCTGGTAGCTCTCGGCTCACTCTCACATTACCCTCTCTAGTTTTTAAGTTGTATATGGAACAGATGTTGTCCAATCCACCGCAGGCGACGTAGTTACCCGAGGGGGCATATGCGCAGGTCATAACCCAGGAGGATCTCAAAGGAATGGCATGCATCTTTAAGAGAAATATTAGATATCAGTCCTCCTACGCTGATCATAGACAATTATATTCATAACTTGGTCCTTGGAAGTCATCCTTTCTTTATTTTATGGGATTTGTCAAGGGCTTACTTCATGTCAGGCACTGTATTAAGCGCTGGGGTAGATACAAATTAAGCTGGTTGGACACAGTCCATGTCCCACATGGAGCTCGCAGTCTTAATCCCCATTTTACAGATGAAGCAACCGAGGCACTGAGAACTGAAGGGTCTCCAAGGACACACAGCAGACACGTGGCGCAACCGGGATCAAACCCAGGTCCTTCTGACGCCCAGGTCCGTGCTCCATCCGCTAGGCCTCGTTGCTTCTCGTCCTTAACTTCACCGGGACTGCATTCTTCGGATTTTCATCCTACTTCCAGTGCCAAGCCTCAGTTCTTTTTGCTGGCTTTTCCTTTTCTCTTCACCTTTAACTATGAGTAACCTGCTGGGCTCAGATCTGGGGGTCCTACCCTTCTCACTTCAGACTCAATGTGGCAGAAAGCTCATCTGCTGATACAGTTTCAACTATCACCTCAAATCAGATGACTTCCCAACCTGTATCTCTAGAGCAACCTGTACCTCACCTGTTCTACAAGCTCAGATTTCCTTCGGCCCCACCAAGGGACATTTTCACCTGGATGAACTGCTGGTACCGTAAATATTAATACAGTCCAAACCAAATCCTCCTCTTCCCTTCTACACTCCTCAATTTTCCCATCATCTTCAACGTCATCATTCTGTCTCCTTAGCAGAAACAAGGAGGGCAGAGAAGACGTTTCAAGGACCTGGTACAACAGAGCCTCCAACGACGCTGCAACCCCGCTGAAAACGGGGAGTCGGTTGCTGAGGCTAGACCTCCACGGCTCACCACCATCCAAAAAGCTCTCCTTAAGCAAAAGCTTCACATGGAAAGAGAAAAAGGAGGCAAAAGAGAAGACAGTAGCAGGCACTGCAAACATTCATACTACATGGGACCGCTTTCTGTGTGCCCAATGTGACTTGGGTTGTGGATCCTGCCCTAGCCTTTGGAGTGCCACAATCACTCATAGGCGAATTTCATCGTCAGTGGGGTCTTCTTCAAATGCAAAGGATAACTATATTCTATATATAAACAGATGCATAATATATATATATATATGTATAACATTTACACACACACACATACATACATATACACACATACATACATATATATATATATACATACATATACACACACTTGTATATATACATATACATATACACACTCTCCCTGAACCACCAGTTCTTCAGCTTGCTGTCATCTCTAACTCTGTCCTCACATGTATTTTCCACTCGGTCTTCCTCTGAATCCTTCTGGTCTGCCTCCTAAAGTACCGTCCAGAGCCGCCTCTTTTTCTCAGCCATTATGGCTACCCTCACAACACTTCCCAGTTGGATGGCTGTAATAGTCTTCATTCATTCAATCGTATTTATTATTAATAATAACGATGATGATGGAATTTATTGAGCCCTTGAGCATTGTTGAGCACTTACTGCCTGCAGATCACTCTACTAGGTGCTTATTTTCATAATGATGGTATTTGTTAAGTGCCTATGATGTGTCAGGTACTGTACTACAAGCTAAAGTGGACAGAAGCAGACCGGCTCAGTAGAAAGAGCACGGGCTTGGGAGTCAGAGGTCATGGGTTCAAATCCCGGCTCAGCCGCTTGTCAGCTGGTGACTTTGGGCAAGTCACTTCACTTCTCTGGGCCTCAGTTCCCTCATCTGTAAAATGGGGATTAAGACTGTGAGCCCCACGTGGGACAACCTGATCACCTTGTATCCTCTCCAGTGCTTACAACAGTGTTTTGCACATAGTAAGCACTTAAATGCCATTATTATTATTATTATTATTATACAAGCAAATCCGGTTGCACTCAGTCCCTGTCCCATTAAGGGCTCACATTCTCAATTCCCATTTTATAGATGAGGTCACTGAGGCCCAGAGAAGTGAAGTGACTTGTCCAAGGTCACACAGCAGACAAGTGGCAGAGTCTCGATACTGTACCTCCTGCCACCCCTCTTCCCCCTACTGAACAAACAAACAGCTGCACATGATCAACTTTCTAAAATACTAACCAGAGCTTATTCCTCCTCAATTGGATGGATGCATCATCTACCCATCATTCACATATGTATAAAATCAGCAGCATGGCTCAGTGGAAAGAGCATGGGCTTGGGAGTAATGGGACATGGGTTTGAATCCCGGCTCTGCCACTTGTCAACTGTGTGACTGTGGGCAAGTCACTTCACTTCTCTGTGCCTCAGTGACCTCATCTGTAAAATGGGGATTAAGACTGTGAGCCTCACGTGGGACAACCTGATTACCCTGTATCTACCCCAGCGCTTAGAACAGTGCTCTGCACATAGTGAGCACTTAAATACCAACATTATTATTATTAAAACCCAAAACTCAACCATCAACTTCTTCTCTTTCCATCAGCTGATCTCCTCTTTCCAACCGCTCTCTTCTTTCACTACACCCAAGCTCACACTTTTCATTCCTCCCAATAAAATCTCTTGTCTCTCGCTGTCAATTCTCCTGCCACTAACCCCTGTTCCCCTCCTAGAATTTCCTCCCCACTTAAGTGGAGCCAAACTACATCCCTCTTCTCTTTCAAAGGCTGTCTAAAAGGCCCTCCGTGCCAAGGCGTTCACCTCCTTCCCCAGCATGTTATTCCACCAGCTATCGCCACATTCATGTACTTCAACAACCCATGCAGGAGCTGTGTTCTTGCAAGACCCTCATTGAGATATAATGCATTGCAGATTTCACGGAGACCAACGCTGTAGACCTGCGCATGTGCACAACACTCTGGGGTGCTGGATCCAAGACAGGACCGTGTTACTCAAAGAACGACGCCTAATTCCCTAGCAACGTCCTAGAACATAGTGAAAACACGTTTTATGACAGAACCAAGAGTACTGTATTATCTATTTGCTGTTGATTCATTTGTTTCTATCATTTATATAGACTCGCTCTTAATTCAACCTTAGATTCCTCTCATTGTACAGAAGGATAGAGACTGCATTTTTTACTTTGGTCTGTTCCCAAAGCCCAAGAAGAGTGCAATAATAGACACTCAAGTACTGAATTCCTCCACTCTTGCAAATGCTATAGAAAACTAACACTAAATGCAACCCGGTAACTAGAAAAACAAAGACTACGGCCCGAAGTAACCCTATTTTTGCCCTCTCTTAACGAAGTACTCCTTAACACTAGGCAGGGAAAGCAAGAAGGCTCAAGCCTATCTCAGACAACATCGAGGGCTTGCAAAGTAGACTTTAGTTGATGGTTAAGTAGTTACTAAAGTAATTATTTAAAAAAAAAAAACAAACTAGCAAATAACAAAAACCAAGGACTTTCCAAAGCAGAATTCTGTGTTTCTGCAGGAGCTCCATGGTAGAGTGTTCGAAAAGAACAACTGTTCGAGATCAGTACCACAATTCAAATTCCAAAAATACATTAGAACAGGAATGGAGCAGAAAGAAAATCATATTAAAAAAGTGTTAACTGGTCTAAGAAAAAAAATCAAACGGGCCATCACATTTCTCTGAGAGACACGAACCGGTAAGAAGAGGCATTCCACTGCTATGTGACCAGTAATTATTACCAACATCAGCCCTGAAGGTCACATATGTCTTCATTTCTCAGCAAAACGTGGTCTAAGATTAGATTCTTTTTTGGATCACAGTATCTTTCCACTGAATAAATATGTAGCATGAGTTCCTTTTGCAAAGTGTAGAACAACAGTTTCAAATCCTCATCAAAAATTACTTTGGATTGTAGTAATTTTCTAAAATCCTCTACTTCCCTTAAAAGGAATTACCCTGATGGTTTCTAGAACACAAGCTACTGAAAAAGACACAGAATGAAATCAAAAATTGGCAGCTCATTGTGGGCAGGGAACAGTGTCTCCAACTCAGCTGTACTCTCCCAAGTCTCAGTACAGTGCTCTGCACACAGTAAGCACTCAAGAAATACAACCAATCGATTGATTGATCTGTGAAAATCTATAAATGGTGAACTCTTGGCTAAGAAGCAAACAGTATTTTAAAGGTGAACACTGTTAGATTGAAGGCTCCTGGACAGACAGGGGCCGTGTCTAACTCTCACCTGCGGATTCTTTCCCACTGCTTAGTCCAGTATTCTACACAGAGTGACTAGTAAATATTATTACTACTATTATTCCGAGTCCAGCAACTTTGAAAAGTAATCATAATGGATGTTTATTTAAAAGGAAACACCATCCTCAAAAATCAAAGCATCGGACAGTTCAATCTAAGCCATTTCAGAACAACTAAAGCTTTTATTTTTATTTTTCAAGCACACCTCTAAAAATAACAATAGGTGGAAATACTTCTGAAAAGGGGAAAAAAAAAAGAACCTTCAAACCAAAACAAAAATCTAGGGTCTCAGTAGATTAGGAGAAAGGAATTCAAAAGTCAATCTCCTTTTATGTAAACTGGCCCATGCAAAGTCTTTCCAAATTCGAATTTTAGCCGTTATCTTGAGCACTGTGGTTGAATTGTGCTACGGTTGAAAGGAGAATGAAAAAAATCCCAAAACACAAAAACCTAACAGCAACCCATACTCAAATTTTGAAGATTGACACTATATTTGACTCCGATCTAACAAGTAAAATGAAAGCTACATTTGAAGAAAAAGATGCAAACAACAAATGATGGGTAACAAACAAAATACAAGGATCCTTAACAAAAGATCAATGATACGGATGGATAAGTAGCCTTACCTTATTTGTGGTATAACTATCCCAAATAATGAGTTTTCCATCTTGAGAAGCACTGACGAGTAGCCTGAAGGTCACCAAAACACAACAAAATCAATACTAAATCAAAAAAGCATTTGAAATAATTGCACATCATATATTAGCTAAGATCAGTTGAAAGACAAGTTTTGTTTCCCTTCAGCAAAAAAACCTTTTTGATATTGCCCTAAATGTGAAATGGATTGCATTTCAATTCATACCATATTAGCAGCATCGGTTTCAGTTGCAATTAGTCTTCCATTCAACTGGACATTTTAAATAATAGCAATAATAACCATGAGATTTGGGGAGCACTTATTTTGTGCCAAGCACTGTACTAAACACTGGAGCAGAAACAAGACAATCAGGTCGCACTGGAGGCTCACAGTCTAAGTAGGAGGGAGAATGGGCATTGAAACCCCATTTTGCAGATGAAGGAACTGAAGCACAGAGAATAATAATAGTAATAATAATGATGGAATTTGGTAAGGGCTTACTATATGCAAAGCACTGTTCTAAGTGCTGGTGTAAATACAAGGTAATCAGGGTGCCCCACACAGGGCTCATAGACTTCATCCCCATTTTACAGATGAGGGAACTGAGGTCCAGAGAAGTGAAGTGATCTGTCCATGGTTACATAGCAAGTAAGTGGCGGAGTCGGGATGAGAACCCAGGTCCTCTGACTCCCGGGTCTGGGCTCTGTCCACTTGGCCACACTGCTTAAACTTTGGACGTTAAAGCCCGGGATACACATAACAGTTTTCTGGCATGAGGATGGCTGCATTAATGATGTAAGTAACGGTACACCTGAGCGGCCAGGACAATCTCCTTTGGAATACTCCATGATCATTTTTCTTGGCTTAAATGAGGAACATCTGAAATGCCCCCATCAAATACTGGAAGGCAGTGTTGGGTGGGGCCGTGGCTGAAGCAAGCTAACCAGAGGCCTTCCAGAGAGAACCAACAACCACAGAATGCTCAATGGTAAAAACCACCTCATAGATGAAGGAGTTTACCAACTAATATCCTTGATGCACTAATATAATAATAGTGTTACTGCTGGCACATATTAGGACCTTAGTATGGGATAAATAGTGAGCCAAGCACTGGGGTAGATACGAAGTAACCATATCAGACTCAGTCGCTAGCCCACGAGGGACTCTCAATCTAAGGAAGAGGGAGAAGAGATATTTCATCCTCATTTTACAGATGAGGAAATGGAGGAACAGACAACTTAGGTGTTGGAGCAGGGTCACATTGCAGGCGTGTGGCAGAGTTAGGACTAGAACCCAGGGTCTCCTGAATGCCAGTCCCAGATTCTTTCCAGTTAGGCCACACTGCTTCAGTGTGGCATGCAACTGGGAGACTTAAAACTGAAAAAAAACAAAAAAAAACCACAACCCCACATAGGGGAAATGAAAATGGATTTTGAACTTCAGTTTGACAAAGATGTCTTCAGCAGCATGGCTAGACGTAGACTGTTTCCGTTTAAATCCTTTCAGGATTTCCAAAAAATTATAAAACATCGTTTGCATATCTTGGGTGCCAATAAGTGACTGTGTCAATATCAAAGGATGGTTACCAATTCCCTGAAGTTAAGATATTTACCAAATACGATGCTCCCCAGTGTGGCAGATCATCAAGCCAAGTGTCCCTTCTTGAAGCAGCGTGGCCTAGTGAAACGGGCACAGACTTGGGAGTCAGGGGACCTGGGTTCTAATGGCAGTTCTGCCACTTCCCTGCTGTGTGACCTTGGGTAATTCACTTAACTTCTCTGTGTCTCACTTTCCTAATCTGAGAAATGGGGACTTAATACTTGTTCTCCCTCCTAACCTAAGACCGGAAGCCCTATGTGGGACAGACTGTGTCCAACCTGATTAAGATACTAACCTGGAAAGATGCAAACCTTTCCCCAGAGCTTAAAACAGAGTTTGACACACAGTACGCATTTAGCGAATATCATATTTACTATTATTGAAAAGATGCAAATAAAGTTAAATCTGGGGAGCTGAAGGGAGAAGGGCCTCTCTCTACTCAGTCTCAAAACACACTTCCGGGTATTAGAAATGATCTGGAAATAGGAATTCTAGAAATAGGAATACTAGAATATCCAAACTAAACTACAATTGAAAATTACTCACTGTTAAAGTAATATATCCTCTTAAAAATGCGAAAGGTTCAACAAAATTGCCCCAAATTTCCTAATAAAGCGCATTTCCTAAGAGTTGGCTAACCATTTATTTCCTCATATCTGGTTAAGAGAGGTGTTTATCATTACAACTAAGTGTCAATGTCAGGGAAGGGGAAACCTCGCCATGCAGAGGTTTACCCTCTAGTCCTTGAATATATTTTTTAACTTAAAGAGGCCCTCAATTACCGATAAGTACAAACCTTGAATCATATCCCCAGTGCATAGCGTAAATTTTAGCTAAGTGACCCCTCAGTGTACGTCTCGTTCGCATTTGAATTCGACCGACGGAGTCCAGGCTTGCCGTGATCTATTTCAAGAAAACACACGTTATTCTACACGATCTATACAGACAGACCTAAATTACTGACCAGCAGACCCACACCTTAATCTCCTCCAGTTGAGGGATCCAGGAGTCCTTCTGAGAAGGATGGAGAGTGCCTGCTGGGGGCAGGGGACTGGTGACAATTTCTAAGTGTGTGGCGGGCCCATCCAGACTCCTCTCGGCTATCTGCCTGCACTTCCTCTCCCAGTGCAGCTCCTACTCGGCTCCAAGGCTGTTGCAGATATCAACCAAGCAGTCAATCAACAGGATTTACTGAGCTCCTACTGTGTGCAGAGCATTATACCAAGTGCTTGGGAGAGTACAATACAAAAGAGTTGGCAGACACAATCCCCACCCGTAGGAAGCTGACAGGCTAGAAGGGGAGACAGACATTAAGATAAATAAATGATGGAGGTGTGTGTAAGTTGGGGCTGAGAGTGGGGAATGTGCTTAAAGTGCACAAAAGCGTAGGAAATAGTGGAAATGAGGGCTAAGTCAGGGAAGGCCTGTTGGAGGAGATGTGATTTTTAGCAAAGCTCTGAGGTTGGGGAGAGTGGATGGTCTGTCAGTCATGAAGGGGGAGGGAATTCCAGGCCAGAGGGAGGGCGTGGGCAAGGGGTCGGCAGGGAGCTAGAGGAGATCAAGGTTCAAAGAGTAGGTTGGCATTAGAGGAGCAGAGGGTGCGGGATGGGCTGGAGTAGAAAATCACCAAGGTAGGAGGAGGAGAGCTGATTGAGTGCTTTAAGGTTGACAGTAAGGAGTTTCTCTCTGACATGACTCCGAGATATATTGTGGGCAGGGAAAGATAAGAACAGCCACAACAGACTTGGAAGCAAATCGGAGCCAAGGGAAACAAGTGCAGCCACTTCAAGAAGTCAATTGGTGACCCAGATATGACATATGGGCCATATCTGCTCATGCTGCCGTACACTTTTAATATTTACCAGTAAATTGGTAAAATTGTCCATAAAGTTAATGAAGAATAAGCTGCAGCAGAGGTGGGCAAAAAGCATCTTGGTGGGCTGTAAATTATTTGAGGGCAGGAATAAAGACTATTAACTCTCGACTTCCTCAAGTGGTTAGTACAGTGCCCTGTTTCCAGTCTGCGCCCAGTATGAACGACTGATTAGATAACACCGGTTCATCCAGAATTTAGTTGCTCTACACACAAAAGCCGTTTTGTTAAATACCCCATTTCTGCTACAATGTTGTGGTTGTATTCTGCGATGAGCCTCATGTTATGAAAGTGTTATGAAAGTTATGCATTCTAGAAATCACTGATTTAATGATAGGTAGGTTGAGGGGTAGAAGGCTTGAAGATACCACTGTGATCGTCAAATTTCGTTTCAAACCGCCATATTGCGTTCGTTACTACTAGAAGAATGCTAAATACCCTTGCCCTTTTATTTTACTGTAATAGAGCATGCAAATCTGCAAAAATGCAAAGAAATACAAAGTACAGTACAGTAAGGCTAAGGAAGCACTTGAACGGCACAGCAGTATTTTACCTATATGCATACACATAAGCCTTTCTTCTTATACCAAAGCTACTATTAAACAGAATTATGTCAAGAGACTCATGGGAAGAATCCTCTTTAATTCTGCCATCATTTCATATCCAAAATACAATATGTTAGAGCAGATCTGTATACTGTAGAGAAGAAAAATTCTACAAAAATGGATTAAGAGCAAACAGCTGAAGAGGAAGTGTTTGCTTCACTTGTGTGATTTTTAAAAATTCCTTCCAAGTACAGAATTAATACAATTGTTAGAACCATTCCAATAGCAATAAACAGCTTTCTTCCCCTCAAGAACTATCACGCACATTTGGAGTACCCCTTAAAAAAAAACATGAAAACTACAATGCAATTCTACATACCTAAATATTTTTTTCAACATCTTTCCCAGAAATACCAAGGCACTTTAACATAACTATTCAAAAATGAAGAATTACAGGGGAAAAGGACTTCATTTGCCCTTAACTCCAAATTGATCCAGATTACTGTTTTGCATTCAGAAATATTTTACCTGAGCAAGTGTTGTGTCACTACATGCTTTCCTGGCATCCTATAAAAAAACAAAAACACATTAATTTACATTCAAATTGGCCATTCTTTAATCTTCACAAAATCCAACGTAACTAAGCATGGTTTAATTTACAAAGGAACTTTAAAATTACTATTTAAAAAATTGAGTCATTTTGAAATTACATTATCTTACACACCAAAGTATGCTGGAATAAACAAATCATCCCATTGGATTGGAGGGCAGAGGGAGAAAGAGATGAGACACCTTCAGAGATGAGTTTCATTCGAAAAAAAATCTGTTTCTGGGACCAGCTGAGGCAGAAAAATGTGGATATCTATTCACACCTCATGCTAGTCAGCAAAATCAAATCAATGGTATTCGAGCACTTATTAAGGTCAAGCTAAAATTTACCAACTGCATCCCTTTTTCTCCCTGGCAAAATGGGAATAATAAGCCACTTGGCTTAGAGGAAAGAAGACTGGGCTGGGAGTTAGGAGATCTGAGTTCTAATCCCAGCTCTGCCACTGGCCTGCTGTACAACGTCAGGAAAGTAACTTGTCCATCCTCTGTTGCAATCTGCTGAAACGCTCTGGGCATGTCACTCCCCTTTAAAACCTCCAGTGGTTGCCTATCAACTTCCGCACAAAACAAAAACTTCTCACTCTAAGCTTCAAGGCTCTCCATCATCTTGCCCCTTCTTACCTCTCCTCCCTTCTCTCTTTCCACTGCCCACCCTGCACGCTCCGCTCCTCTGCCGCCCACCTCCTCACCTTCCCCCGTTCTCGCCTATCCCGCCGTCGACCCCTGGGCCACTTCCTCCCACGGTCCTGGAATGCCCTCCCTCCTCACCTCCGCCAAACTAATTCTCTTCCCCTCTTCAAAACCCTACTTAGAGCTCACCTCCTCCAAGAGACCTTCCCAGACTGAGCTCCCCTTTTCCCTCTGCTCCCTCTACCCCCCCCTTCACCTCTCCACAGCTAAACCCTCTTTTCCCCCCTTTCCCTTTGCTCTTCCCCCTCTCCCGTCCCATCCCCTCAGGACTGTACTCGTCCGCTCAATTGAATATATCTTCATTACCCTATTTATTTTGTTAATGAGATGTTTTTCCCCTTGATTCTATTTATTGCCATTGTTCTTGTCTGTCCGTCTCCCCCGATTAGACTGTAAACCCATCAAAGGGCAGGGACTGTCTCTATTACCGATTTGTACATTCCAAGCACTTAGTACAGTGCTCTGCATATAGTAAGCACTCAATAAATACTACTGAATGAATAAAACTGGGGCTTGACCACTGGTTCTCCCTTCCTCTTAGACTGAGTTCCATTTGAGAAAGGGACTGTGTCTGAACTGACTCTTGTGCCTGGAAAAAAGTAAGTATTGAATAAATACCAAAACTAACTAAAAAGCAGAGTTATCAAGACCCAGAGCTTCTGCTTGCTCATCTTTTAACAGCACACTAAGGTCCTGGAGAGCAGGGACTGAGACTTTCCCCTCTCCACTTTATACTTCACCCCACTGCTTGGATCATTTTTCCAAAATGACTCAATTTGCTCACATCTCCTCACTCCTCAAAAATCTTCAGGGATGATTCTTCTCGGCCACAAGCAGAAATTCCAGACCACTGGCTTCAAAGCACTAAGACTTCTTTCCCTCCTACTTATCTGCTCTCTCCTCCCACTACACCCAGCTCAAACACTTCAATCTTCTTGAGCTAACCTACTTCTTTTCTTACTCGTCCATCTCTGACCCCTTGTTCCTCATGCCTGGAACTCCTTCTTGCTTCAAATCTGCCAGACCATACCTCTCCTTGTCTTCAAAGCCCTCCCGAAATCACATCTCTTCTAGCCTCCCCTGATTAATTTTCTTCTCCCCAGATCATGCCTCTCCCAATTATCACCTCAATGCTTCTGTTCCAACTACCCACTTCTGCGTTAACAACTATCGGTAGCACTTTTTCTACCCTACTACTTGACCGTCGACTCAGCTCATTAACTTTTCCTTCTCTTCTAAGATCTGTAAATTATTTGCCTCCCTCGGATTGTAATATCCCTGAAGGTAAGCATTATGCTTTCTAATTCCATTGTACTTTCCCAAGAGTTTAGTACAATCCTCTGCACAGAATAGATTAGAAGTAATAGAAGTAATTGGAAGCCGCATGGCCTAGTGGATAGAGCCCGGGCCTGGGAGTTGGAGGACCCGGGCTCTAATCTTGACTCCGCTACTTGTCTGCTGTGTCACCTTGTGCAAGTCATTTAACTTCTCTGTGCCGCAGTTTCCTCATCTGTAAAATGGGGATTAACAGTATGAGCCCCCTGTGGGACAGGGACTGTGTCCAACCTGGTTAACTTGTATCTACCTCAGCACTTAAAACAGTGCTTGTCGCATAGTAAATATTTAACAAATATCATTATTATTAAGGAAATGATTTGCTTCTGGGGTACTCCACCAAGTTCTTAGAAATCAATGAATTAATAGCTTTATCCACCAATGGGAGTGGGAACTTTGAGGAACGGTCGTAAATTCATAAACTCGATTCCCATAATTACAAACAAATGGGGAAACTTATTATCACCAACTTTTTCAAGACCTCAAATTTCTGAATTCACTGTTTTTTGAGCACTCATTTTCTGTCATGAGTGTGACAGGAATTGTAGAAAGTTATAAAGGAAGTCAAAAACCGTCCTTGCTCTTTAGGTGATTTAATATTCTGAAGTGACCTGAATATACTTTGAATTCTAGGATTTAAAATTGATCTTCTCCCTCTACCTCCTAAACCCTAACCTCCTCCTAAATGTTTCACTGTAGTCAGCCCCGTCACCTTAATATGCTCCACCTTGGTGTTAGTTTTGACTGCTTGCTTTTATTTGCCCCTTCCTTCTCATTCTTTTAAAGCCTGTCATTTCTCAATATCTTCCAAATTCACCCAACCTTTAACTACGTCCCATAAAACCACCATCCCTAGTTGTACAAACAGTATTACCTCCTGACTGGGTTATATTTCAACACTACTCTTATTGCTTTCCCTGCCTCCAATCTTTCCCCAAAGCAGTGTGGCTCAGTGGAAAGAGCCCGGGCTTGGGAGCCAGAGGTCATGGGTTCTAATCCCAGCTCTGCCACTTGTCAGCTGTGTGACTTTGGGCAAGTCACTTCACTTCTCTGTGCCTCAGTTACCTCATCTGTAACATGGGCGTTAAGACTGTGAGCCCCACATGGGACAACCTGATCACCTTGAATCCCACCCAGCGATAAGAACAGTGCTTTGCACATAGTAAGCGCTTAACAAATGCCATCATTATTACATAAAATTGCTTGAATTTTGTTATTAAAAGTTGATCAGGGCATATCACTTCTGCCTCAAAAATCTCCTCCTGGCCTCCCTGACTTCTGGACCATTAGTTAAGGCTCTCCATTAACCGGCTCCCTCATACTAAACTGACCTTTTCCTCCCAGTACTGTTCGCCTCAATTTTCTGCTCTTCCCTAGAAAATCTGCTAACTGTCCCTTACATTTAACTCTTAGAGCTACTGTTGCCAATCCCTTTTTGTCAAGTCACGTTCCCTCTCTACGACCACTCTTGAAAGCCCTTCTGACAAACCACACTTCAGGAGGCCTGCCTTGATTAATCAGCCCTCCCCTCCCCAAAGTCCTACCATTCTTTCATCTTCCATGTCACTCACTCATCACCTTATATATTTGTTATTTATTGTATTTTATACACTTGGATTCATTTTTAATCTTTGCTTACATACTTTTCATTTTATACGTTTATCTCCTATGCGCTCTGTCTTCCCCTTTAGATTATAAGCCGCTGGAAAGCAGGGAAAATATTGTAACTCTGTAGCTTCCCTAAGTGCCTAGAATAGCATTCTTGAACATAGAAGGTGGTTTGGCAGGGGCACGGGCAGGGTTCTGAGTGAGATCATCAGCAAATCTTTTTAAATCTCTAATAGGCCCAGAGCATACAATAACACCCTAAATAAAGATTTCTCAGTACAGTGCTTGGTAAATAGGATTTTTAAAAAAGGGAAACAATTCTGTTTCTCCAAAAATGATGGTTCTATCAGTTAATCTTGGAGAATTAGAGAAGCGGCATGGCGTTGGCGACAGGCCACTGGCCTGGGAGTCGGGTCATGCGTTCTAAAAAAGGCTCCGTCACTTGTCTGCTGTGTGAGCTTGGGCAAGTCACGTCTCTGTGTCTCAGTTACCTCATCTGCAAAATGGGGACTGAAACTGGGAGCCCCATGGGGGACAGGGACCATGTCCAAAAGCGTGGCTCAGTGGAAAGAGCACGGGCTTTGGAGTCAGGGCTCATGAGTTCGAATCCCAGCTCTGCCACTTGTCGGCTGTGTGACTGTGGGCAAGTCACTTAACTTCTCTGTGCCTCAGTTCCCTCATCTGTAAAATGGGGATTAAGACTGTGAGCCCCACGTGGGACAACCTGATTCCCCTATGTCTACCCCAGCGCTTAGAACAGTGCTCGGCACATAGTAAGCGCTTAATAAATACCAACATTATTATTATTATTTGCTTGCACTTACTACAGTGCCTGGCACAAAGTAAGCGTTTAACAAATATCACAATTATTAGACGAAAAAGCTTCAAGGGTTACTCAGCGAAACTGTTATCCTGAAATTACCTGCCAGAAATCCAAAGCTCCATTAATAATAATAATAATAATAATGTTGGTATTTGTTAAGCGCTTACTATGTGCCTAGCACTGTTCTAAGCGCTGGGGAATGAGGTTGTCCCACGTGGGGCTCACAATCTTAATCCCCATTTTACAGATGAGGTAACTGAGGCACCGAGAAGTTAAGTGACTTGCCCAAAGTCACACAGCTGACATGTGGCCGAGCAGGGATTTGAACCCATGACCTCTGACTTCAAAGCCCGTGCTCTTTCCACTGAGCCACGCTGCTTCTCATTACCTAAGTAGCGTAATGGATACCAATAACCAGCTGAGACATCTGACTTGTCTTCATCTACGAAGGTTTATTTTATGGAAGACATTGATTAATTGTTCTCCAAGACAACAAGAAAACAAGAGAAATGAGTTTAATATTAAATAGAAGGAAAATGCATAGTGGAACTTCCTTTCTTTGGCATCTTTGGGAACAAATTAACAGTCTAGAATTGCTTTTGGTATCATCAGTTTATAATCAAAATTTGAACTACAGGATACCGAATGTTAGTTCTAGCTCTCTAAATTGGTAAATCTGATTTCAATTCATACACCCATTTAGCAGGACCTTCACTAACAGTATTTTATACAGAGCCACAAAAATCAGTAGAGCCAGATAAACAGAATTAAACATTTAAATCTCACACACACAGATGCTCTGTTCTTACTCTGATTTGGTTTCGCAGTTGTTCTGCTTCTTGTCGCAGCTGTTCCAGTTCACTCATCCTTCCAAGTCTCTGTAAACCTCACACTTAGCCACAACACTGAAGATGATTGCTAAAAAAAAAAAATAACAATAATGTTAACCATTGATCTGACACAGTGACTCAGTAAGGCATTTCTTATATTCTAATGTTATTTTTGCTGCTCGCCTTGATGTCTGTCTTCATGGTTAGGAATTGGTCTAACAGCCCTTTCCCTTTAATAATCTAAATCAAACTTCCTTTTAATGATCTAAATCTAATTCTTTCTTGAATCTTCTAACATTCTTGGCATCTCCTTCTAATAATCAATTATGGATCTTTCATGGTAGACAGAAGTGAACAAGAAGCAAGAGAAAAGATGATCAGGACACAGACCCAAGGGTTACTACAGAAGAGGAGAGGAAAAGGTAGATATGGAGTTTCTTCTAAAAATACAACTAACGGTACAGGCACACTACATATCCATGGATAATAATGTTCCTCAAAAATCTGAGCATATGGTAAACCATCGCATAATGGGATACACTTTCCCATAGGCTTACAAGTTCCAAAATCAATGCTGACATGATGATCGTGCCCTTACAGATAGTGACAAATTACACTGTAGCTCACTCTCCGCCTCAGTCCTCCTCTTTTCCCTTCTACTCCTAGGGACTTTCTTGATCCCCGTGTACCTGAACTGTGGCCCTACTGAGCCATCCTCCCTGACTCCCTTTATCCTAATCACCGGCCAAGTATATTTTTTTTTAACCAGGAACTGGCTGTGTCCCGCCACCATTGTTTTCAGCAGATGGGGGACAGAAAAATGTTAGAGGGTCCTAGTTAGAACCCCAGTGGCCAGAAGTTGGGGGCCAGTAATTGCCCCATCTCCCCTCTACCATTCCTCTCCAAACACAAGGGAGTTGTCTACACCTGCTGTCTTCACTTCCTCTCCCCCAATTTTCTCCTTGATCCCCTCAAATCTGGTTACTGCCAACTTCACTCCACTGAAACTGCCCTATGATCACCAGTGATCTTCTTCTTGCCAAATCCGACAGCCTCCACTCCATCCAAATCTCTCAACCTCTCAGCTGCCTCTACATTGTGGACCCCTCCCCTCTGTTCCTTTAAAATATTATCCAACATCTGCTTCAACGACACTGTCCCCTCCAGGTTCACTTCCTAGCTCTCTGATCACTCCTTCTCAGTCTATTTCATGGGCTCCTCCTCTGCTTCCCACCTTCTGACTGTGGGGGTCCGTCAAGTGTCAGTTCGGGTCTCCATTTAAGCCCATTCCCTTGGAGAACTCATCTGCTCCCGTGGCTTCAACGACCATTTCTACACAGAAGATTCCCAAATCTACATCCCCAGCCCTAATCTCTCACCTCTGCAGTCTCGCATTTCCTCCTGCCTTTGGGACAACTAAACCTGTGATACACTGCTGACACCTCAAACTAAGCATGTCCCAAAAAAGAACTCATTTTCCCACCCAAACCTTTTCCTCCTCCTCTTTCCCATCAATATAGACGGTACCACTATCCTCTCTCTATCACAAGCTCGTATCTTCGACTCATCTCTCTTCTACAATCTACTTAATGTCACCAAGTCCTTTCAGTTCACACCTCTGCTAAAATCTCCCCTTCCTTTCCACCCCAACTGCTACTAGGTTGATTTAAGCGATTATCCTAGAGCTACTTGACTAATGCTTCTTCCTCCTCGCTGTCCTCTCTACCTTTCTCTCCCTACTCCGGTCCATACTTCACTCTATTGCCCAGATCACTTTTCTAAAAAACTGCTCAGTTTCCCCAGTTCTCACTAACTTCCAGTGATAGCCTTAACATGGAGTTTTGCAAAAATGCAATCCCTGCACTGTAGAAAAAACTGAGTGATATATTGCAATACTACTGCGATTACTACTAGAAAAGAAAAAAAAGGAAAAGAGACAATAAGAGGTAAGATCAAAAACTTCTTGTTTGGGAGTTAGGTGGAAATGATCATGTTAGACACATTGTTGAAGAAATTGAGTATAATTATTATTATTACTGCTACCACCCTTTGGGCACTTGGTATTAACCCTACCCTCAGCACCATAACACTTACGTAAATATCCAAAATTTATTTTTATAAATGTTTGTCTCCCCTTCTAGACCATAAGTTTTTGGTGGGCAGAGAAAGTGTCTACCAACTCAATTGTACTGTACGCCCAGGAGCACCTAGAACTGTGCTCTGCACCCAGTAAGCACCTAATAAATACCACTGATCGACTGAGCTCTTTTGTCCCTATTGATTAGGCCGCCGGTCATCTTCTTTCACCCCGGAGGCCAGGCATCACTTTAGCCCAGTGACATTTCCGCCTGTGGCAGGGGACAGCGATTCTCCACTAAGCCACCCCTCCCTACCCCTCACCATAGCAACTGCAATTCCCAGTTAGGGTAGGTGAGAAATCGTGGTGGAGGGAAGAGTGGCTCAACTGGCTTTTCTTACTTCAGCCGAAGGCAAGCTCAGAATCACGGCCGGAGAGAAGAGCTCTCCAACCTTCCACTCGTGCTCCACTTGTGCTCTACCTCCCTCCGAAAGGCCCTGAGAGAGCGAAGAGGAGATGCCGGCTGTACCTTTTTGACCACGGTTGAGCCTATTTTATTTATATATATATTGTCTGACTCTCCCTCTAGACTGTAAGCTCCTTGTGGGCAGGGAATGTGTCCATTATATTGTTGTGTTGTACTCTCCCAAGCACTCGGTACAGTGCTCTGCACACAGTAAGCGTTCAATAAATACAACTGACTGCTTGAGAGGGAACTGTTGTCTTCCCTGGAGTGACTGCACATAACTCTTGGTGGAACTTACAGATCCTGGCCTATGGCAGCAATTACCGTAGGGCTTCTCTCTGGATTTTTCTTATTGTGGTCATTCGCAACCGGATGTATGCCCGAACTGATCTCTTCCAACCTGACAGCAATTTTGTCAGGGCAAAATGAGATATCTGTAATTAATTAATCGATTTATTTATATTAATATCTGTCTCCCGCTCTACACTGTGAGTGCACTGTGTGCAGGAATGTGTCTGTTGTTACAGGTGTACTCTCCCAAGCACTTAGTAAAGTGCTTTGCACACAGTAAGCGCTCAATAATTATGACTGAATGAGTAACTGATGGTGAAGTGCTCTGGAAAAATAAAAGCAAAGTGTTCTGTCATCACAGCAATTCTTACTAGGCTTTTTGGTTGGAATGTTGTTAGCGATTTAGAGAACACCCGACCCTTACTGTTTGGATACACCTTGTCTCAGTGTTAAAAAACACCTGGTGTGTTTATGTGGGCACATATGTGTGGTGTAGGATAAAATGAGTACAACTCATCTGGTTTTCCTTAACATGGAGTTTTGCAAGAATGCAACTCCTGCACTGTAGAAAAAACTGTGTGATATTGCAATATTACTGCAGTTACTGCTATAAAAGAAAAAAGAGCCAAGAGAAAAAAAAGACATAAGATTAAAGAC